>NC_136324.1:5182744-5272223 GCF_964198595.1 Lampetra fluviatilis
GAGTGGTGGGAGAGAGCGTGGGGGAGTGCTGGGGAAGAGTGTGGGGGAGTGGTGGGAGAGAGCGTGGGGGAGTGGTGGGAGAGAGCGTGGGGGAGTGCTGGGGAAGAGTGTGGGGGAGTGGTGGGAGAGAGCGTGGGGGAGTGGTGGGAGAGAGTGTGGGAGAGTGCTGGGGAGAGTGTGGGGGAGTGGTGGGAGAGAGCGTGGGGGGAGTGGTGGGAGAGAGTGTGGGGGAGTGCTGGGGGAGAGTGTGGGGGAGTGGTGGGAGAGAGCGTGGGGGAGTGGTGGGAGAGAGCGTAGGGGAGTGCTGGGGAAGAGTGTGGGGGAGTGGTGGGAGAGAGCGTGGGGGAGTGGTGGGAGAGAGCGTGGGGGAGTGCTGGGGAGAGAGCGTGGGGGAGTGGTGGGAGAGAGCGTGGGGGAGTGGTGGGAGAGAGCGTGGGGGAGTGCTGGGAGAGAGCGTGGGGGAGTGGTGGGAGAGAGCGTGGGGGAGTGGTGGGAGAGAGCGTGGGGGAGTGCTGGGAGAGAGCGTGGGGGAGTGGTGGGAGAGAGCGTGGGGGAGTGGTGGGAGAGAGCGTGGGGGAGTGCTGGGGGAGAGTGTGGGGGAGTGGTGGGAGAGAGCGTGGGGGAGTGCTGGGGGAGAGTGTGGGGGAGTGGTGGGAGAGAGCGTGGGGAGTGGTGGGAGAGAGCGTGGGGGAGTGCTGGGGGAGAGCGTGGGGGAGTGGTGGGAGAGAGCGTGGGGGGAGTGGTGGAGAGAGCGTGGGGGAGTGGTGGGAGAGAGCGTGGGGGAGTGCTGGGGGAGAGTGTGGGGGGAGTGCTGGGGGAGAGTGTGGGGGGAGTGGTGGGAGAGAGCGTGGGGGAGTGCTGGGGGAGAGCGTGGGGGAGTGCTGGGGGAGAGTGTGGGGGGAGTGGTGGGAGAGAGCGTGGGGGAGTGGTGGGAGAGAGTGTGGGGGAGTGGTGGGAGAGAGCGTGGGGGAGTGCTGGGGGAGAGCGTGGGGGAGTGCTGGGGGAGAGTGTGGGGGAGTGGTGGGAGAGAGCGTGGGGGAGTGGTGGGGGAGAGTGTGGGGGAGTGGTGGGGGAGAGCGTGGGGGAGTGCTGGGGGAGAGTGTGGGGGAGTGGTGGGAGAGAGCGTGGGGGAGTGGTGGGGGAGAGTGTGGGGGAGTGGTGGGGGAGTGCTGGGGAGAACGTGGGGGAGTGGTGGGGGAGAGTGTGGGGGAGTGGTGGGGAGTGGTGGGAGAGAGCGTGGGGAGTGGTGGGGGAGAGTGTGGGGGAGTGGTGGGGGAGTGCTGGGGGAGAACGTGGGGGGTGTGGTGGGAGAGTGTGGGGGAGTGGTGGGGGAGTGCTGGGAGAGAGCGTGGGGGAGTGCTGGGAGAGAGCGTGGGGAGTGGTGGGGGATAGCGTGGGGGAGTGGTGGGGGAGTGCTGGGGGAGAACGTGGGGGAGTGGTGGGGGAGAGGTGTGGGGGAGTGGTGGGGGAGTGCTGGGGGAGAGCGTGGGGGAGTGCTGGGAGAGAGCGTGGGGGAGTGGTGGGGGAGAGCGTGGGGGAGTGGTGGGGGAGTGCTGGGAGAGAACGTGGGGGAGTGGTGGGGGAGAGTGTGGGGGAGTGGTGGGGGAGTGCTGGGAGAGAGCGTGGGGGAGTGGTGGGGGAGAGTGTGGGGGAGTGCTGGGGAGAGTGTGGGGGAGTGGTGGGGGAGTGCTGGGGGGGAGTGCTGGGGAGAGTGTGGGGGAGTGCTGGGGGAGAGTGTGGGGGAGTGGTGGGAGAGAGCGTGGGGGAGTGCTGGGGAGTGGTGGGGGAGTGCTGGGGGAGAGCGTGGGGGAGTGGTGGGAGAGAGCGTGGGGGAGTGCTGGGGGAGAGTGTGGGGGAGTGGTGGGGGAGTGCTGGGGGAGAACGTGGGGGAGTGGTGGGGGAGAGTGTGGGGGAGTGGTGGGGGAGTGGTGGGAGAGAGCGTGGGGGAGTGGTGGGGGAGAGTGTGGGGGAGTGGTGGGGGAGTGCTGGGGGAGAACGTGGGGGAGTGGTGGGGGAGAGTGTGGGGGAGTGGTGGGGGAGTGCTGGGAGAGAGCGTGGGGGAGTGGTGGGAGAGAGCGTGGGGGAGTGGTGGGAGAGAGCGTGGGGGAGTGCTGGGGGAGAGTGTGGGGGGAGTGCTGGGGAGAGTGTGGGGGGAGTGCTGGGAGAGAGCGTGGGGGAGTGGTGGGAGAGAGCGTGGGGGAGTGCTGGGGGAGTGCTGGGGGAGAACGTGGGGGAGTGGTGGGGGAGAGTGTGGGGGAGTGGTGGGGGAGTGGTGGGAGAGAGCGTTAGGGAGTGGTGGGGGAGAGTGTGGGGGAGTGGTGGGGGAGTGCTGGGGGAGAACGTGGGGGAGTGGTGGGGGAGAGTGTGGGGGAGTGGTGGGGGAGTGCTGGGAGAGAGCGTGGGGGAGTGCTGGGGGAGAGCGTGGGGGAGTGGTGGGGGAGTGGTGGGGGAGTGCTGGGGGAGTGGTGGGGGAGTGCTGGGGGAGAACGTGGGGGAGTGGTGGGGGACAGTGTGGGGGAGTGGTGGGGGAGTGCTGGGGGAGAACGTGGGGGAGTGGTGGGGGAGAGTGTGGGGGAGTGGTGGGGGAGTGGTGGGAGAGAGCGTGGGGGAGTGGTGGGGGAGAGTGTGGGGGAGTGCTGGGGGAGAGTGTGGGGGAGTGGTGGGGGGAGTGGTGGGGGAGAGTGTGGGGGGAGTAGTGGGGGAGAGTGTGGGGGAGTGGTGGGGGAGAGTGTGGGGGAGTGCTGGGGGAGAGGGTGGGGGAGTGCTGGGGGAGAGGGTGGGGGAGTGCTGGGGAAGCCACACGGCTCCTGTCGCCGCGCATGGCCACGCGGAGACGGAGGAGCGGGGTGGGAGCCTCGGGGAGACGAGGGGGGGTGACAGGGGACCCCACGTGGAGACTAGGGGGTAAACAAGGAGGAGAGACAGGGGGAGGGGGCATGCTGGAGGCCACGGAAGTGTGTCTGTGAGACAGGGGGAGCCAGGGGGAGCCAGGGGAGCCAGGGGGAGCCAGGGGGAGCCAGGGGGAGACAGGGGGAGCCAGGGGGAGCCAGGGGGAGACAGGGGGAGCCAGGGGGAGACAATGCTTGCGAATGGAACTGTGTGGGACATAGAGACGGGGGGAGTTTCGTGAGGTATTGGAGGGTGTGAAGGACTTGGAGAAAGTCTCAGGGGACCCGTGCGGGTGTGAGGGGGGGTGGGGTCCTTGGGGAGTCTCGGGGAGATCGGGGTGAGACCAGGGGACCCTGGGGGGGGGCATAGGGGATCCAGAGGAACCCTGAGGGTGACGGGAAGTCGTGGAACAGACGTGGGTCCCCTCCAGGTGAGCGGCGCAGGTGCGCGGAGACCCCCCCCCCCTCTCACCCCCCCTCTCACCCCCCCCCCCTCTTACCCCCCCCCCCCTCTTACCCCCCCCTCTTACCCCCCCCCCTCTCACCCCCCCCTCAACCCCTCCCACCCCTCCTTCTTCACCACCACCCTTTAATTACCCCAGCTCCGCCAGGACCCCCGCTAGGAGACCCCCTGTTGGATCTCCCCCGGCCAGGGATCGAATTCCGTTCTCGTCATCGGCCGCCACACGAGGGCGCCACCCCCCCGCGCACGAGGGGGGCTCGGGAACGACCCCCATCGGACCCCCGTGGAGCAGACCCCGGGACCCCGGGACCCCGGGACTTGGGGGAGCGACCCCGCGCTAAGTGGAGGTGAGAGGCTGCGACACTGACACTCTTAACACAGACACACAAAAAGACAAAGACAAAGATCCCCCGTATAGCCTTAACAGACTGTAGGGGCAAGTGCTGTTAGCGAGCACCTATGAAGGCCGGAACGGTACACGAGGGGGGTGGTGGCCAGCACCACGCCCGGCCGCCTTTGTCTCCCCAGTGGCGATGTTTACACACCGCACCATGTACTCATTTAAGGCTGAGTCGACCTAGGGGAGGCCCAGGACCGGTTCAGATAATCGTCACTGGTGTTAGCCGTGAGCGGGAATCGAACCCGGGTCGCCAGGTTCATAGCGCAGCGCTCCCCACACTGACACACAGACACTGACACACAGACACACAGACACTGACACACTGAAACACTGACACTGACACACTGATACACACACACAGACACTGACACACAGACACTGATACTGACACACTGACACACTGAAACACTGACACTGACACACTGATACACACACACAGACACTGACACACAGACACTGATACTGACACACTGACACACTGACACACTGACACACTGACACTCTAACACTGACACAGTGACACTGACACAGTGACACTGACACACTGACACATTGACACTGACACACTGACACATTGACACACTAACACTGACACACTGACACACAGACACACAGACACTGACACACTGACACACTGAAACACTGACACTGACACACTGATACACACACACAGACACTGACACACAGACACTGATACTGACACACTGACACACTGACACACTGACACTCTAACACTGACACAGTGACACTGACACAGTGACACTGACACACTGACACATTGACACTGACACACTGACACATTGACACACTAACACTGACACATTGACACACAGACACTGACACACTGACACACAGACACACTGACACACTGACACTGACACATTGACACACAGACACTGAGACACTGACACACTGACACACTGACACTGACACACTGACACACAGACACTCTACGCCAGTGATACTTCACCTTTACTGCAGCCTTGCACCCCGTTGGTTCACAGTCGCTACAACAAAGTACAGAGTTGATCACACACACACAGGGCGGGTTTGATGAAACAAAGTTAGTTGTTACTTCATGTGCCAATGCTCAATTTGTGTTTTCGATTATTTACCGTCGAAACAAATCTGGCCACGACTCGTACACCCCAAGTTAAAAAAAACCACTGCCCTGTAATAACACGCTGACACTCTAACACTCTTCACGAACACTCAAACACTCTTATCTGCGGGACCTCTTTGCATATGAACACTGCTTTATTCCCATAAAGGGAAACACATTCCTGCGGAGGGAGCTGGTAGGAACGTTGGGTTGCTCGGACAATGGCCAGGGTCAACGGCGGCGTGGTGTATTCCGCAAATATGCCCGACTGTGAGGGCGAGCACAAGCCGGCGTGAGTAGGTTAAACGTTGAGTTTTATAAGGGCACCACGGGGTGACCAGCCCCTCCCCACCCAGCCCCACCCCTCACACCCCCCACCCAGTCCCACCCTCCCCACCCAGCCCCTCCCCACTCTCCCCACCCAGCCGCTCCCCACCCAGCCCCACCCTCCCCACCCAGCCCCTCCCCTCCCCACCCTCCCCTCCCCACCCAGCCCCTCCCCACCCAGCCCCTCCCCACCCAGCCCATCCCCACCCAGCCCCACCCCACCCAGCCCCTCCCCACCCTCCCCACCCAGCCTCTCCCCACCCTCCCCTCTCCACCCAGCCCCACCCCTCCCATTTTTGAATGCACGATGGACGGACGGACACAATAATCCCCTGTGGGCTGGTGGAACCAGGTGGTTCCTACCAGTAAAAAGCCTCGTCTTACTCAATCGCTCTTCACTAACACTCTTCACTAACACCCCGCACTAACACCCCGCACTGACACCCCGCACTGACACACACTCTACACTAACACTCTCGCAAACTCCAGGCCTATTACTCACTCCGTACTAACTCGAGCGCTAACCTCAACCTGCATCCAAAATCTCTGACCCTGCCCCCAGCTCCTAACGCGAACCAAAAGCACAACGCGGTCTATACACGACTGGCTAACTCTGGTGCTAACTCTGGCGCTAACTCCGATACTAACTCTGGCTAACTCTGGCGCTAACTTCGATACTAACTATGTGCTAACTCCGATACTAACTCCGGCACTATCTCTGGCGCTAACGCTAACTCCGATACTAACTCTGGCGCTAACTCTGGCGCTAACTCTGGCGCTAACACCCACTGTCGTACTAACACCAACTCTCGTGCTAACACCGACTAGAGTACTAACACTGACACTAGCTCATGTACTAACACCAACTCATGTACGAACACCATCTCTTGTACTAACACAGACTAGAGTACTAACACCGACTCATGTACGAACACAATCTCTTGTACTAACACAGACTAGAGTACTAACACCGACTCTAGTACTAACACCAACTCTAGAACGAACACCGACTCATGTACTAACACCGACACCAACTTATGTACGAACACCATCTCTTTAGCACTAACACCGACTAGAGTACTAACACTGACACTAGCTCATGTACTAACACCAACTTATGTACGAACACCAACTCATGTACTAACACAGACTAGAGTACTAACACCAACTCGAGCACTGACACCGACTCTAGTACTAACACCAACTCTAGTACTAACACCGACTAGTACTAACACAGACTAGAGTACTAACACCGACTCATGTACGAACACCATCTCTTTAGCACTAACACCGACCGCATCACCAACACGACCGCGAACTGCACCCAGCTCACTACCCCCCAGCCGCTGTAACCCTCCGCGCCCCCCCCCCCCCCCGGACCTCATCACCGTCGCCCCGCGGGGAACCGTTCCGCGAGACGCGTGACGATCTTTAGCAGGCAAAGGGCCCCTCCCCCCCGTATAGCCTCTAGCAGACTGTAGGGGCAAGTGCTGCTGGCGAGTAAGCGTCTAACGAAGGCCGGCAAGGCACACGAGAAGATGGCCAGTAACCACGCCCGGCCGCCTTTGTCTCCCTAGGTGTAGCCACGTTGTTCCACGTATTCATTTTTACTGCACACTGCATATTTGAGGCTGAGTCGACCTAGGGGGCGGCCAAGTCCCGTGACCGTTGCAGGGTTGGAGGTCGCCTCCCCCCCCCCCATAATCACCGTGATCCACAAGAGTTGTCAATTTTAATAATTATTTCAATCACCACATTTTTTTTCAGAAAACTACAAATGTGTAAGAATGATTGTAAAAGTATTGTATCGTACGAGCAGCCTGCACCTGACCGTCTGTCCGTTCGTGCCTCCAGCCAGCCAGCAAAACTTGTTTTCTAATACAGTATAGAACAGTATATTAATTTAGAATATTAAGAACAAATTAAGTAGGTAAATTGACAATTATGTGTGTGTGTGTCAGTGCGTGCGATTGTCAACGATGGCAGGAAGTGTATAATTGATGAGCCCTACGTGCCGGGATGATGATGATGAAGGGTCATTTCCTGAAACGTCGTCAATAATTACCGTTGTCTTCAAAGCACACACGCGCGCGGTGTGATTGACAGGTCGTGTTGTTAATTGATTGTTGTGAGGGTTAGAGTGCGTAACGACGGGGTGTGTGGGTACGTGTAGGTGTGTGGGTATTCGGGCGATGATTTATACTCGCAATTCTCGTGAATTGCAACACAAAGCAGACAAAGGTCCCCCGTGTAGCCCGTAACGGACTATCGGGACAAGCGCTGTTAGCGAGCACCTATGAAGGACGTCTCAAACACGTGGACACACAATGGGGCATTTTTTGCCAGGTCCAAAATGATGAGAAATATAAGAATAGGCTTTCTGAAGCCTATTCCTCGTTGCTCATCACAAAGACACATCCAAAGATCCCCCGTATAGCCTTAACAGACTGTTGGGGCAAGTGCTGTTAGCGAGCACCTATGAAGGCCGGAACGGTATACGAGGGGGTGGCCCATTACCGGTTCAGATAATCGTCAGTGACGGGAATCACGTACACACACACACACGTACACACACACACACGCACACACACACACGCACACACACACACACACGTACACACACGTACACGCACACATACACACACACGTACACACACACACACACGTACACACAGATACACACACGTACACACACACGTACACACAGACACGTACACACACACACGTACACACACACGTACACACACGTACATACACGTAAACACACACACACACAGATACACACACACAGATGCACACACACACACGTACACACACACACGTACACACAGATACACACACGTACATATATATACGTACACACACGTACACAGACACACGTACACACGTACACATATACACGTACACGCATACACGTACACACACACGTACACAGACACACGTACATGGATACGCGTATAGGTAGACGCGTGCAACGCTCAGACACGAAAATACATAAACCCGTAGGCACAAAGACAAATACCTCCCGTGTAGCCTACACAGACTGTTGGGGCAAGTGCTGTTTAGCGAGTAACACATTTAAAGGCGTACACGGGTGGTGGTGTGATCACCACGCCTTCGTCTCTACAGGTTCTCATTTGAGGCTGAGTCGACCTAGGGGAGGTCCAGGACCGGTTTAGATAATTGTCACTGATACACGCGCATAAACACACACACGCATGCACACACACGCATACATACATAAACACACACATATATATACACATCTAAGCAAAGGTAGGCACATTCACATACGTTGTATAGGGGTTATTTTTTTATTTTCTAGTAGCAGTAACCGAATGAAAATAACCGGCTATTTTGTTCCGGTTACCGGTTTTTGCCGCACGTATATCAGCCGTCAAACTTGTTGGGGGTGAGGGGTTCTTACGCTGGGTCGCCGGTGTATATGATCCCATCTCCGGGCGCGGCAGTTAAAACAATGGGTGGAGGGGTGGGTGGAGGGGTGGGTGAGTTTCTCAGATCTCCCTCCATCGCCGCCTCTGTCCACCCAACAGTGTCAGGTGGGGTAAAGTGTGGGTACCCTCACCTATTCCAAGGCTGGTCGCTCGGCTGGTGCCGAGGTCAAATGATGATTACCACGCCGTGACTTGGGCCGCCGTGCCGTTTGTACGTTCGCGCGTACCGAGAATCAACGGCGTAACTCGTTCCACGGGAAACGGTTACCGGTTTTTTTTTTTAAAATACGCAGTAATACGGAGACTTCCCCCCACCCCCCACTCCCCTCTCCCCTTCCCGGGGTCGCTTTGTCGTTGTTAGCGAGCACCTATTAAGGTGGTGACGTGCGAGCGAGTGTGGTCAATTATAGGCGCGACCGCCTTTGTCTCTCCAGTGCGTGATGCGTGCGAGTACCCGACATTGTGTGGCCGAGGGAGCTTCAGGAGCGCGTTCGGATTTCGCTCGTCTCTGATGTTGGCCGTGGTCCCGAACCGAATGTCGGGCGGCCGGGGGTGGGGGGGGGGGTTGTAGCGCGCAGTGCGCAAACCACGCACGCTGCCGCTACACCGCTTCGTTTACAAAGACAAAGGTCCCCCGTGAGGCCTTGGGGGGCAAGTTGCTGTAAGCGAGTAGCACCTCTGAAGGCCGATACGACACACGAGGGGGTCGATGGCCAGCCCCACGCCCGGCCGCTTTTGTCTCCCCAGTGGTGATGTTTACACACCGCACCAGGTACTCATTTCAGGTTGAGTCGACCTTGGGGAGGCCCGGGACCGGTTCAGATAATCGTCACTGGTGTTGGCCGTGAGCGGGAATCGAACTCGGGTCGCTAGGTTTGTAGCGCAGCGTGCTAACCGCTAGACTATCGCTACCCAATATTCCCGTGCCATATACACACACACACGTGCACATCCATTCGACAAATACAATGACCCTCCATATAGCCTTACAGCCTTTGTGGGTCACAAGTGTGGTGAGCGAGCGCCCGTGAAGAAGGCAGAGAGGGCGGTGTGTGGTCCAGTACCACGGCCGGCCGCCTTTGTGTCCCCGATCATAAAAACTCTTACACTGGCCCCCCACTCTCACGCTCGCGTGGCCCGGGGCGGTCACCACGACTCGTCGCCTCGTCTCCCGCCCCCGGGCGCGCGTGGGGAGGCCGAGCCCAGGCATCGCCTCTCCGTGCATCTCTCGCGATCCGCATCTCCCACCCCCACCACCCCCACCACTACCACCATCACCACCACCATCACCACCACCATCACCACCATCACCACCACCCCCACCACCACCACCATCACCACCACCACCATCACCACCACCCCTCATGTGGTTCCGTCTTTCCACGTCTCTAGTTTTCACGTCGTCAACCCATCTCCCATCTATTCCGCTTCTCGTCATTCTCCCCGTGTCTCCAATATCCCCGTGTCTCCAATATCCCCGTGTCTCCAATATCCCCGTGTCTCTATTCTCCCCGTGTCTCCAATATCCCCGTGTCTCTATTCTCCCCGTGTCTCCAATATCCCCGTGTCTCTATTCTCCCCGTGTCTCCAATATCCCCGTGTCTCTATTCTCCCCGTGTCTCCAATATCCCCGTGTCTCTATTCTCCCCGTGTCTCCAATATCCCCGTGTCTCTATTCTCCCCGTGTCTCCAATATCCCCGTGTCTCTATTCTCCCCGTGTCTCCAATATCCCCGTGTCTCCATTCTCCCCGTGTCTCTCTTCTCCGCGTGTCTCTATTCTCCGCGTGTCTCCAATATCCCCTTGTCTCTATCCTCCCCGTGTCTCTCTTCCCCCCGTGTCTCCAATATCCCCGTGTCTCTCTTCTCCGCGTGTTTCCAATATCGCCGTGTCTCTATTCTCCTCGTGTTTCCAATATCCCCGTGTCTCTCTTCTCCCCATGTCTCCAATATCCCCGTGTCTCTATCCTCCCCGTGTATCCAATATCCCCGTGTCTCTCTTCCCCCCGTGTCTCCAATATCTCCGTGTCTCTCTTCTCCCCGTGTCTCTCTTCCCCCCGTATCTCTCTTCTCCGCATGTCTCCTGTCTCATCACTCCGTCCCTCCCCGTTCCCCGTGTCTGTTCCCCCCGTGTCGACTGTCTCTCCGTATTTCCTGTCTCCCTCGATCACCACCTCCCCGTGTCTCCCGCTCTGCTGTGCACCGCATCGCCACGCATCGTCTCTCCCGTGCCTCTCCTCCCGTCGTACCTCTCCGCGTTTAATTTGCACCCGTGCCTCTCCCCCCCGTGTCCCCGCGCCTGTGCCGTGTCTCTCCGTCTCGTCTCCAGTCGTGTCTCTCTCCCGTCTCCCAGTGGATCCCGTGTCTCCCGTCTCCCCACGTCTCCCCGTGTCTGCGTGTCTACCCGTGTCCCTGTATCTCCCGTCTCCCCGTGTCTCCCCGTCTACCCGCGTCTCCCCGTGTCTCCCAGCATCTCCGCGTCTCCCCACGTCTCCCCGTGTCTCCACGTCTCCCGTGTCTCCCCGCCTCTCCCCGCCTCTCCCAGTGTCCCCGTGTCTCCCCGTCTCCCCAGGTCTCCCCGTGTCTCCGCGTCTACCCGTGTCCCCGTGTCTCCGCGTCTCCCCACGTCTCCCCGTGTCTCCGCGTCTCCCCACGTCTCCCCGTGTCTCCGGGTCTCTCCGCGTCTCCCCGCGTCTCTCCCCACGTCTACCCGTGTCTCCACGTCTCCCCGCCTCTCCCCGTGTCCCCGTGTCTCCGCGTCTCCCCACGTCTCCCGGTTTCCCCACGTCTCCCCGTGTCTCCGCGTCTCCCCACGTCTCCCCGTGTCTCCGGGTCTCTCCCGCGTCTCCCCGCGTCTCCATGTCTCTCCCCAAGTCTACCCGCGTCTCTCGTCTTCCAGAGTTTCCCCGTCCCTCCCCGTCTCTCCGCCGTACAAAAAAAAAACTTCGAGCAAAAACATCTGCACCCCCTCCCCCTCCTCCTCCTCTTCTCAATCGATGGCTGTCAAAGGGAGAGACGAACCGTGGAGAACTCTCCCAAACTCTCTCCCGAACTCTCTCGCGAACTCTCTCCCGAACTCTCTCGCGCTCTCCCTGCAGCTCTCCGACTCCTCGTGCCGCTGTCTACGTGGGCGCTCCGCTCCGCTCGTCCATTCAGCCGCATCATCTGCAGTGCCGACAGTATATGTGACCCGCAGGTCTCGACAGTATACACACATACACTGTCGCTATATATATAAGCCGTATAGAAACTCACCGTAATAAGGTCACAATCGATGGAAGCAGTAGCGCAGATGGTAGCACGCTGTACTACAAACCCGGCAAACCTGAGTTCGGTTCCCGCTCACGGCTGACACTAGCGACGATGTTCTGAAGAGGTCCTGGGCCTCCACTAGGTCGACTCAGCCTCAAATGAGCACCTTGTGCGGCGTGTAAACATCGCCACTGGGAGGACAAAGGCGGCCGGGCGTGGTGCTGGCCACCCACCCCCGCATGTGCCGTGCCTGCCTGCACAGGCGCTACTCGCTAACAGCACTTGCCCCGGCAGTCTGTTAAGGCTATACGGGGGATCTTTGTCTTTGCGGAGCGGTGGCGCAGTGGTCAACACGTGATTCACATACCGGGCCACCCCGCCTTGTGAGCACGTGGCGTCCCCAACTCTCGTCGTCATCGGCGATCTCTAAGGAGCTCTCTCTCTCTCTGTGTTTGTGTTACGAAGAGGGCCGTTGCCCGAAACGTCGCCTATTATATATATACACAGGTTTGACTTCAGGGCCACACAAAGTGTTATGATGTGTCGAGTTGTTATACACACACACAGGCAGGCAGGCACAAAAAAGACAAAGATCCCCCGTATAGCCTTAACAGGCTGTTGGGCCAAGTGCTGTTAGAAAACACACATGAAAGCCGGCACGGCACACGAGGGGGTGGGTGTCCAGCACCACGCCCGGCCGCCTTTGTCTCCCCAGCGACGATGTTTACACACCGCCACCAGGTACTCATTTGAGGCTGAGTCGACCTAGGAGAGGCCCATACAAAGAGAGGAGACGAGGCGATAGTTTGCAGATATAATGGAAAGTAGGAAGAAAGGAGAGCGAGCGAGCGAGTTGGGAGAGAGACGAGAAGAGAGAGCGACAGACAGGCGAGATGAGAGCGTGACATTAAAGAGAGTCTGTGTGTGTATATAAAGATCTCCCGTGTAGCCTTAACAGACTGTTGGGGCAAGTGCTGTTAGCGAGCACCTACAAAGGCCGGCACGGCACACGAGGGGGTGGGTGGGCAGTTCCCCACGCCCGGCCGCATTTGTCTCCCCAGTGACGATGTTTACACACCGCACCACGTACTAATTTGAGGCTGAGTCAACCTAGGGGAGGCCCAGATACCGGTTCAGATAATCGTCACCAATGTTGGCCGTCAACGGGAATCGAACTCGGGTCGCCGGGTCCGTAGCGCGGCGCGCTAACCGCTGCACCACCGCTCACACGCACACACGTACACACACGCGCGTGTGTGTGTGTGTGTATATGTGCGTGTGTATATGTGCGTATATGTGAACTATGACAATCATAAATATATATTGCCGTGTGAAAATTAAACACGGTGGAGCGCGCCGCTCGGAGATTATTGAATTCGAGCTGCCGGGACAGACAGCCTCATCCGGCGCGCGGCCGCGTAACGAGCGGGACATGCGGGCGGCGGCGGGGAGGAGGGGACTGCGAATGCTCGCGTGATCATTAGCCGCGAGTCGAGCGCTCGGTGAGACAGAGAGACGTGGAGACTGGCGCTGATGCTGATGATGCTGCTGCTGCTACGACTGTCGCCAGAGACTGGAAGAGATGAATTAGAGAGACAGAGAGAGAGAGGGTGGAAGAGAGAGAGAGAGACAGAAGAAAGGAATTGAAGAAATGCGGGGGAGTGGAGGGAGTGGGTGAGATGGTGGTGGTGGTGGTGGTGATGATGATGATGGTGCTGCTGCTGCTGTCACCAGAGACTAGAAGAGAGGGATTGGAGAGAGAGATGTCGAGAGTAAGGAGCAGTGGGCGATGGAGGAGGCCGTGTGCTCGGTGGCAGATGACGGGGAGCTCTGCATGCAATTATGAGCTACCCGTCGGAGGCCGTTGGACTGCGAGAAGGGCTGCGTGCAGAACGAGAGAGAGCGAGAGAGTGAGCGAGAGAGTGAGCGAGAGAGTGAGCGAGAGAGTGAGCGAGAGAGTGAGAGAGTGAGCGAGAGGGTGAGCGAGAGAGTGAGCGAGAGAGTGAGAGAGTGAGCGAGAGAGTGAGAGAGTGAGCGAGAGAGTGAGAGAGTGAGCGAGAGAGTGAGCGAGAGAGTGAGCGAGAGAGTGAGCGAGAGAGTGAGCGAGAGAGTGAGAGAGTGAGCGAGAGGGTGAGCGAGAGAGTGAGCGAGAGAGTGAGCGAGAGAGTGAGCGAGAGAGTGAGCGAGAGAGTGAGCGAGAGAGTGAGAGAGTGAGCGAGAGAGTGAGCGAGAGAGTGAGCGAGAGGTGGGGGTTTACATAAAGCTAAGTTTAAATTTTTTTTAAAAAAATTACGAAATGATGAACGAAGCAAAGTGCCGACTACACCGAGCATCTTCTTGTTTCCACTGATCGTAAAAAAAAAGAGTGAGCGAGAGAGTGACCGAGAGAGAGAGAGCGAGAGAGTGAGCGAGAGGGTGGGGGTTTACATAAAGCAAAGTTATAAAAAAAAAAATTACGAAATGATGAACGAAGCAAAGTGCCGACTACACCGAGCATCTTCTTGTTTCCACTGATCGTAAAAAAAAAAGAGTGAAATAGAATTGGAAAGGCACGGGCCGGACACGGTGAGTCTCGCGCTGATGAGGCTGCTGATGCGATCAGAGGCGAGAGACGGGACGAGAGTGAGACACATTTGCTTCGGCAGTACGTATACTGAAATTGGAACGATACAGAGAAGATTAGCATGTATGCTTTGGTTCTTTCGGTAAAGTCACGTATAAAGATAAAATAATAAATTAAATAATAGCTCCAAAATTAAGAAAGATTAGCATGGCCCCTGCGCAAGGATGACACGCAAATTCGAGAGCGGGGGAGGGGAGAGAAAGAAAGAGAGGCGAGAGAGCCAAATACAAAGAGAGGAGACGGGGCGATAGTTTGCAGATAGAATGGAAAGTAGGGAGAGCGAGCGAGCGAGTTGGGAGAGAGATGAGAAGAGAGAGCGACAGACAGGCGAGATGAGAGCGTGACATTCAAGAAAGTCTGTGTGTATATAAAGATCCCCCGTATAGCCTTAACAGACTGTTGGGGCAAGTGCTGTTAGCGAGCACCTACGAAGGCCGGCACGGCACACAAGGGGGTGGGTGGGCAGTTTCCCACGCCTGGCCGCCTTTGTCTTCCCAGTGGCGATGTTTACACACTCCACCAGGTACTCATTTGAGGCTGAGTTGACCTAGGGGAGGCCCAGGACCCGTTCAGATAATCGTCAGTGGTGTTAACCGTGAGCGGGAATCAAACTCTGTTCTCCAGGTTCGTAGCGCAGCACAGCTAACCGCTGCACTACCGCTCCTCCCCCCCACACACACATATATACATATACTCACATACATACACACATACTCACATACATACACACATACATACACACATACTCACATACATACATATACATACTCACATACATACACACATACACACATACATACTCACATACATACACACATACTCACATACATACACACATATACATACTCACATACATACACACATACTCACATACATACACACATACACACATACATACACACATACACATACTCACGCAGACAAAGATCCCTCAGATAGCCTTAACATACTTTCGTGGCAAGTGCTGTTAGCGAGCACCTACATACTCGCATACACACCTATACACACACACACATATATACAATACACACACGCACATATATACATACTCACACGTGTAGACACATACACACATTTATACCGGTCTTGGGAATCCTCTATGTCGACTCAGCCTCAAAGTAGTGCCCGATGCGGTGTGTCATCATCGCCGGGCGTGGTGCTGGCCACCCACCCCCTCGTGTGCCGTGCCGGCCTTCATAGGTGCTCGCTAACAGCACTTGCCCCAACAGTCTGTTAAGGCTACACGGGGGATCTTTGTTTGTTTGAGGGAGTGGAAGAGTCGCGGTCAGCGCGCTGCGCTACGAACCCGGCGACCCGAGTTCGATTCCCGCTCACGGCCAACACCCAGTGACGATTATTGGAACCGGTCCCGGGCCTCCGGTAGGTCGACTCAGCAGTTAAATGAGCGCTGTGTAAACACAATTTAAATAATTATCAGCGCTTGGGAGATAAAGGTGACCGGGCATGGTATTTGCCATCCATTCAGTCCCTCGTGCGCCCGAATAGCAGCAACTTTCCCCAACAGTCTGTGGAGGCTACACGGGGGATCTTTGTCTTCGAGTCTCCCCCACCCCACACTCCACCCCCCACTCCACTCCCTGCCCCCCCACCACCACCACACACCACCCCGTGCCGCTTTCTCCACCACGAATCTCGCGATCTCTTCCCCGGCGCCGATACGCGAAGCTCCTCTCATCCCGCGCCTCGCCACTAAGAGGATCACCCGATTATCCGACCCCGCGTCCCCTCAGCTGACCCCCATCGCCTCTCACGATACTCACCCCTTACCCGCCCCCAGAACCCCCCCCCCACCCCCTTACCTTAACCCCTGCCAGCTCATCCCCTTTCCCCAACCCCTTCCACCTTGAGCGGTACCCCCTTGCCTACCGGGGAGACACGGGGACATGGGGAGAGGCGCGGAGACGCTGGGAGGCACGGGGAGAGGCGGGGAGACACGGGAGACGGGGAGACACGGGGAGACGCGGAGACGCTCGGAGACACGGGGAGAGGCGGGGAGACACGGGAGACGGGGAGACGTGGGGAGACGCGGAGACGCTGGGAGACGTGGAGACACGGGGAGACGCGGGGAGACACGGGAGACGTGGAGACACCGGGAGACGCGGGTAGCCGATGACCCCGCTCGCGGGACTCCCCTAGGTTGACTCGACCGTGAGTGAGTTCCTCGTGTGGTGTGCTAAGCTGCGGCACCGGGGTGCCGTCGTCGTTCTTAATAGGTGCTCGCTAACAGCGCTTGTCCCAACAGTGTGTTAAAGCCTACACAGGGGATATTTGTCTTTGCGCGTGTGTGCGTGATGTGTGAAATGCGGATATGATTATCTCTCTCTGATTCATTCCTTCATCTGCGCCCGTCTCTCTCCCTCTCGCTCTCTCTCTCTCTGCTGTCGATGTGTGAGTCTGCCTCCCTCTCTCGCACCCCCATCTCTCTCTTCTCCCCCCCTCTCTCTCTCTCTGTTTTTGATTAATTCTGTTATGATTTTCTGTTTCACTTTTTTCATTACGACTTGTTGGGTAGTGCCGGGTAGTTCTGGGTGGTGTTGGATGCTGGATATTTATTTATTTTAAGAACATCGATATTGTGAGCCTGGAGCGGCTCCCCCCCTCCCTCTCCGTATCCCCCCTCCCCCTTCCCCCCCCCCCCAGCCCCCCTCCCTCCGGGCGCGTGCGCGAGTCCGCGTATTAATAATGAGCAGTGGCAGAGTGGATTAGAGACCCCCCTGGGGCGCCCCCCCCCCTTCCCCCCACGCCATGTCCCCCCCACCCACCCCCTCCCCCACTGCCTCCCCCACTGCCTCCCCCACCGTGCCCCCCTCTCTCCCCCCAAGCGAGACTCAAATTAATTTCGGAACGTCTAACCTGCGACAAATACAACCACAAACACCACCTCCCCCCTGCCCCCATACGAAAGCCGTGCGTGGGTGTGTGTGTGTATGTGTACACTTGTGTGTACACACGTGCGTGCGTGTGTGTGCATGTGCGTGTGTACACGTGCGTGTACACGTGCGTGCGTGTGTGTGCATGTGCGTGTGTACACGCGCGTGTGTGCGTGCGTGTGTGCGCGCGCGTGTGTGTATGTGTACACTTGTATGTGTACACGTGCGTGTGTGTGCGTATGTGTACACGTGTGTGTGTGTACATGTGCGTGTGTACACGTGCGTGTGTGTGTACACGTGCGTGCGTGTGTGTGCATGTGCGTGTGTACACGCGCGTGTGTGCGTGCGTGTGTGCGCGCGCGCGTGTGTGTATGTGTACACTTGTATGTGTACACGTGCGTGTGTGTGCGTATGTGTACACGTGGGCGTAGTGTAGTAGTCAGCGCGCTGCGCTACGTACCCGACGACCCGGGTTCGATTCCCGCTCAGGGCCAACACCAGTGTCAGTTATCTGAACCGGTCCTGGGCCTCCCCTAGGTCAACTCAGCGTCAAATGAGTATCTGGTGCAGTGTATAGTAAACATCGCCACTAGGGAGAAAAAGACGGCCGGGCGTGGTGCTGGCCACCCACCCCCCTCGTGTGCCGTGCAGGCACCTTCATAGGTGCTGCTCGCTAAGAGCATTTGCCCCCACCACAAGACTGCCACGGCTGTAGGGGTGATCTTTGTATTTGAGTGTATATTGACGTGCCGCGTGTATGTGTGTGTGTCTACATGCTGCAGTGTGACTGTGTTTATATTTGCATTGTGCGTTTGCGCTGGGGGGGGGGGGTAAGCGGTAGGGGGTGGGGGGCTGTTTAAGGGAGAGGGGTTGGGGTAGCGGAGACCGGGGGGGGGGGCTAAGTCTCGCGTTCTCAGCCCTCGCGAATTTAACAAAAAAAAAACCTCGGAAAAAAATCAATTTACTGCACCGCGCTCTCTCTCCCCCCTTCCCTCCCCCCTCTCTCTCATTCTCTCTCCCCCAGACTCCCTCCCTCTCGTCCCCTCTCATCACCCACCCACCCCTCTCCCTCCCATCCCATCTCATCCCCTCTCCCTCCCATCCCACCTCATCCCCTGCCATCCCCTTTGACCTTTCATCACTCCCCCCGGCCCCCCAACTTCTTTGTATGTCTGTGTGTATCTGTGTATGTACGTGTCTTTGTGTGTATGTACGTGTGTTTGTGTGTATGTCTGTGTGTATGTCTGTGTGTATGTACGTGTGTTTGTGTGTTTGTGTGTATGTCTGTGTGTATCTGTGTGTGTATTTGTGTGTATGTCTGTGTGTATCTGTGTGTATGTCTGTGTGTATCTGTGTGTGTGTGCGTTTTTTGTGCTTAATAGGTGCTGCTCGCTAACAGCACTTGCCACAGCAATCCGCTAAAGGCTACACGGGGGATCTTTGTCTTTGTGTGGAGTGGTGGCACAGTGGTTGACGCAATGCGAGTGGAGTGGTTAGGTGGGTGTGGAGTGAGTGGGGTGTTTATGGAGGTGAGTTTTTGGGTGAGTGTATGGTGAATTGAGTGGTGGCGGGAGGGGTGAGTGAGGTGTCGTGGGGGTGATGGGCGAGGTGAGCGGGGGTTGGTGAATTGGTCGAGTTAGTGGTGAGTGGAGTGGTGAGTGGAGTGGTGAGTGGAGTGGTGAGGGGAGTGGTGAGTGGAGTGGTGAGGGGAGTGGTGAGGGGAGTGGTGAGTGGAGTGGTGAGGGGAGTGGTGAGGGGAGTGGTGAGTGGAGTGGTGAGTGGAGTGGTGAGTGGAGTGGTGAGTGGAGTGGTGAGTGGAGTGGTGAGTGGACGTGGTGAGTGAGCGGCGCTGACTCGGACACGAATTACGGGCGGTGCGGGAGGGAGACAGAGGGAGCCATCTCCTCCCCCTCCCCCCATCACGTACCCCTCCCCCCACTACGTACCCCTCCCCCCTGCCCAATGTCCCCCCTCCCCCCCCCACTACGTACCCCTCCCCCCTGCCCCACGTACCCCCCTCCCCCCCACCGCGTACCCCTCCCCCCCTGCCCCACGTACCCCCCTCCCCCCCTCCACGTACCCCTCCCCCCTGCCCCATGTACCCCCCTCCCCCTCACCACGTACCCCTCCCCCCTGCCCCACGTACCCCTCCCCCCCCACCACGTACCCCTCCCCCCCCACCACGTACCCCCCTCCCCCCCACCACGTACCCCTCCCCCCTGCCCCACGTACCCCCCTCCCCCCCACCACGTACCCCTCCCCCCCACCACGTACCCCCCTCCCCCCCCACCACGTACCCCTCCCCCCTGCCCCACGTACCCCCCTCCCCCCCACCACGTACCCCCCTCCCCCCCCACCACGTACCCCCCTCCCCCCCCACCACGTACTCCTCCCCCCTGCCCCACGTACCCCCCTCCCCCCCACCACGTACCCCCCTCCCCCCCCACCACGTACCCCCCTCCCCCCCCACCACGTACCCCTCCCCCCTGCCCCACGTACCCCCCTCCCCCCCACCACGTACCCCCCTCCCCCCCCACCACGTACCCCCCTCCCCCCCACCACGTACCCCCCTCCCCCCCCACCACGTACCCCCCTCCCCCCCCACCACGTACCCCCCTCCCCCCCCACCACGTACCCCTCCCCCCTGCCCCACGTACCCCCCTCCCCCCCCACCACGTACCCCCCTCCCCCCCACCACGTACCCCCCTCCCCCCCCACCACGTACCCCTCCCCCCTGCCCCACGTACCCCCCTCCTTCCCACCACGTACCCCCCTCCCCCCCCACCACGTACCCCCCTCCCCCCCACCACGTACCCCTCCCCCCTGCCCCACGTACCCCCCTCCCCCCCACCACGTACCCCCCTCCCCCCCACCACGTACCCCCCTCCCCCCCCCCCACCACTCTACTCTACGGCGTCGCTGACGTTGTCCCTGTGATGTCTCGCAGCGAGATCCGCGGTGGGAGCGCGAAGGGGAGGAGGAGGGGGACGAGGAGGGACAGGCGGTGGGGGGCACTCCCTAGCCCCCCCCCCCCCAATCATCTCGGATATAAAGACTACATACCAGCCCCTGCACGGCAACCCACAGCCCCAGGCAGGCCCCCCACAACACCAGATTTTTATTCGCCGGCACCGTGAAGACGGAGATGACGGTGACGACGCGGGCGACTCGGTCGATGGTGGCGATGTGACGGCCCCGCCCTGAGCGAGGGTCGCTGAGGATTATTACATCGGTGGCTGCCTCGGCGTGTCAGCAAGCGAGTGGCGAGATGGAGTGAGCGAGGACGCGAGGGGTGAAGAGGTTGAGGAGGTTGAGGAGGAGGAGGAGGAAGTACACGTGAAGATGAGCCCCCCCCCGTCCCAACACGAGACCCCCCCTCCACCCCCGCGCCGCTCTCTGCCTGCTGTGCCTCGGGGTCGCGCACGCCATGCCGCAAGTACTCCGCCTGGGTGAGTAGCGACACTCACCCACACTCACTCACACTCACTCACTCACACACTCACCCACACTCACCCACACTCACACGCCATGCCGCAAGTACTCCGCCTGGGTGAGTAGCGACACTCACCCACACTCACTCACACTCACCCACACTCACCCACACACTCACCCACACACTCACCCACACTCACACACACTCACTCACACACACTCACTCACTCACTCACACACACTCACTCACACTCACCCACACACTCACCCACACTCACCCACACACTCACACACACTCACCCATACTCACACTCACTCACTCACTCACCCACACTCACTCACACTCACCCACACTCACTCACCCACACTCACACACACTCACCCACACACTCACCCACACTCACCCACACACTCACCCACACTCACCCACACTCACACGCCATGCCGCAAGTACTCCGCCTGGGTGAGCACTCACACTCACTCACACTCACTCACTCACACTCACACACACTCACCCACACTCACTCACACACTCACCCACACTCACCCACACACACGCCATGCCTCAAGTACTCCGCCTGGGTGAGCACACACACTCACCCACACTCACCCATAATCACCCAGACCCACCCACACTCACCCACACTCACACTCACCCACACTCACACTCATCCACACTCACACACACACTTACCCACACACACACTCACTCACACTCACCCACACTCACTCACACACACACTCACCCACACTCACACTCACCCACACTCACACACACTCACCCACACTCACCCACACTCACTCACACTCACCCACACTCATGTGAGTGTGAGCACCCACACTCACACTCACTCACACTCACTCACACACACTCACTCACCCACACTCACCCACACTCACTCACCCACACTCACCCACACTCACTCACCCACACTCACCCACACTCACTCACCCACACTCACCCACACTCACTCACCCACACTCACCCACACTCACTCACCCACACTCACCCACACTCACTCACACTCACACTCACCCACACTCATGTGAGTGTGAGCACCTACACTCACCCACACTCACCCACACTCACCCACACTCACCCACACTCACTCACCCACACTCACCCACACTCTCCCACACTCACACTCACTCTCCCACACTCACACTCACTCTCCCACACTCACACTCACACACTCACACTCACCCACACTCACCCACACTCACCCACACTCACCCACACTCACTCACCCACACTCACCCACACTCACCCACACTCACTCACCCACACTCACCCACACTCACCCACACTCACACTCACTCACCCACACTCACTCACCCACACTCACTCACACTCACTCACACACACTCACCCACACACACTCACCCACACTCACTCACCCACACTCACTCACACTCACTCACCCACACTCACCCACACTCACACTCACTCACACTCACTCACACGCCATGCCGCAAGTACTCCGCCTGGGTGAGCACCCACCCACACTCACACTCACTAACCCACACTCACTCACACTCACTCACACACACTCACACTCACCCACACTCACTCACCCACACTCACTCACACTCACTCACACTCATGCCTCAAGTACTCCGCCTGGGTGAGCACCCACACTCACTCACACTCACCCACACTGACCCACACTCACACACACTCACACACACACTCACTCAACCACACTCACCCACACTCACCCACACTCACCCAGACCCACACTCACACTCACTCACACTCACTCACACTCACTCACACTCACTCACACTCACACACACTCACACTCACACACACTCACACTCACTCACCCACACTCACTCACACTCACTCACACTCACTCACACTCACACACACTCACTCACACTCACCCACACTCACCCACACTCACCCAGACCCACACTCACACTCACTCACTCACACTCACACACACTCACACACACTCACTCACACACACTCACACACACTCACTCACACTCACTCACACTCACTCACCCACACTCACACTCACCCACACTCACGCTCACACACACTCACGCTCACACACACTCACTCACACTCACACACACTCACTCACACTCACACTCACTCACACTCACACACACTCACACACACTCACTCACACTCACACACACTCACTCACACTCACTCACACTCACTCACCCACAATCACACTCACTCACCCACACTCACCCACACTAACACTCACCCATACTCACACTCACCCATACTCACACTCACTCACACTCACCCACACTCACCCACACTCACCCACAGTCACCCACAGTCACCCACACTCACCCACACTCACACTCACCCAGACCCACACTCACTCACACTCACCCAAACTCACTCACACTCACCCACACTCACCCACACTCACCCATACACTCACCCACACTCACCCACACTCACCCACACTCACCGTTACGTGTGTTCTAGACAGGTGAGTTAGGTGTGCTAGTGTCGAGGTCGACGCGCCTGTGTCTATGTGTCAAGTCCAATCGGTGAGGAGGGAGAGGGGGGAGAGGGGGGGGCGGGGTGAGGGGGGAGAGGGGGGGGCGGGGTGAGGGGGGAGAGGGGGGGGCGGGGTGAGGAGGGAGAGGGGGGGGTGGCGGGGTGAGGGGGGAGAGGGGGGGGGTGGCGGGTGAGGAGGGAGAGGGGGGGTGGCGGGGTGAGGGGGGAGAGGGGGGGGGTGGCGGGGTGAGGGGGGAGAGGGGGGGGTGAGGAGGGAGAGGGGGGGGGGCGGGGTGAGGGGGATCCGTCGCACGTGCCACGTGACGTGAGTAGCGTCGCGATACATTCCACCCGAGATGCACTGAAACACAAAGACAAAGATCCCCCGTGTAGCCTTAACAGACTGTTGGGGCACGTGCTGTTAGCGAGCACCTATGAAGGCCGGCACAGCACACGAAGGGGTGGGTGGCCAACACCACGCCCGGCCGCCTTTGCCTCCCCAGTGGCGATGTTTACACACCGCACCAGGTACTAATTTGCGGCCGAGTCGACCTAGACGTGGCCCAGGACCGGTTCAGATAATCGTCACCGGTGTTGGTCGTGAGCGGGAATCGAACTCGGGACGCCGGGTTCGTAGCGCAGCGTAGCGCTAACCGCTACACTCGGTGTTTGGCGAGCACCACGCCCAACTGACCGCCTTCGTCTTCCCAGTACCGATGTTTGCACAGCGCAGGACATTACTAATTTATGGCTGAGCACGAGCGAGGCGATGACCCAGGGCAAGCTCGGATATGCGTCAATGGTGATGTTTGGCCGTGGGCGCGGAAGTGGGGTCTAAAAGTGAATCATCCCCACGATTAGTTTTACACAGAAGCGTAATTCTCACGCTCGCTGAGTGGGAACCACAGGCCAAACCGGGAGGGCTGCGAGCGGGCGCCACCAACGATTGCTCTGGCGTTCTCTACATATTAAGATATTTTCTATTATCTTCTTGGTTCTTTCGGTAAAGTCACGTACAATGGAAATAATAAAACAATAAAATAAAACATAATAAAATAATTCTCACGACGTTTCGGCCACAACGCAAGCAGCCGTCCTCAGGTGGAGGAGCAGGTCTGTCGAGAAGACAGTGGCCGAAACGTCGTGAGAATTATTTTATTATGTTTTATTTTTATTATTTTATTATTTCCATTCTACGTGACTTTACCGAAAGAACCAAGAAGATGAATCCCTGCAGTCACGAAAGAAGCTTTAAATCGAAATGTTTTCTACCAATTTAATGAGTGCTCGTACTGCACGTGGGTGGAAACCGGAGCGCTCCAGAGAACAATCCGCACGCGCGACGGGGCAACGCTCGATCCCATACCGACGGGACAGCTGACAGGAGTCCACGCTCAGCTGTATCGTATTCTGTTGGAGAGCCAGGGCACGGCTCCCCCTCGATGCCCGCGGGAAGGGAGTTTCACAACACCATCTTTGTGTGATCCACCAACACCCCCTCGCTGCTGCTGCTGCCTCCACAGTGGCGGTTAGAGGCCACGTGCACAGCCACCACCGCCCGGGTCGCCGAATTCATAGCGCAGTGCGCTAATCAGTGCGCCACCGCTCCACGCTCGCCCGCACAGACACCCCACACTCCTACCGCACACACACACACTCCTACCGCACACACACTCACACACTCCTACCGCACACACACACACACTCCTACCGCACACACACACTCCTACCGCACACACACACACACACTCACTCCTACCGCACACACACACTCCTACCGTACACCCCACACTCCTACCGCACACACACACGCATACTCCTACCGCACACACACACTCCTACCGCACACACACTCACTCCTACCGCACACACACACACTCCTACCGCACACACACACACTCCTACCGCACACACACACTCACTCCTAACACACACACATACTCCTACCGTACACCCCACACTCCTACCACACACACACTCACTCCTACCGCACACACACACCCCACACTCCTACCGCACACACACACACACACGCATACTCCTACCGCACACACACACACACCCCACACTCCTACCGCAAACACAAACCTCACACTCCTACAAAAACAGACAAAGATCCCCTGTACAGCCTGAACAGACTGTTGGGGCAAGTGCTGTTAGCGATCACCTATGACGGCCGGTACGGTACACGAGGGGGTGGGTGGCCAACACCACGCCCGGCCGCCTTTGTCTCCCCAGTGGCGATGTTTACACACCGCACCAGGTACTCATTTCAGGCTGAGTCGACCTAGGGGAGGCCCAGGACCGGTTCAAATAATCGTCACTGGTGTTGAGCGGGAATCGAACTCAGGTTCGTAGTGCAGCGCGCTAACTGCTACACTCCTACCGCACGCACACGCGCACACCCCACACTGAAACCACGCACTTAGTGGGGGAAGGGAGCAGGGGGAGTGGAGGGAGGAGGGAGGGATCAGGGGGAGGAGGGAGCGAGGAGGGCTGCTGGGGAATGTGGTGGGAGCAGGGGGTGGAGGGAGATGGGACCGGGGAAGGAGGGGGACGGAGATGGGAGCAGGGGGAGTGAGATGGAGAGAGGGAAGGAGGGGGAGGGAGATTGGAGCAGGGGGAGAGGGGCGGGAGGTGGAGGGAGGGAAGGAAGGATGGAGTTGGGGGGAGGGGAAGGAGATGGAGGGAAGGAAGGGAGGGGGAGGGAGGCAGGGGGAGGGGAGGTGGAGCAGGGGGAGAGAGGCGGGAGGTGTAGGGAGGGAGATGGGGGGGAGGGGGAGGGTGCGAGGGAGGGAGATGGGGGGGAGGTGTAGGGAGGAAGGGAGATGGGGGGGAGGGAGATGGGGGGGAGGGAGGCAGGGGGAGAGAGGCGGGAGGTGTAGGGAGGGAGATGGGGGGGAGGGGGAGGGTGCGAGGGAGGGAGATGGGGGGGAGGTGTAGGGAGGAAGGGAGATGGGGGGGAGGGAGATGGGGGGGAGGGGGAGGGAGGGAGATGGGGGGGGGAGGGAGGCAGGGGGAGAGAGGCGGGAGGTGTAGGGAGGGAGATGGGGGGGGAGGGGGAGGGTGCGAGGGAGGGAGATGGGAGGGAGGTGTAGGGAGGAAGGGAGATGGGGGGAGGGGGAGGGAGATGGGGGGGAGGGGGAGGGAGGGAGATGGGGGGGGAGGGAGGCAGGGGGAGAGAGGCGGGAGGTGTAGGGAGGGAGATGGGGGGGAGGGGGAGGGTGCGAGGGAGGGAGATGGGGGGGAGGTGTAGGGAGGAAGGGAGATGGGGGGAGGGAGATGGGGGGAGGGGGAGGGAGGGAGATGGGGGGGGAGGGAGGCAGGGGGAGAGAGGCGGGAGGTGTAGGGAGGGAGGCAGGGAGACGGGGGGAGGGGGAGGGAGGCAGGGGGGAGGGGAGTAGGAGGAGGAGGGAGAGTGGAGATCGCTGCTCGGAGCGGAGAAGTCGCGCGTAAAATTAAGAAGTTCGTCGAGTACAACGCGCACGGGGGGGGGGGGGGGAATTTGCATTCGTCGCCATCGCCACGAGGCGCGACCTTCAGCGAGCACGGGGCGGGGGTGATGGGAGACAGACGGGGATCGGACCAAGGGGAGTCGGGGTGGGGGAAAGGTCAGGGGTCGCGGAGCGGAGTCACCTTCAGCGGGGGGTGGGGGCTGGTGATGATGATGGCGTTGTCATGGTGGTGATGATGACGACGTCATGGTGATGGTGATGATGATGGTGTCATGGTGATGATGGTGACGGTGTCATGGTGATGATGATGGTGTCATGGTGATGATGATGACGACGTTATGGTGATGATGATGGTGTCATGGTGATGATGATGATGACGGTGTCATGGTGATGATGATGATGACGGTGTCATGTTGATGATGGTGTCATGGTGATAATGATGATGATGACGGTGTCATGGTGATGATGATGACTCTGTTATGGTGATGATGATGGTGTCATGGTGATGATGATGATGATGATGTTGTCATGGTGATGAAGATGACATTGTTATGGTGATGATGATGGCGGTGTCATGGTGATGATGATGACGGTGTCATGGTGATGATGATGGCGGTGTCATGGTGATGATGATGACGTTGTCATGGTGATGATGATGGTGTCATGGTGATGATGATGATGGTGTCATGATGATGATGACGTTGTTATGGTGATGATGATGATGGCGGTGTCATGGTGATTATTATGATGATGATGACGTTGTCATGGTGATGATGATGATGGCGGTGTCATGGTGATGATGATGATGGCGGTGTCACGGTGATGATGACGTTGTCATGGTGATGATGATGATGGTGTCATGGTGATGATGATGACGGTGTCATGGTGATGATGAGTTGCCATGATGATGTGGGTTTTCATGTTTGTCTGTGTTGTTTACTTTATTGTTTACTCTGTTGTTTACTCTGTGTGTTGTCGTGTGTATTGATGTGTGTTGTTTACTCTGTGTTGTTGTTTACTCTTTGTTGTTGTGTGTACTGACGTGTGTTGTTTACTCTGTATGCTGTTGTGTGTATTGGTGTGTGTTGTTTACTCTGTGTGTTGTTGTTGTTTACTGTGTTTTGTGAGTCGCATTGCCTTAATTCGCGTTTTGCTCTGAACCCGATTCAATTAACGTGAATGTCGCTCGTAAAACACGGGGGGCGGGGGGCGGGGCGCGGGGGGCGGGGCGCGGGGGGCGGGGCGCGGGGGGGTGGGGCGCGGGGGGGGAGCCGAGTCAGCAGCCCAGGGGTGAGAAACCCCTCCCCCATCTCCCATCCCTACTCCCCATCTCCCTCCGTCTCCTCCCCCCTGCTACCCCCCCCACCCATCTCCCCCTCCTGCTCCCCCCCATCTCCCACCCCTACTACCCCTAACCCCCCCCCGTCTCCCACCCCTACTACCCCTTCACCCCCCTTCATCTCCCATCCCTATACACCGTCTCCCACCCCTGCTCCCCATGCCCCATCGCGTGGAGCCCCACGCACTACCGTGCCTATGACTGTGACGCACCCCGCCACGTCGCACGTGTTGTCATGGTGATGATGATGACGACGATGGTGGTGGTGATGACGATTATGGTGATGGCGATGATGACGATGGTGATGATGACGATGGTGGTGGTGCTGGTGATGGTGATGACGATGATAGTGGTAGTGATGATGACGATGGTGGTGGTGCCGGTGATGATGATGATGACGATGGTGCTGGTGCTGGTGATGATGACGACGGTGGTGGTGATGGTGATGATGACGATGGTGGTGATGGTGATGATGACGATGGTGGTGGTGATGGTGGTGATGATGATGTTGATGGTGATGATGGTGATGACGATGGTGGTGGTGGTGATGACGATGGTGATGATGGTGATGATGGTGATGACGATCGTGGTGATGATGGTGATGACGATGGTGGTGATGGTGTTGGTGATGACGATGGTGATGATGGTGATGACGATCGTGGTGGTGGTGATGGTGATGTTGATGATGGTGATGGTGATGTTGATGGTGATGATTGTGATGATGGTGATGACGATGGTGGTGATGATGGTGATGATGGTGGTGAAGTTGATAATGATGGTGATGATGGTGATGTTGATGATGGTGATGTTGATGGTGATGATGGTGATGTTGATGGTGATGATGGTGATGATGGTGATGACGATGGTGATGATGGTGATGATGGTGGTGATGGTGATGTTGATGGTGATGATGCTGATAACGATGTTGATGGTGGTGGTGATGACAATGGTGATGATGGTGGTGATGGTGATGTTGATGGTGATGATTTTGATGATGGTGATGACGATGGTGGTGATGATGGTGATGATGGTGGTGAAGTTGATGATGATGGTGATGATGGTGATGTTGATGATGGTGATGTTGATGGTGATGATGGTGATGATGGTGATGGTGATGTTGATGGTGATGATGGTGATGATGGTGATGACGATGGTGATGATGGTGATGATGGTGGTGATGTTGATGGTGATGATGGTGATAACGATGTTGATGGTGGTGGTGATGACAATGGTGATGATGGTGGTGATGGTGATGTTGATGGTGATGATGGTGATGACGATGGTGGTGGTGGTGGTGATGACGATGTTTATGGTGGTGATGGTGATGACAATGGTGGTGGTGATGACGATGTTGATGGTGGTGATGACGATGGTGGTGGTGGTGATGATGGTGATGACGATTGTGGTGGTGATGATGATGGTGATGACGATGGTGGTGATGGTGACGATGACGATGGTGGTGATGATGGTGATGACGATGGTGATGTTGATGGTGATGATGGTGGTGGTGGTGGTGATGTTGATGGTGATGACGATGGTGGTAATGACGATGGTGGTGGTGATGGTGATGATGATGGTGGTGATGGTGATGATGGTGGTGGTGATGATGATGGTGATGACGATGGTGATGACGATGGTATTGATGGTGATGATGGTGATGACGATGGTGGTGGTGATGGTGATGATGGTGATGACGATGGTGCTGGTGGTATCACTCGAAGCGCTGCTGGTCTGGAGTCACGCCGCGTTATCACGAAGCATGGTGATGCCACACGACGTGTGTCGCCTCCGTGTGTAATGTTGAAAGATGATGAATTGCTTTGCGTTTCGTCATCTTGTGTCCTCGTGTTACGATGATGGGACTAAACTCGCGTCTAGTGGCGTGTTTTATGATGATGTATTGTGTTGATACGTCGCAATGTGCAGTCGCTTATTGATACACTGGGATGCATCGTTATGTTGTGAGCATGTGATGGCGATGCATTGCGTCCTGCGTGTTGTGTGCTGTGTAGTGTACTGTGTGCTGTGTTGTGTGCTGTGTTGTGTGCTGTGTTGTGTGTTGCGTGCTGTGTTGTGTGCTGTGTGTTGTGCTGTGTGCTGTGCTGTGTTGTGTGCTGTGCTGTGTGTTGTGCTGTGTTGTGTGCTGTGTTGTGTGCTGTGTTGTGTGTTGCGTGCTGTGTTGTGTGCTGTGTGCTGTGCTGTGTTGTGTGCTGTGTTGTGTGCTGTGCTGTGTGCTGTGTTGTGTGCTGTGTTGTGTGCTGTGCTGTGTTGTGTGCTGTGTTGTGTGCTGTGCTGTGTTGTGTGCTGTGTTGTGTGCTGTGCTGTGTTGTGTGCTGTGTTGTGTGCTGTGCTGTGTGTTGTGCTGTGTGCTGTGCTGTGTTGTGTGCTGTGCTGTGTGCTGTGTGATACCGAAAAAAACCCAAGAGTATGAATCCTTGCAGTGACGAAAGCTTAAAATCTAGAATGATTTTGTACTGTTGTGTATTTTATCGTGTACTGTTGTGCATGCCATTGTGCAATGCTGTTTGTGTGTTACTGCGTGCTGAGCAATGTCCGGTTGGGGTCAAGGGATGACTCCCTATTGGTCAACCATGGTTCGTGTGCCGATGATCTGGTGATTGCTGCTCACTCTGCAGCACCTGGAGCGTGCCACTCAGAGATGGGGCCTCGCCATCAGCCCCACCAAAAACAAAGCACCTGCCTGGCCATTTGATGTCAACGAATAACCCCAATCTCCTTTAACTTCGCCACGAGTGGAGAGAGTGTAGACGTTGCGGAGAGAGTGGAGAAGTTTCCAAACCTGGGCAGTGTTGCTTATGACCGGCTCCAGACTAGCAGCAGAGGTCTCACTCCGAATCGGTGGAGCGGGCATTGTCTTTGCATCCGTTTGCGTAACGCTGTGTGGAAGCTACCTGGTCCACACGAAGCTCCGGGTCTTCTCAGACGCAGTTATACCCTCCCTCCCTTCTCTATGCGTGTGTAGACGTGGACCCTTCTGGATGAACATCTGCGCCGCTTAGAAACAATCGGGTTGACCTACCTACAATCTATCCTGGGTATAACCACTTTGGATTGTGTGAGGGGCTCGTTTATCCGTGAAAGATCTGGACACGGTCCCATCAGTAAGCTCCTCCAGCAGGTGAGGAGGCTGCGTTGGCTGAGCCACGTGACCCACATGCCCAGCCACCGCATGCCCAAGCAGCTTCTGTTTGAGCCGGACAGAGGGGGGCTAAACGGGCACGGGCCAGAGCAGAGATGGGCCGATGCGTGACAGAAGCACGCGTAGCTTAGCGGTGTCAAGATCGGCTTCGATTGAGGAGGCTCGTGAAGGAGCGCCACTGCGCAGTTGGGGGCATATTCTTAAGTTTTTTCGGTAAAGTCACGTAGGTAAAACAAATAAATTAATAAAAGTTAAATAAAAATAAAATAAAAATCACGACGTTTCGGAGGCAACACGAGCTTCCGTGTTGCCTCCGAAACGTCGTGATTTTTTTAACTTTTATTTATTTCAATTTTTACCTAGGTGACTTTACCGAAAAAACCTAAGAATATGAATCCTTGCAGTCACGAAAGCTTCAAATCTAGAATCAGTTGGGGGCAGTCGCCCTCCAACAACAGCGGAGGGCGGAGGAGTGACGCGGCGCATCTGACAGTCGTCTCGGTCACTCAACGCACGTCACCTGGGTCTGTCTCGCGACCTCCCTCCCGTCAGCAGCGAGCCTTCGATACTTCACGCGGCCTCAAAGTGTACCTAGCCTGGCACAGGCGCCGTGGTGACTTAGTGACGAGTTGTTGTGGCACTGTTGTGTGTGTGTGTGTTGAGATATTACGTGCTTACGTGTATTGCATTGTGTACGCGTGTGTATTTGAGTGTGCGCTGCCGTGCACTTTGCTGTGTATCGTGTCCGTGACGTCGCTGCGTTCATCCCCATGGAACGCGCTGCTGCTGCTGCTGCCGCTGCTGCTGTGCCCACGTGATGCACCACAGCCCCGCCCCCCTGTCCCCCTCCCCCGCCCCTCCCCCATATCCCTCCCCCATGTCCCTCCCCCCCGCCCCTCCCCCATGTCCCTCCCCCCCCCGCCCCTCCCCCGCCTGCCTCCCCGTGGGGGGGGCGGGGGGGGGTCTCTCATTAGCGTCGCTCAGCGGCCGTGTGGGTCCCAGCGGTCATTGTCCGTACGGGTGGGGGTGGGAGGGGGCTGGAGGGTGGGGGAGGTGGCGGAGAGGGGGGGGGGCAGGTGTGGGGGGGGGGGTGCAGGGGCAGGGGGAGGAGGGGGGTGCAGGGGGAGGGGGCCCGGTTCTGCGCTGCGTTGCGACATCGCGAGGCCAATTAGTGTCAGTGTGCGTCAGTGTGTGTGTCAGTGTGTGTGTCAGTGTGTGTGTGTGTGTCAGTGTGTGTGTGTCAGTGTGAGTGTCAGTGTGTGTGTCAGTGTGTCTGTGTGTGTGTGTCAGTGTCTGTGTCAGTGTGAGTGTGTGTGTGTCAGTATGTGTGTGTGTGTCAGTGTGTGTGTGTGTCAGTGTGTGTGTCAGTGTGTGTGTCAGTGTGTGTCAGTGTGAGTGTGTGTCAGTGTTTGTGTGTGTGTCTGTGTGTCAGTGTGAGTGTGTGTCAGTGTGTGTATCAGCCAGTGTCTGTATTTCAGTGTGAGTGTCTGTGTGTGTCAGTGTGTGTCAGTGTGTGTGTGTGTCAGTGTGTGTGCGTCAGTGTGTGTGTCAGTGTGTGTATGTGTGTCAGTGTGAGTGTGTGTCAGTGTGTGTGTGTCAGTGTGTGTGTGTCAGTGTGTGTGTCAGTGTGTGTGAGTGTCAGTGTGTGTGTCTGTGTGTGTGTATGTCAGTGTGTCAGTGTGTGTGTGTCAGTGTGTGTGTCAGTGTGTGTGTGTCAGTGTGTGTGTCAGTGTGAGTGTGTGACAGTGTGTGTATCAGCCAGTGTCTGTATTTCAGTGTGAGTGTCTGTGTGTGTGTCAGTGTGAGTGTCTGTGTGTGTCAGTGTGTGTCAGTGTGTGTGTCAGTGTGTGTGTCTGTGTGTGTGTCAGTGTGAGTGTCTGTGTGTGTCAGTGTGTGTGTCAGTGTGTGTGTGTCAGTGTGTGTGTCAGTGTGTGTGTGTCAGTGTGTGTGTCAGTGTGAGTGTGTGTCAGTGTGTGTATCAGCCAGTGTCTGTATTTCAGTGTGAGTGTCTGTGTGTGTGTCAGTGTGAGTGTCTGTGTGTGTCAGTGTGTGTGTCAGTGTGTGTGTCAGTGTGTGTGTGTGTCAGTGTGTGTGTCAGTGTGTGTGCGTCAGTGTGTGTGTCAGTGTGTGTGTCAGTGTGTGTGAGTGTGTCTAATGTGTGTGTGTCAGTGTGTGTGTGTCAGTGTGTGTGTGTCAGTGTCGCTCTGTCCGTGCGCTTGAGTGTCAGCCTGCCGGCCCGAGCGAGTGCGTCTGCCAGCGGTGTCATTCGCAGCGTTGCTCCTCTGCCCACTCGCCTGTCCGCTCGTCCGTCTCCCGTGCGCGGTGCAGGCCGCGCTATGATCGCCATCATTCATTAGCGCCACCAACAACTCCCAACCAACCCAGCCCCCCCCCTGTACGAGGGGCTGGGGAGCCCCCCCCACCCAGCCCCCCCACCACCCAGCCCCCTCCCTCACCCCCCCCCTCTTCCACGTGCCGACACCGATTAAGTTGGGCAACGCATTTACATTCGATAGATAACCCTGCCGATGTACACTTCAAGCGGCTGTGCGCGCTTCATAGAGAGAGGCGGTCTTCGCCTCCACGTGCGAGTCGATGGGTCCCCGGTGTGAGTATAATCGATCTCCATCAGAGTGTATCGATCTCCGCGAGTCTACAGGTCTCTGTGAGGCTATAGGTCTCTGTGAGACGATGTATGGGTCTCTGCGTGTGTGTCTTTGCGTGTGTGACGCCGAGTTCGATTCCCGCTCACGGCCAACGCCGGTGACGATTATCTGAACCTGTCCTGGCTCTCCCCTAGGTCGACTCAGCCTCAAATGAGTGCCCGGTGCGGTTGTTGTAAACATCGCCGCTGTGGAGACAAAGGCGTTCGGGCGTAATGCTGACCACACACCCCCTCGTGCGCCGTGCCGGCCTTCATAGTTGCTCGCTAACAGCACTTGCCCCAACGTTCTGTTAAAGGCTATACGGGTGACTTTTATGTTCGTGCCCCCCCCCCCCCTCTAGGAGGGATATTCGAGGTGGTGGAGGGGGGCCCCTCGGGTGCCGAGGAGCTCGCCTTCAAGTTCGCCGTCAACTCCATCAACCGCAACCGCTCCCTGCTGCCCAACACGACGCTCACCTACGACATCCAGCGCATCAACGTCTTCGACAGCTTCGAGGCGTCACGCAAGGGTGCGCGGGGTGGGGGGGGGGAGAGCAGGGGGGAGCAGGGGGGGGCAGAGGGGAGCAGGGGGGGGGCAGGGGGAGCAGGGGAGGGGCAGGGGGGAGCAGGGGGGAGCAGGGGAGGGGCAAGGGGGGAGCAGGGGAGGGGCAGGGGGGAGCAGGGGAGGGGCAGGGGGGAGCAGGGGGGGCGGGGGGGAGCAGGGAAGGGGGCAGGGGGGGAGCAGGGGAGGGGCAGGGGGGGAGCAGGGGGGGAGCAGGGGACGGGCAGGGGGATGAGGAGCGGGAGGAGTGGGGGAGATGGGGTGGCGAGCAGGCGGGAGATGGGGGAGCATGTCAGGGGAGGTAGGGGGAGGGGGGGGGAGATGAGGAGCAAGGGGAGAGGGGATTCTGTAGGAACGGGGAGCAGGATCAGAGACGGAGATAGGGAGAAGCAGGAGATGGGGGAGCAGGGGAAGGCGGCAGATGTGGGATCATATGGAGGAGATGTGGGGGATCATGTGTAGGAGATAGGGGACCATGTGGAGGTCGAGATGGGGAGCGGGGGGAGGTGCTGCGGATGATGATGGCAGCAGATGCTGGGAGCGTTGATGAGGAGGGGCGGGGGAGGGTGGATGGGGGGTTGGGGCGGGGGGGGGTTAAAGGGGGAGGGGGGGGCAGGGGGTGGCGGGGGAGGGGCCGGTGGTTAAGTTCGGACCCCAAACACAAGCTTCAATAATCGAGATTAAAACCGCGACTTCTAAAATAATCTCCATCGCAATTTCGCCGAGACGGGAGGGTGGGGGCTTGTGGTGAGAGGGGGGGGGGCAACGGGTGGGAGGGCGGTGGGGGAAGGGAGGGGGCTATCAGGATTCCTCACGCATTGTTTCCACATTGAGCCGAGAGCCGCGGGCTTCAAAGCCTCGGAGGTTCACACAAATCACTCGACTTGACCGCATGGGCAGCAGCAGCAGGAGCAGGACCAGCACACGGGGCGATCCGTGTCGCTCCATCTCCACAGCGGACTCCCCCTCGCGGCGCTCTCTCATCAGCCCGACACCTCGTGCCTGAGCACTCTCGCTCCATCTCCCCCCCCATCCGTCCCAATCCCTCCCAACCCTCCACTCTCCACATCTCTCTCCCCTCTCCATCTCCCCCCCATCCGTCCCAATCCCTCCCAACCCTCCACTCTCCACATCTCCCTCCCCTCTCCCCTCCAACTTGCCACTGCTCGCTACTCGTGGCTCCACTTCTCCTCCACATCCTCCTCCATTCTCGGCCAGTAGACTGGCGCACAGAGACAGCTGCCACCGGGGGTAACCCAGGCTGGACCACACAGCAACATCGCCACCTACTGGCAGATTGCTACCGTGTCTGGATGACCTTTCGACCTTGGCTGGACGGATCAAATACTCCCTCCCCTCTCGTCCGTTCGTCCACCCGTCCGCCCCCTGGCTCCCCCCTGTGATGTTATTACAACAACGACGTCAACTCGTATCGCGACACCGCCGATGCACGGTATCCGCTGCTCGCTCGCGTAGAGAGAGAGGACGACTCAGAGACAGAGGGCGACTCAGAGGCAGAGGACGACTCAGAGGCAGAGGATGACTCAGAGGCAGAGGACGACTCAGAGGCAGAGGATGACTCAGAGGCAGAGGACGACTCAGAGGCAGAGGGCGACTCAGAGGCAGAGGATGACTCAGAGGCAGAGGGCGACTCAAAGGCAGAGGGCGACTCAGAGGCAGAGGACGACTCAGAGGCAGAGGACGACTCAGAGGGCGACTCAGAGGCAGAGGGCGACTCAGAGGCAGAGGGCGACTCAGAGGCGCTCGGGAGGAGGACACCACAGTCGAGCGAGAAGGCAGCAGCAGCAACCAATTGCCTACGCTCTGCGGTCCTCTATATATCACGATGTGATGGCCCACATCAATGAGTGTGCGCGCACACACGTGTGCGCGTGTGTGCGCACACACACACACGTGTGCGCGTGTGTGAGCACACACACACACGTGTGCGCGTGTGTGAGCACACACACACACGTGTGCGCGTGTGTGAGCACACACACACACACACGTGTGCGCGTGTGTGAGCACACACACACACACACACGTGTGCGCGTGTGTGAGCACACACACACACGTGTGCGCGTGTGCTCACACACGTGTGCGCGTGTGTGTGTGAAGAAACCAGAGCAGCTCGGAGAAAACCCCGCACGTGCGAGTGGGGAGGGGGGGATACACACACGCACTGCTCCCACCTCTCTCACGATGACTCCGAGTTACGCGTGTTCCCTAACCCACTCGTTCCCCCCCCCCGACCCTCTCATCCCCCACACACACCGCCCCCCACCCCCCCCCCCCCCAATTCACTCCCACGACGCCCCCCCTACCCCCCCCCCCCCCATATTCCTCCACCCCCCCTCCCCTGCTTCGCTATCTCCCGCACTCCGTACCACTCTCCGTTTGCTTAACACGTGGAAGGCTTTCGCGACCAATATCATCCAGAATAGAGGTTGTTTTGGGGTGAGATCACGTAAGTATATAAATGTGTCGTTAAACCCGCCACCACCCGACACAGCCAACTAGTAAGGTTGTGTCACGTCAACAGAACGTGCCAATTGGTTACGAGTACAGCCACACCGGTGGTGTGTCGGAGAGTAAACCCACAACATTTACGATTCGAGTGCGACGCTGCACCGGTAATTACAACCGGCATCATCAGGCAACAGCCAGAGTCGTGGAGAAATCCTCCTCCTCCTGTCTCGTTCTCCCGTGTCTCCCCCGTGTCTCCCCCCGTGTCTCCCCCGTGTCTCCCCCGTGTCTCCCCCCGTGTCTCCCCGTGTCTCCCCCGTGTCTCCCCCGTGTCTCCCCCGTGTCTCCCCCCTGTCTCCCCCGTGTCTCCCCCGTGTCTCCCTCCTGTCTCCCCCGTGTCTCCCCCGTGTCTCCCCATGTCTCCCCGTGTCTCCCCGTGTCTCCTCCGTGTCTCCCCCGTGTCTCCCCGTGCCTCCCCGTGTCTCCCCGTGCCTCCCCGTGTCTCCCAGTGTCTCCCCGTGTCTCCCCCGTGTCTCCCCCGTGTCTCCCCCCGTATCTCCCCCGTGTCTCTCCCGTGTCTCCCCCATGTCCCCCCGTGTCTCCGCCATCTCTCCCCATATCTCCCCCGTATCTCCCCCGTGTCTCCCCACGTGTCTCCCCATGTCCCCACGTGTCTCCCCCGTGTCTCCCCACGTGTCTCCCCGTGCCTCCCCCCGTCTCCCAGTATCTCCCCTTGTCTCCCCGTGTCTCCCCCGTCTCTCCCCCGTGTCTCCCCCGTCCCCCCCCGTCCCCCCCAAACCCACAGCGTGCGACCAGCTGTCCCTCGGCGTCGCCTCCATCTTCGGTCCGCCGCACGTCTCGTCGGCCAACTCGGTGCAGTCGATCTGCAGCGCCCTCGAGGTGCCGCACGTGCAGAGCGCGTGGAAGCAGCACGTGACGCGCTCACGTGACGCCTTCTACGCCAACCTCCACCCCGAGTACGCGTCGCTGTCGCGAGCCATCCTCGAGCTGGTGCAGCACTTCCACTGGCGCCTCGTCACCGTCGTCTACCAGGACAGCACCGGTACACGCGGTGGGGAGAGGTGGGGGGGGCAAGGGGAGCTGTTGGGGGGGGAGACACCGCTTGGGAGGGAGGTGTATTGGACTAGATTTGAAGCTTTCGTGACTGCAAGGATTCATATTCTTAGGGGGTTTTTTTCGGTAAAGTCACGTAGGTAAAACATTAAAATTAATAAAAGTAATCTTAATTTTTGGAGCTTTCGTGACTGCAGGAATTATTCTTTGGTTCTTTCGGTTAAGTCACGTCTAAAGATAAAATAATAAATTACAATTTTAATTTATTATTCTTTGGTTCTTTCGGTTAAGTCACGTCTAAAGATAAAAATTAAAATTTGAATTTATTATTTTATCTTTAGACTAAAGATAAAATAATAAATTAAAATTTGAATTTATTATTTTATCTTTAGACGTTTCGGAGGCTTGTGTTGCCTCCGAAACGTCGTGATTTTGATTTTATTTTACTTTTATTAATTTTATTAATTTTAATTTTTTTACCTACGTGATTTACCGAAAAAAGCTAAGAATATGGATATTGGACGGACATGGTGGCGCACGGGGGTACAGAGGCGTAGCTAGGATATTTTGCGCCCGGGGACGAACAGATACAATTGGCGCTCCCCCCCCGTTCAATCACGTACCAAAATGTAATTACATGACATGTAGGCTGTGTGTGGCGGGATATATAAACTTTGAGGTTGAGGTGTAGATTTGTGCAGTAGTTTCAGGCTGCCGCGCCCGCCGCAATAAGTTCTAATGTGACGTTGTAAGCCTCATGTTGGCGCCCCTTTACCTTGGCGCCCGGGGACACGTGTACCCCCCTGCCCCCCCCCCCCCCAACTACGCCTCTGCGGGGGTATCCCCACCCGATCTCCTCCGCCCCCGGTAGGAGATGAATTCGTGTGTAAGGGGCCGTCCATAAATGACGTCACGCAACTAGGGGAGGGGGGGGGGGTTAGATATTTGTGACTATGTGTGATGGGGGGGGGGTTGAGAAATGTGACGTCACATCAAAATGCGCAACTTTAAATAAATATAGAATTGTTATAAGAACACTAATTGTTATAACAACACTCGTACAACATCAGAGTGCAGCGCCACATTAAATACGCACTACAATTTCGATTTAAAGCTTTCGTGACTGCAGGGATTCATCTTCTTGGTTCTTGCGGTAACTACGTGACTTTACCAAAAGAACCAAGAAGATACGGACTACAATGACAATAGTTTAAAGCGATTTGAAGCATGTTTTATTTTGGGGGGGTGGGGGGGCAGAGCTTTGTGACGTCATATTTGAGGGGGGGGGTCTGACTTTTTGTGACGCTGCGTGACGAGGGGGGGGGGGGTAAAAAAATCGTCCAAAATCGCGTGACGTCATTTATGGACGGCCCCTAACTACAGCAGCTGCGGCCGTGGTATTCAGTCGACTGCCAGGACAGCGCAGGCACGAGAGGGAGGGGAGGTGGGGGTGGGGGTAGACACCGGGGGGGGGGGGGGGGTGACACGGGAGACGGCGTGAGAAGGTGGACGCTCGCGATCCTCCGCTGCAGGAGGACGACTTCAGTGATTGTGACGTAGGGAAAAATAAATAAAGAAATAATAAAATATTAATCATATAAATAATAATAGAAATAAAATTAGTAAATTTTATTTATAATTTTATTTCTAATAATAGAAATAAAATGATAAAATACGTCACTTTACAGAAAAAACCCAAGTCACGATAGCTTCAAATTGCGTGTGTGTTCATACTCTTAGGTTTTGTCGGTAAAGTCACGTAGGTAAAAATAAATAAATAAATAACAAACTATGAATAATATAACTAATAATAGAAATAAAATGATAAATTGTGATTTCAAATTTTATTTCTAATAATAGAAATAAAATGATCAAATACGTCACTTTACCGAAAAAACCTAAGTCACGAAAGCTTCAAATTGCGTGTGTGTTCATACTCTTAGGTTTTGTCGGTAAAGTCACGTAGGGAAAAATAAATAAAGAAATAATAAAATATTAATCATATAAATAATAATTGAAATACAATTATAAATTGTGATTTATAATTTTATTTCTAATAATAAAAATAAAATGATAAAATACGTCACTTTACCGAAAAAACCCAAGTCACGAAAGCTTCAAATCGCGTGTGTGTTGTCCAATCCACTTGATGTCCGAGTCCTCGTTTCGTGTCCACGTCCTTCAACAGCAGCAGCAGCAGCAGAGTCGCAATGCTGAGTTGTGTACTAGGCAGCGTTCGTACGGGGATCGTGGGGAGCGGTGGCGTAGTGGTTAGCGCGCTGCACTACCATCGCGGCGAACCGAGTTCGTTTTCCGATCACGGACACCAACACCAGGTGACGATTATCTGAACCGGTCCGGGGCCGCGCCTAAGTCGACTCGGCCACAAATGAATACCTGGTGCGGTGTGTAAACATCGCCACTGGGGAGACAAAGGCGGCCAGGAGTAGTGCTGGCCCACCCACTCCCTCGTGTGCCGTGCGGCCTTCACAGGTGCTCGCTAAACAGCACTTTCCCCAACAGTCTGTTAAGGCTATACGGGGTATATTTGTCTTCTGATTAATACGTTTACAGCAGTACATACACACACACACCGATTCAAAACTGATGATTGTTTAAAATGAGCCACGGTGATGATGCTGATGATGATGCTAAGGGGGTCCCTGTGTGGGGTGAACCTTCTTGGCTGTATGGGGGAGGGGTGGTGGGGGGGTGGTGGGGGGGGGTGGTGGTGGTGGTGGTGGGGGGGGCGCCTGAAGCTCCTGCGGATGCCGTCTCGGAGTTCACTCCGTGAGATGAGACTTGCCGAGGACACAACTGCACGCAGAGGACGCCACTGGGGAGGTGGTGGTGGTGGTGGTGGCGGCGCGGGGGGAGATGGGGCATAGGGAGGGTGGGGGAGAGTTGTGGGTGGGAGGGGGGGAGGCTGTAATCCGCGCTGCGGTGGAACTGTGGGGGGCTCGCGGCTAGCAGGCCCCCCGGGATGGCGACCCTACCCACCAATCCGATTTGGATTAAAAATAAAATTCCCATTTTCGCCACCGCCACCGCTGCTGCTGCTGAGTAATAAATAAATAACAACCGCGTGTCTCCTGGGCGCTCAGGTGTGGGGGGCGGGGGAGTGGGGGGGCGAGGGAGTGGGGGGCGGGGGAGTGGGGGGGGCGAGGGAGTGGGGGGGCGGGGGAGTGGGGGGGCGAGGGAGTGGGGGGCGGGGGAGTGGGAGGCGAGGGAGTGGGGGGCGAGGGAGTGGGGGACGAGGGTGTGAGGGGCGACGGAATGGGGGGATAGAGAGTTTGAGGGGGGGGCGGCTAGGGAGTGGGGGGGGCTAGGGAGTGGGGGGGGGGCTAGGGAGTGGAGGGCGAAGGAGTGGGGGGTGAGTGTGTAGGTGAGTATACGAGTGTGCAGGTGAATTTGTGGGTGAGTATGTAGGGGGTGAGTGTGTGGGTGAGTGTGTGGGTGAGTGTGTGGGTGAGCGAGTGTGTGGGTGAATGTGTGGATCAATGTGTGGGTGAGTGTGTAGGGGGTGAGTATGTGTAGGGGGTGAGTATATGTAGTGGGTGAGTGTGTGGGTGAGTGTGTGGGTGAGCGAGTGTGTGGGTGAAAGTGTGGATCAATGTGTGGGTGAGTATGTCGGGGGTGAGTGTGTAGGGGGTGAGTGTGTAGGGGGTGAGTGTGTAGGGGGTGAGTGTGTAGGGGGTGATTGTGTAGGGGGTGAGCGGTGGGACTGCGACCAATGGGGCTGTCACACGAACCGCGTTCAGCAGCAGCAGCAGCGCCACTCACGGCAGGCGTCCCCCCCCCCCCACGGGCCCCCCCCCCCCACCCGGGCCCCCCCACCCTGCTCCGCTCTGCCAGCAGCGATCCGCGTCTCCGTGCAGCGGGCGACCCCCAATCCCCGTCGTTTTTGTTGTTGTTAGAGACCGCCCCAGCAAGATGATGAATGCATGATCATGATGATGAATACTGCCCGGTGATTATGACGATTAGGCGCGTCGCTACCACGTGGTGACGATGCCGACGACGACGACGATGATCAAGAAATAGAAACCCTGACCCAGGACAGACACGCGTGATCAAGCTAGCGGTTACCGCGATGTATCGCGATCACCGCGATACCGGTCGTTGTTGTTCTGCTGCTGCTACTGCCGCTGCTGGTTTCGCCCTTGCCAGGTCTCATCAGGCTACAGGAGCTGATCAAGGCCCCGTCGCGCTACAGCATCCGGCTCAAGATCCGGCAGCTCCCCACGGGCACGAAGGACGCGCGGCCGCTCCTGCGTGAGATGAAGCGCGCCAAGGAGTTCCACGTCATCTTCGACTGCAGCCACACCACGGCGGCAGAGATCCTCAAGCAGGTGCGGGGCGACGGCGGCGGTGGCGGTGATGGGGCGATGGCGGTAATGGGGCGAGTTGGTGATGGGGCGAGTCGGCGATGGGGCGAGTCGGCGATGGGGCGAGTCGGTGATGGGGCGAGTCGGTGATGGGGCCAGGAGATTTATGGGGAGATGTCCCAGCGGCAGGGCGTTTGCCCCTGTGGAGGTTCCCGGTTCGAAATCCCGCGGCCACCCCGGCTATCGCTGCGGTCTGCATGTTAGCCATACATCCACGACCTGCCGTCTGCTGCAGGGTGCGCGTTCAAGATCCTGTGACGCCGTTCGCGAGAGTTGCCCATCGTGTGCCGGCGTCACGGTCCAGATTTTTTTTATTTTTTAATGCACACCAGCACGTCACTCGGACCGCTACTTTCGAGTCAGCCGCAACCACGGTCGTGATGCTCATCAGCCAGTGGCGTCCACATCATCATCATCATCATCATCAGCAGCAGCAGCTATCATCAATCCACTGCTGGATGAAAGCCCATCTCTGACATCTGTCACCGCTCCGTCTCTACACGGCGGCCGGTCTCCCATCGGACGCCTGTTTCTACTCCTGGCCATCTGTCCATCATTGTTCCAGCATCACCATATCATCAGCATCATCATCAGCAGCAGCAGCACCATCACCGCCGACACCATCGTGGGACCGTGATGGTGCCGCATTTCGCCGCGGATTAGTCGCTGTAAATAATTCGTCCCGGTGAAGCGCGCGGGGGAGACGTTGGGACGAGCGAGAGAGGACACTGATGAATACCCCGCACAGCGAGAGTGCCAGGGAGAGAAGAGAGAGAGGGAGGGAGGGCAGATAAAAAAAACACACACACATCGTTACCGGAGCGCGACGTGGGCTCAGAGTCAGAGATTCGCGCAATGCACGGAGAAGAGAGGAGGGAACATCGCCTCGTGGTGATGGTGGTGATGGTGGTGATGGTGGTGATGGTGGCGTGGCGGCGATGATCGAGGTTAAATTATGGTTGTATGATGATGCTGATATGTATTGGATGATAAGTAGAGGGTGACGATGATAATGTTAAATGATTAAATATATTGGATGATGATGGTAAAGTCGATAATGATCATATTATTGATGATAATTGTTAGATGATGAATTTCAATGTTAGGATGAATAGATGATATCATTGATGAGGATGGTTGAATGATGAAATAGGTTGGATGATGATGATGGTGGTGGTGGTTAGATACAAGGTTAGATAAGATGATGAACACCCCACACAGCGATAGACCTGTAACCCCAGCACTGTGAGGGTCGGTGGATCACACCGAGATGCTGCGAAACTCCCTCCGCCGTGGAGCGTCCATGAGGTCTCGTGCCCTGACTCGCCAGGAGAAGGCAGTAAAGCTGAGTGTGGACTCCACTTGTTCCATCTGTACGGGGATCGAGTGTCACCCCCTCGCACGCATAGGTTTTTTTCCGGGTGCTCGGGTTTCCTGCCACACGTATACACCACACACACACACACTCATCTTCTTGGTTCTTTCGGTAAAGTCACGTGAGGACGGCTGCTTGCGTTGTGGCCGAAACGTCGTGAGAATTATTTTTGTTATGTTTTATTTTTATTATTTTATTACCTCCCTTCTACGTGACTTTACCGAAAGAACCAAGAAGATGAATCCCTGCAGTCACGAAAGCTTTAAATCGAAATTACACACACACACTCGTTAATTGGCGTAAGCATATGAATATATCGAGGACCGCAGAGCTTGGGAATCGTCTGGGATTCCTCCCCCTGGCGCCGCTGAGTCGTCCCCTCGCTCTCTCTTTGCGAGAGCGATGAGCGGATAACTCAGCAGGGTGACACGCTGGGCTTACCACTGTAGTCATATTCAGATGGTGATCGTTGGATGATGAGCAGGTTATGATGATGATGGTGGTGGTTGGATAATCGTAATATTTGTTTGATGGTGTTGTATATCTTGTGGAAGATGAGGATGTGGGCGAATTAGAGGTGATGATTCAATATAGTTGCATTTTTTGATTGGATATTTAGGAAGGTGATGATGATTAGGGTATAATGATGATTTGGATAACGTTCATTCATGGTGAGGATGGTCATCTTTGGAACTTAATGATTGTGCGATTTGTATTAGATGACCGCATCATGATTATCAGAGTGCTCGAACGATGTTATATGCTGGATGATGACGATGGTGCTGATGATGATGATTGCTTAAGCGGATGATGATGACGATGGTGCTGCTGCTGCTGATGATGGTTGCTTAAGCGAATGATGATGATGATGACGACGACGATATAACGGCGATTCCCACACACACCACACTCTTTCATCTGCTCCCTCCCCATCACCGCACATCGCACCCCCCCTGCCCCCGTCACGCAGTTACATCATCTCATTCATCAACATCACTCCGGCCCCCCCATCCTCCACCGCCCCCCTCCCTGTCCACCGCCGTTGCAGCCGAGGAGGCGGTGCGACTGACTGCCCTCCCCCTCCCCTGTCCCCTGTTCCCTGTTCCTCCCCCCCAGGCGCTGTCCATGGGGATGATGACTGAATACTACCACTACATCTTTACCACACTGGTGCGTCGTAGGGAGAACACGGGGGGGGGGGGGGGCTCCGGATCGGAGGGGGGGGGGCCGTGCTTTGTCAGCTCCCGCGGGGCAACGCGACTCGCGCAACGGGGGCTTCGTCAGCACCACTGGGGGAGAGGGGGGGGGCTGGTGGGAGGGGAGGGGCTGTGGGCGGGAGGGACTCAAGGCCTCGTTGATTGAATGCGCGAATTGATCCTGGGCCAGGAAATCCAGCGCGCAGCACAAACACGCACACGCGTGTACATCGCATGCGCGTCGCGTGTACATCGCATGTGCACGTGCGTGCGTGTGAGCGTGCAGCACAAACACACGCACGCATAAACACACGCATACACACACACGTGTACATCGCGTGTACATCACATGTGCACGTGCGTGCGTGGGAGCGCGTGGCACAAACACACGCACGCATGCACACACGCACGTACACACAGACACACGTGTACATCGTATGTGCACAGGCAATGCTGTCCCGTGTCGGCTTTAACGCACCCTTTGGACAAGTGCTGACACACACACACATATAAGCACACATACATACACACACTGACACACACCCACACACTGACACACATATAAGCACACATACATACACAAACTGACACACACACACACATACACACATATAACCACACATATATACACACACTGACACACACATACACACTGATACACATATAAGCACACATACATACACAAACTGACACACACACATACACACATATAACCACACATACTCACACACTCACACTGACACACACACACTGACACACACACACTGACACACACACACTGACACACACACACGTATTGACACACACGCGGACTCACTTTTTCACAGGTCCCCCCTTCAGTGGCCAGCCGAACCCTGCCCCCCTCCCCCCACTCGCCCCCCCCCCTATCCCCCTCCTCACCGCGCTCCGTGTTTTAGCTGCAAGCGAAATCGACCTCCGATTTCAAAACACAACCACGACACAGCTACACAACAACCACAACACAACCACGACACGGCCACACAGCAACAACACAACCACGACACGGCCACACAACAACAACCACAACACAACCACAACACAAACACAACACAAACACACAACAACAACACAACCACAACACGGCCACACAACAACAACCACAACGCAACCACAACACAAACACACGACAACAACACAAGCATACAACCACAACACAACCACAGCACGACCACCACAACCACACCATTACCCCAACACTACTACTACTACACAAAGACAAAGATCCCCCGTATAGCCTGTAACAGACTGTTGAGGCAAAGTGCTGTTAGCGAGTTGCACCTGTGAAGGCCGGTACGGCACACGAGGCGGTGGGTGGCCAGCCCCAACACCACCCCCGGCCGCCTTTGTCTCCCCTGTGGCGATGTTTACACACCGCACCAGGTACTCATTTGAGGCTGAGTAGACCTAGGGGAGGCCCAGGACCAGTTCAGAAAATCGTCACTGGTGTTGGCCGTGAGCGGGAATCGAACTCGTGTGGGCGAGTGCGCAGATGACCGCTACACCACCGTCCCCCACGAACCCAGGGGCCGGCAAATCTTCGGCTCCGAGGCCGCCTGCGACAGCTCTGTGGCTTCCACCCCTTGTAGCTCTTTGGCTTCCACTCCATGTGGCTTTTTGGCCGGCTCCCTTTGTGGTCAGCCGTTGAAAAAAACCCTTAAACGTAATTTTACCTTAAAGATAATTTATTAAATATGGAAATGGGGGTCACTATGGAATGTCTTGGTGACAACAATATGTACAACAGCCAAACTGTGTTGTTAACGAATAGCTAAAGGGGTAAATAACCTAAATAGACGCAGTTTATTCCGTGAGATGTTTTGTTTATTTCAGTGAGAATGTGTGTTGTCATCTGCTGTATGCCTGCTGCTATGGTTGTGTTTGTGCACACGCAGTTCTGCGTGGGGTGCGGCTCGAGAAAGATTTTGGTCAAAGGCAAAAAAAAATTGTCTTCTACTTAGAAAGATTGACGACCCCTGCCCTGACCCAAATGCAACCACACAACTGCACCGACACGACCACAAACACACAACCGCAACTACCGGCCCGAACCACACAACCACCAACACAACCACAAACCCAGGACCACACAACCACAACTACCAACACAACCACACACCCAGAAACATACAACCGCAAACACGCAACCACCAACACAACCACCAACACAACCACCAACACAACCACCAACACAACCACACATTCAAGAGCAGCTGCGAGGAAGGTCCCAGCGCAACACCCAGGATGAGACCAGAGCAGGGGACGAGAGTCATCACCATCACCACCATCATCACCACCATCACCACCATCACCATCATCACCACCATCACCATTATCACCACCATCACCATCATCACCGCCATTACCATCATCACCAACATCACAACCGTCATCACCAACATCACCACCATCACCACCATCATCACCACCATCACCATCATCACCACCATCATCACCATCATCACCAACATCACAACCGTCATCACCACCATCACCATCATCACCACATCACAACCGTCATCACCATCATCACCAACATCACCAACATCACCACCATCATCACCAGCAGCATCATCGCCATCCAACTTTGACCATCATCAATCTCCAACTAGCGTGTGTCCATCAACGTACCAACCTCATTATCGCCATCGTCATCGTCCGTCTGTCGTCATCGCGTCAGTGGCATAGTCCGTGATGACCTCTCAGATTCAACTTGGCCGCTTCCCCAGCTTCTCAGCATCGGAACGCGGGGGGAGGGGAGGTGTGGGGGGGGGGGACAGGGGGAAGGGGGAGGCGTGATGCCGCGATCCATTAGTGCGGGGGGGGGGGCGATCTCACGTCAGCCCAATTTTGGCTCTCCCACTGAGTGATCATTGCTCCCGTCTCTGTCTCCACCCCCAGCGCGGACTCACCGTCCTGCCCCCCCCCTCTCTCTGCCCCCTGCCCCCCCTCCATCTCTACCTGCCCCCTGCTCCCCCTCCATCTCGATCTGCCCCCCCTCGATCTCTACCTGCCCCCTGGTCCCCCTCTCTCTGCCCCCTGCTCCCCCTCCATCTCTACCTGCCCCCCCTCTCTCTGGCCCCTGCTCCCCCTCCATCTCTACCTGCCCCCCCTCTCTCTGCTCCCTGCTCCCCCTCCATCTCTACCTGCCCCCCCTCTCTCTGGCCCCTGCTCCCCCTCCATCTCTACCTGCCCCCCCTCGATCTCCTCCCCACCTCTCCCTCTGTCTCCCCACTGCTTCGCCGTGACTCCCCCTCTGTGCCCCCCCCCAAAAAAAAACACAAAGACAATGATCCCCCGTATAGCCTTAACATACCATTGGGGCAAGTGCTGTTAGCGAGTAGCACCTATGAAGGCCGGCACAGCACACGAGGGGGTGGGTGGCCAGAACCACTCCCGGCCGCCTTTGTCTCCCCCCAGTGGCAAAGTTTTTACACGTTGCACCAGGTACTCATTTGAGGGTTGAGTCGACCTAGGGGAGGCCCAGGACCGATTCAGATAATATAATCGTCACTGGGCATTGCACCGGCCAGGGTGCTCGTCGGCAGGGCGGGCGGCTCTGTGTTGACTCGGCCCATCAGCATCAACTCCCTCCGGGTGGTCGGTAAAAGGGATAACACTTTGTGGGCCAAGTCAACATTGGCTGTCCCGTCAGAGGAATGTGGAATTGTCTGCATGTGCGTGTATGACCCCGCGTGTATCAATGCCCCCCCCCCATGTCGCCCGCGTGACCCCGCCGGACCCCTGCGTGACCCCTGCGTGACCTTTGACTCCACCGGTTTAGTTCAGACTCCACCGGTGCCAACCTTCTCGTCTTGGCGTGCATCCCTGGCGCCCCCCCCCACCACCTGCCCTTCCCCCCACCCCCTGCCCCCCCCCCCACCCTCTGCCCCCCCCCACCACCTGCCCTGCCCCCCCCCCCAGGACATGCTGGCTCTGAACATGGAGAATTACCGCTACACGGGAGTGAACATGACCGGGTTCCGCATCCTCAACACGGACAGCTCCTACGTGGCCTCCACCATCGAGAAGTGGACCATGGAGCGCCTCCAGGCGGCGCCGCGGCCCGAGTCCGGTCTGCTCGACGGGATCATGACGGTACTGGGAGGGGGAGGGAGAAGGGGGGGGGGTGCACGCTTTGTAGTTTTGCTCCCAGCGAGAAAGCCACCACGAGGAGGGAGTCACGGACGTAACGCCCGCGGCGCAGGGAGAGGGACGTGAGAGGAGGCGAGGAATGGGGGATGAGAGGAAAATGATGGAGGAGGAGGAGCGGAGGAACGGGAGCAGAGGAGTCACGAGGGGTGAGCAGAGGGAGGAGGAGGAACACGAGAGAGACAAAGAGGGCGCGGGGGAGAGGAGCATAGGGAGGAGGTGAGGGGGGGATGACCGGGACGAGACGTGGGTGATGATGAGAGGGTGACGATGATGAGATGGTGACGATGATGATGAGAGAGTAGAGGAGGGAAGAGGAGAAAGCAGAAGTGAGCTGCATGGAGGAGCGGCGTCTGTTCTCACAGGGGGCGGGGCGGGGAGGAGAGGGGGGGGGGAGAGTGGTCACGCGCAAGTCACGTGATGTACAGGAGGTTTGATCTGGTTTAGACGGAGAGATGTCACGAGGTCAATCTTGACGGTGCTATCGTCGTCGTCGTCGGCAGCAAGATTTATCAGCGCCATCAAAGTACTCGTCCGTGTAGTATTAGCATCATCCCATAGACGCCACCATTATCACCCCTATGACATCATCCCATGATCCCTTTCGGCCACATCATTACCCCCTCGGTATCATCATAATTGACAATAATAACCTCCTCCTCATCATCATGCTCATCATCCTCAATGCTAACCATCATTATCATCACCACCAGCATCTCCTCCTCATCTCCATATCCTCTCTCTCTCTCTGCCTAACCACCCAGCCCCTCCACGCGCGCCATCTCCGGGATCTCGGCCCCGCTCAATCAATGCCTCCCGGCGCACGCGGCCGCTTTTATCAGCGCTCGGGCGCAATCAATCCCTACAAACGCGTGCATCGAGCGAGAAATCCCAGCACACACGGGGGGGGGGCTCCCACCCCTTACCCCCCGCTACCCCTCCCCCCTCACCACGCCCCCCCCCTCCCGTCGGCCCCCTCCTCTCTCCCCCCACTTCCCCGCGCTCTCATCTCACAACTCCCAATTCTGCCACCCACCCCCCCACCTACCCACCCCCCCCACACATCCTCTTTGTAATTAAGGCGCGCGCAGACGCCGGATTGAAGGATGTCCTCATGCTCGCTCCGTCGTGGATGAGGTGGAGTGCGGGGAGGATGGAGAAGAGAGGGGGGGGGGGAGAGGGTTGTGCCCCGCCCCTCATCTCCCTCCGCAACTACCCCCCCCCAACTCCCCCCCCCCCCCCACCACGCGGCTCTTTATTCCCCCCCCCCCCTTCCCACAGGGACTCATTTGCAGATATTTGTCGAGTTTAATCGAGTTTAAGCGCTTCCATGCAGAGTGCGTCCCCCCCCCACCTCCGCTCCCCCTGGGACCCCCCCCCCCTCCACCGCGTCTCCCCCCCCCCCCCCCGAGTGAATCCATCTCTAGCGGCCCTACCCCCAGAACCCCCGTGATCCCACCACGTGATTAAACAAAAAACCGCGTGGTGCGCGTGAAGAGAGCAGGGGAAGGACTGCAGTTGAGGAGTGGGGGGGGGGGGCAGTGGATGAGTTGGGATTGGGGGTAGGGGGGGGGCATTGGGGGAGGGAGAAGGGGTGGGAGGGTTGCGGGGGTGGGGATTTGGGGAACAGGGGGATGGGGCATTGGGAATCGCTCAGATTTCCACGTCTGGGCCGCGGTATCTGCGTGAGGATCGCTGCTGATCCCGGATCAGCTGGAAGGAAATGAAATGAATTGTGTTTGTTTTGCATAAAAACAACACAAACAATCACAGCAATACTACCACGAGCTCCCCTCGCTCCCCTCCCTCCCTCCCCCCTCCCCTCCCTCCCCTTTCTGCCTCCCTCCCTCCCCCCTCTCCCTCCCTCCCCTCCCTCCCTCGCTCCCTCCCCTTTCTCCCTCCCTCCCCCCCTCCCCTCCCTTTCTCCATCCCTCCCCCCCTCCCCTCCCTTTCTCCATCCCTCCTCCCCTCCCTTCCTCCCCTCCCTCCCCTCCCTCCCTCCCCTCCCTCCCATCCCTCCCTCCCCTCTCCTCCCTCCCTTCCCCCCCCTCTCCTCCCTTTCTCCATCCCTCCCTCCCCTCCTTCCCTCCCTCCCCTCCCCCCCTCCCTCCCCTCCCTCCCCTCCCTCCCTCCTGCCGCCCGGTCCCCGTGCGCCCGCACAGATGGCGGAGCGCATCGGCCGAGCTTTGAGTCAGAGCCGAGGGGAGGCGAGGGAATTAGAATGTGGATGTGGATGTGCGCGAGTGTGAGTGGATGCATGGGCGTATGCAGCAGTACGAGTGTGTGTTTGAGTGTGGGTGTGTGGACAAGTGTGTCCAGGAGTGTGAGTGTGCGCAGAAGTGTGTATAGGAGCGTGAGTGTGTTTGCAGGATTGTCAGTGTGTGTACGAGTGTGAGTGTGTATATGAGTGTGAGCACGAGTGTGAGTGGATGCATGGGCGTATGCAGTAGTACGAGTGTGTGTTTGAGTGTGAGTGTGTGGACAAGTGTGTCCAGGAGTGTGAGTGTGCGCAGAAGTGTGTATAGGAGCGTGAGTGTGTTTGCAGGATTGTCAGTGTGTGTACGAGTGTGAGTGTGTATATGAGTGTGAGCACGATTGTGTGCAGGAGTGTGAGTGTGTGCATGGGTGTGTGCAGGAGTGTGAGTGTGTGGACAAGTGTGTCCAGGAGTGTGAGTGTGCACAGAAGGGTGTATAGGAGCGTGAGTGTGTTTTCAGGATTGTCAGTGTGTGTACGAGTGTGAGTGTGTATATGAGTGTGAGTGTGTGCGCGAGTGTGTGTACGAGTGTGAGTGTGTATATGAGTGTGTATGCAGGAGTGTGTGCAAGATTGGGAGTGTATGCATGGGTGTGTGCAGTAGTACGAGTGTGTGTTTGAGTGTGAGTGTGTGGACAAGTGTGTCCAGGAGTGTGAGTGTGCGCAGAAGTGTGTATAGGAGCGTGAGTGTGTTTGCAGGATTGTCAGTGTGAATACGATTGTGAGTGTGTATATGAGTGTGTGTGCAGGAGTGTGTGTACGAGTGTGAGTGTGTATATGAGTGTGTGTGCAGAAGTGTGTGCAAGATTGGGAGTGTATGCATGGGTGAGTGCAGGAGTGTGAGGGGTTGCACAAGTGTGTACACGAGTGTGAGTGTGTATATGAGTGTGTGTGTGTGTGTACACGAGTGTTTGTGTGTGGACCAGTGTGTGAGTGTACAAGATTGTTACAGTGTGTGCGTGTGACTGTGAGAATGTGTAAAGTGTGAGTGTGTGTGAGTGGGGAGTGGTGGCCAACACAAGTAATGATAATCTGAACCGGTCAGGGGCCTCTCCTAGGTCGACTCAGCCTCAAATGAGTACCTAGTGTGGTGTGTAAACATCGCCACGGATTAGATAAAGGCGGCCGGGCGTGATGCTGTCACTCACCACCTCGTGTCCCGTGCAGGCCTTCAAAGGTGCTCACTTAGAGCACTTGCCCCTACAGTCTGTTAAAAGCCATTCGGGAGATATTTATCTTTTGTATCAGTGGAAGCGTGTGTGTATGAGTGCTTTCGGAGCCCCAGATCCACTGCTCACAATCGTTAAGGATCTTTATGATGGTGAGCAGGCCGGATAAAGCTGCGTATCTGGGAGTCAAAGTCATTCCCCGTTGCACCTCTGTGTGCGTGACAAGGTTTCGAGATAATTGGTTTTTTTACCCTTCTATCTGGCAACAAAACTGACACCTTTTTTTACAAGGAGTCATGTTTACATAGACCACAATACCTGCAGTCATAATGCAAACAAAAAACGTAACTCTGATAATATGCACTGTCCTTGAAGTTGATTGGTCCACACCCGAGACAGCTTTCCTTAGAGCCTAGTCTCACATGGGTTGGACCAGATGACGCCAAAAGGCGCACAACTTAGAGACAATGACTGCAGATATTGTGGTCTATGTAAACATGACTCCTTGTAAAAAAAGGTGTCAGTTTTGTTGCCAGATAGAAGGATAAAAAAACAATTATCATATTTTACTGGCAAATAAGGTTCCAAAGGTTTCGAGATGTTAACTACCTCGCCGGGTATACAGGAGGTCGTGGGTTCGTGTCTGATGCCTGCTGTATTTTTGTTCTCCCCGTGGTCGCGTGGATTTGTATCTGGGCCCTTACGTTTTTCCCCTCCGCATTTAGAATCAACGTGCGTATTTGGCTGCTAGACATTTCCACGTGATGATAAGCCGTTGAGCTATCATTTGTGGCCAGGTCGCTTCTGAAAAAGAGCTGTTCAGCTCAGTGGGCCTGACCTGGTAAAATAAAAAAAATAGTTTAGTGTTCAGGCTACTCGTGGCACCTATGTGTGTGTGCTAGACGGGGTACCTGTGTGTGTGCTACACGTGGCACCTATGTGTGTGTGCTAGACGTGGTACCTGTGTGTGTGCTACACGTGGCACCTATGTGTGTGTGCTAGACGTGGTACCTGTGTGTGTGCTACACGTGGCACCTATGTGTGTGTGCTAGACGTGGTACCTGTGTGTGTGCTACACGTGGCACCTATGTGTGTGTGCTAGACGTGGTACCTGTGTGTGTGCTACTCGTGGCACCTATGTGTGTGTGCTAGACGTGGTACCTGTGTGTGTGCTACACGTGGCACCTATGTGTGTGTGCTAGACGTGGTACCTGTGTGTGTGCTACACAGGGTACCTGTGTGTGTGCTACACGGGGTACCTGTGTGTGTGCTACTCGTGGCACCTGTATGTGTGCTACACGTGACACGTGTGTGTCCTACACGTGACACCTGTGTGTGTGCTACACGTGGCACCTGTGCGTGTGCTACACGTGGTACCTGTGTGTGTGTGCTACACGTGGTATCTATGTGTGTGTGCTACACGTGACACATGTGTGTGCTACACATGTGACACGTGTGTGTGTGTGCTACACGTGGTATCTATGTGTGTGTGCTACACGTGACACATGTGTGTGCTACACATGTGACACGTGTGTGTGTGTGCTACACGTGGCACCTGTGTGTGTGTGCTACACGTGACACCTGTGTGTGTGATACACGTGACACCTGTGTGTGTGCTACACACGTGACACCTGTGTGTGCTACACACGTGACACGTGTGTGTGTGCTACACGTGACACCTGTGTGGGTGCTACACACGTGACACGTGTGTGTGTGTGCTACACGTGACACCTGTGTGTGTGCTACACGTGACACCTGTGTGTGTGCTACACACGTGACACGTGTGTGTGCTACACGTGACACCTGTGTGTGTGCTACACACGTGACACGTGTGTGTGTGTGTGCTACACGTGACACCTGTGTGTGTGCTACACCCATGATACGTGTGTGTGTGTGCTACACGTGACACCTGTGTGTGTGCTACACACGTGACACGTGTGTGTGTGTGCTACACGTGACACCTGTGCGTGTCCGCGTGTCTGTGTAGACGGACGCGGCCCTCATGTACGACGCCGTGCACGTGGTCTCGGCGGCGTCGCAGCGACTTCCCTCCATGACCGTGAGCTCGCTGCAGTGCCACCGCCACAAGCCCTGGAGGTTCGGGCCGCGGCTCATCGCGCTCATCCGAGAGGTGACGTCACCGCCCCCACCCCCACACCCCACCACTCCCCACCCAACCACACCCCCCACAATCCCCCACCCTACCACACCCCCACACCCCCTACACCCCCCACAATCCTCCAACCTACCACCCCCCCCCACACCCACCACCCCCCACACCCCCCACCACACCCCCCACACCTCACCCTACCACCCCACCACACCCCCCACACCCCCCAACCTACCACCCCCCCACACCTCCCACAATCCCCCATCCTACCCCCCCACACACCCACCACCCCCCACACCCACCACCCCCCACACCCCCCACCCCACCACCCCACCACACCCTCCACACCTCACCCTACCACCCCCCCACACCCCCCACACCCCCCACCCCACCACACCCCCCACCACCCCCCCCACACCTCCCCCTACCACCCCCCACACCCCCCACACCCCCCACAATCCCCCCACAACCCACCCCACCACACCCCGCACACCCCCCACAATCTCCCACCCTACCACCCCACCACCCCCCACCACACCCCCCACACCTCACCCTACCACACCCCCACACCACCCCACACACCCCCCCACACCCCCCACCCCACCACCCCACCACACCCCCCACCCCCCACCCCCCACACCCCCCACCACACCCCCCACACCTCACCCTACCACACCCCCCACACCCCCCACCCTACCACCCCACCACACCCCCCACCCCCCACACCCCCCACCCCCCACACCCCCCACCACCCCCCCACACCTCCCCCTACCACCCCCCACACCCCCCACACCCCCCACAATCCCCCCACACCCCACCCTACCACACCCCACACACCCCCCACAATCTCCCACCCCACCACCCCCCACCACACCCCACCACACCCCCCACACCTCACCCTACCACACCCCCACACCACCCCACACACCCCCCACACCCCCCCACCCCACCACCCCACCACACCCCCCACACCTCACCCTACCACACCCCCACACCACCCCACACACCCCCCACACCCCCCACCCCACCACCCCACCACACCCCCCACACCTCACCCCACCACACCTCCACACCCCCCACCCCACCACCCCACCACACCCCCCACACCCCCCCACACCCCCCACACCCCCAACCTACCACCCCACCCACCCCCCACACTCCCCCTCCCTGTGCTTACGTCCAATTTCAACGGGAATGCGGCTTGTTTCACAGACAGGGTCTGGTATTATTTTAAGGCCGCGCCAGGACTTGTTATCCATCACGATGTGGGCCGTGAGCGGGAATCAAACTCGGGTTGGCCGGGTTCGCGGCGCAGTGCGCTAACCACTGCGCCACCGCTCATCTGCAAAGACAAATAACCCCCGTAGAGCCTTCACAGACTGTAGGGGCAAGTGCTGTTTCGCGAGCACCTCTGAATATCGGCACGGTACACGAGGGGGTGGGTGGCCAGCACCACGCCCGGCCGCCTTTGTCTCCCCAGTGGCGATGTTTACACACCGCACAAGATATTAATTTGAGACGGAGTCGACCTAGGGGAGGCACTGCCACACACACATAACAAGCGCTGTTAGCGAGCAGCGGTGAAGAGTGGGCACGGCGCACGAGGGTCAGAGGTCAGGGTTGATTGGGGTCGCGACCTCCACCACTGAGCGGGCCAGGGAGAGATTCCCCTGGGGAGGCCTAGGACCCGTGCAGGTAATCGTCACTGGCCTTCGTGGAATTGAACACGACCTCCGGGCCACACACCTGTACCCTACAGTCACGTGAGACCCCCCCCCTCCCCCCACGTGACGTGACCCCCACAGACGCAATGGGATGGACTCACGGGCAGGATCCGCTTCAACAAGACGAACGGACTCAGGACGGACTTTGACCTCGACATCGTGAGCCTCCAAGAGGACGGACTCGAAAAGGTGAGGTCATCGGGTCACGGGGACCGTGTCCACCCGAGTCTGTGTGTGTAAGTGCGCGTGTCTGTGTGTGTGTCTGTGTGTGTGTCCGGTGCTTGCTAACAGCACTTGCCCCTACAGTCTGTTAAGGCTATATGGGGGATCTTTGTCTTTGTCTGTGTGTGTGGGGAGCGGTAGTGTCGCAGTTAGCGCGCTGCGCTACGAACCTGGCGACCCGAGTTCAATTCCCGCTCACGGCCAACGCCAGTGACGATTATCTGAACCGGTCCTGGGCCTCCCCTAGGTCGACTCAGCCTCAAATAAGTACCTGGTACGGTGTGTAAACGTCGCTACTAGGGAGACAAAGGCGGCCGGGCGTGGTTCTGGCCACCAACCCCCTCGTGCGCCGTGCCGGCCTTCATAGGTGCTCGCTAACAGCACTTGCCCCAACAGCCTGTTACAGGATATACGGGGTATCATTGTCTTTGTACACACATATACACACACACGTGTGTTTGTGTATATGTGTGTTTGCGTACACGGGTATTGTTGTATGCGGGGATTGATGTGCCCGTTTACCCGTGTGCTATCCACGCGTTCCTCTACACGTGTGCACACGTGGTGTCACCGTGCACCTGTGTGTTTGCACCTGTGTGTGCACACACACGTACTCCCCTGCGCCTGCGTGCGCTCGAATGCACGAGTACAGGCATGTGCCCGTGCACGCGCGTGCACGGATATACTCGTGTACTCGTATATCTGTGCACACACGTGTACCCACGTGTACCCATGTACACTCGTGTACACACGTGTACCCATGTACACTCGTGTACACACGTGTACCCATGTACACTCGTGTACACACGTGTACCCATGTACACACGTGTACCCATGTACACTCGTGTACCCACGTGTACCCATGTACCCATTTGTATCCATGTACACTCGTGTACATGTCAACCCGAACACCCATCTCATCCTCGTGTACACTTCGGCACCCGTGTCCTCATGCACCCATGTGTACACACGCACCACTGTTGGCGCGCCAGTGGTGCACACAGGCCGTACGCACGTGTCCGTGCGTGGATGCACACGCAGGTTCATGTGCACACGTCTGCGTGTGCGTGGGGTAGCGGTTAGCGCTACGCTGCGTTGCGATCCCGGCGACCCGAGTTCGATTCCCGCTCACGGCCAACACCCAGTGACGATTATCTGAACCGGTCCTGGGCCTCCCCTAGGTCGACTCAGCCTCAAATGAGTACCCGGTCCGGTGTGTAAACATCGCCGCTGGGGAGATAAAGGCGGCCGGGCGGGGTGTTGGCCAATCACCCCCTCGTGTGCCGTGTCGGCCTTCAGAGGTGCTCGCTAACAGCACTTGCCCCAACAGTCTGTCAAGGCTATACAGGGGATCTTTGTCTTTGTTTAGTGTGTGCACGTGATATTTCCACGACATATACGTGTACCGGCCGGCGTGACCACCACGTGATGATTCTCGGTGCAGCTTTTGGCTGCTCGTAGCAGCGGCTCTGAGCCGACCACCGCATCAGACGCGTTTCTGCGGCCGTCTGGAACGCTCTTTCCTTCCGACATGAGGAAGCAACTGGGAGCTCTGTGCACTTGCAAATCGTCATCTGCATTGGAAGCTCGTTTCTTTGGGAACTGCTTTTTGTGTTTAGTTTGTTACCCTTCCCCCTCCCCGTAACTCCGATGAGCACGGTTTGGCTACGTGCGGTGCGAAAGAAGTTCTACATCCATAACATGTACATGCATGGCATTATAGATGCATTGCCAACATACGTGTGTATCCACATACATGTATAGCAAATTATAGACACACATTGAGTTTACATTTACATAATATACATAACATTAAACATACATTACACATACTCTTTGGATTTTCGGTAAAGTCGCGTAGGTAAAAAAATAAAAATATAATGAAAACAAATAAATGTAATCACGACGTTTCGGGCGCAACACAAGCGTCCTTCCTATGTTCTACCCACGTGACTTTACCGAAAAAAACCAAGAATATGGATCCTGGCAGTCACGAAAACCTGAAATCTAGAATACATTACACATGCACGAATTTGTCCAAGGATATGATACACAGTGCATGCATAGCCAGGATATACACACGAATTTATACAAGAGCACAGTACACGTGTATCGCTAAATACATGCATAGCGAGTATATATATGCACGAAATACACATATACTCTACATGTATAGCGAGACGTATCCGTAAAATAAACATGTAAATTAATTATACGTGCACATCAATATTCACGCATAGTGAATAAAATACCTGTACGGCGACTTTACATGTGTGCATCAATATCCATGCATACCAATATATGTATGCAAAGCGAGTGTACATGCGTAGAGAAGCACGCTGCATGTGCACACATCGTGTGTACCCCATGTATGGCAGTCATACGTGCATAGCTGTACACACGCATGTGTGCAGAGCAGTTCATCAGCATGCGCGTAGCATGCACAGCATGGATACCTGTGCAAGGACGAACACCTGCTTAGTAGCGAGAGGTGGCTGTACCGATGCTGTTGCAGGGACAGCTGCAGCACGGCTGCTGTAGCCCCCCCCTTCCTCCTCACCCCCCTCCTCACCTCCCCCCTCCCCCCCTCGCGCGGACTTCATTGAGGTCACGCAGAGTCGGTAATGAGGTCACGTGAGCCAATTATCGGTACTCGTGGAGAGACGCAGTGCGGGGCGAGATGCGGGCCGTGTGTGCGTGTGTGTGTGTGTACGTACACGTGGGTAAACATGTGTGTAAACATGTGTGTGTACATTTGTGTGTTCACGTGAGTGTACAGGTGTGTGTGTGTACGTTTGTGCGTGTGAGTGTAAAGGTGTGTGTGTGTGTGTAGCTGAGTGCACTGGTGTGAGCACATGTGTGTGCGGGAATACACGCGTGTGCGTGAGTACGCCAGTGTGCACGTGTATGTACAGGTATGTGAGTGTGTGCACAGGAGTGTGTGTATACGTAAGTGTGTGTGTGCACAGGTGTGTGAGTGTGTGTACATGTATGTGAGTGTGTGTACAGGTGTGTGAGTGTGTGTACACGTCTGTGAGTACGTGTAGAGGTGTGTGTACAGGTGTGTGACTGTCTGACATGTATTTGAATGTGTGTACATGTGTGTGCAGGAGTGTGTGTACACGTGTGTGAGTGTGTGTACATGTATGTGAGTGTGTGTACAGGTATGTGTACAGGAGTGTGTGTACACGTGAGTGAGTGTGTGTACAGGAGTGTGTGTACACGTGAGTGAGTGTGTGTGTGTACAGGTGTGTGTGTGTACACGTGTGTGAGTGTGTGTACATGTATGTGAGTGTGTGTACAGGTGTGTGTACAGGAGTCTGTGTACACGTGAGTGAGTGTGTGTGTACAGGAGTGTGTGTACACGTGAGTGAGTGTGTGTACAGGTGTGTGTATGTAAAGGTGTGTGAGTGTGTGCACACGTCAGTGTGTGTGTACAGGTGTGTGTATGTAAAGGTGTGTGAGTGTGTGCACACGTGAGTGTGTGTGTGTACAGGTGTGTGTGTGTACAGGTGTGTGAGTGTGTGTACACGTGTGTGAGTATGTGTACACGTGTGTGTGTGTACACGTGTGTGTGTGTGTGTACACGTGAGTGTGTGTGTGTACAGGTGTGTGTGTGTACAGGTGTGTGAGTGTGTGTACACGTGTGTGAGTATGTGTACACGTGTGTGTGTGTGTGTGTACACGTGTGTGTGTGTGTACACGTGAGTGTGTGTGTGTACAGGTGTGTGTATGTACAGGTGTGTGAGTATGTGTACACGTGAGTGTGTGTGTGTACAGGTGTGTGTATGTACAGGTGTGTGAGTATGTGTACACGTGAGTGTGTGTGTGTACAGGTGTGTGTATGTAAAGGTGTGTGAGTGTGTGTACACGTGTGTGAGTATGTGTACACGTGTGTGTGTGTGTACACGTGTGTGTGTGTACACGTGAGTGTGTGTGTGTACAGGTGTGTGTATGTACAGGTGTGTGAGTATGTATACACGTGAGTGTGTGTGTACAGGTGTGTGTGTGTGTGTGTATATGTACAGGTGTGTGTGTACACGTGTGTGAGTATGTGTACACGTGTGTGTCCCCAAGCCCACACGCGTCACCGGCCCCGACTCTGCTCTGCATGGCGGTGTATGGAGCAAGGTGCGTGACTCCACGTCTGTGTGTGTGTTACTATATATGTGCACACATATATAACACACGCACAATGCAATGGAAACACACACATACATACACACACCCCAATGACACACGCCTCTCGCTATCTCACACACACTCACTGCCACGTATTGACACTCACGCAAGCTCACACTCCCCAACTTAACTCTCACAAACACAAAGATAAAGATTCCCCTATAGCCTTAACCGATTGTTGGGACAAGTGCTGTGAGCGAACACATATGAAGGCCGGCACGGCACACGAGAAGGGGGGGGGGATGAGTGGGCAGAACCACGCCCGGCCGCCTTGGTCTCCGTAGTGGCGATGTTTGCACACAGGAGCAGGTACTCATTTGAGGCTGAGTCGACGTAGGGGAGGCCCAGGACAGATTCAAATAATCATCACTGGTGTTGACCGTGAGCGAAAATCGAACTCGGGTCTCCGGGTTCGTAGCGCAGCGCGTTGAACCGCTACACTACCGCTCCCCAAAGACACTCACACAGGTACAGACACACACACAGACACTCACACAGACACAGACACTCACACAGACACTCACACAGACACGGACACTCACACAGACACTCACACGGACACTCACACAGACACACTCACACAGACACTCACAGACACACTCACACAGACACTCACAAACACACTCACACTGACACTCACACAAACACACTCACACAGACACACTCACACAGACACTCACACAGCCACTCACACAGACACTCACACAGACACTCACACAGACACTCACACACTCACACAGACACACAGACACACAGACACTCACACAGCCACTCACACAGACACAGACACTCACACAGCCACTCACACAGACACAGACACACAGACACTCACACAGACACAGACACTCACACAGACACTCACACAGACACACTCGCACAGACACACTCACACGGACACTCACACAGACACAGACACTCACACAGACACTCACACAGACACAGACACTCACACAGACACTCAGTCACTCACACAGACACAGACACTCACATAGATACACAGAGACCCACAGACACTCACACAGCCACTCACACAGACACAGACACTCACACAGACACTCACACAGACACAGTCACTCACACAGACACTCATACAGACACTCAGTCACTCACACAGACACTCACTCACACAGACACTCACACAGACACTCACACAGACACACTCACACAGACACACTCACACAGACACACTCACAGACACTCACATAGACACTCACACAACAACAACAACAACAACAACCGCCATTCGCCACTAAGTGGCGGTGACGTCACCACGACGCTTGTGCCAGGCCATGTGCATCCTGAGGCCACGTGAAGTGTCGAACGCCCGCTGGCAGGAGGTCACGGGGCAGACCCAGGTGCCACGGGTCGACTGACCGAGATGACCGAGACGACTGGCTGATGCACCACCTGTGCCCCCTACTGTGCCAACTTGCTGTGCTTTAGCCACCCGGCGCTCCGCTCGTTGTTGTGAGCGTCGCTCCTCCGCCCTCCGTTGTTGTTGGAGGGCGACTGCCTCCAACTGCCCAGTAGCGTCCTTCACGAGCCTCCTCCACTGAGGCCGATCTTGACACCACTGGTACCAGTCATCGGCAAGTCCACTCAGCTCCACGTCCTCCTGTACCACATCACTCCATCTCTTCTCTAGCCCGTGCCGCGCCCGTTTAGCCCCCTCGATCCGGCCGAACAAAAGCTGTTTAGGCATGCGGTGGCTGGGCATGCGGGCTACATGACCCAGCCAACGCAGCCTTGCCTGCCGGAGGAGCTCACTGATGGGACTTTGCCCAGATCTTTCAAGGACTTGTGAACTCCTCACACAATCCAGCCTGGTTAAACCCAGGATGGATCGTAGGCAGGCCAGCCTAAATGTTTCCAACCGGCGAAGATGCTCCACTAGGGGGGTCCACGTTTCGCAAGCGTAGAGAAGGGAAGGAATGACCGTGGCCGAGAAGACCTGAAGCTTCGTGCGGAGCGACAGACCAGGTAGCTTCCACACAGCGTTACGCAGCCGATGAAAAGATATTGCCGCTCGACTGATTCGGAGTGAGACCTCTGCTGATAAACTGGAGCCGGTCATAAGCACACTGCCCAGGTATGGGAAACTCTCCACTCTCTCCACAACTGCCCCATCACCGATTGGGAGTTGTGGGGGTGGAGTGCCCGATGGTACAAAATACCCAGGCAGGTGCTTAGTTTTGGTGGGGCTGATGGTAAGGCCCCACCTCTTAGTGGCACGCTCCAGTCTCAGCAGCAGCGTCTCCAACTCCTCTTCTGAATGAGCAGCTATTACCAAATCATCGGCATACATAACGTGGTTGACCAATAGGGAGCCATCCCTTGATCGCACCCGGGCGTCGATCAGCCTCCCATTATATCTGTACCAAATGGTAATTCCCCCGGTACAGCTATTGAAGGCTTCACGAACTACGCAGTCGAAATAGATGTTAAATAATGTGGGAGCCAGAGGACATCCCTGTCGCACCCCAAGGTGTACAGGGAAAGGCTCCGACTCCCGGCCATGTAGTTTTACCCGGGCCCGCTCACCATCATGAAGGTCCTTAATGATCGTGAGCAGAGGGTCAGGGACTCCGAAAGCACGAAGAACAACCCAGAGCCCAGTCCTACTGATGGTATCATAGGCCTTGACCAGGTCAATAAAGCACTCACACAGACACACAGACACTCACACAGACACAGACACTCACACAGACACTCAGTCACTCACACAGACACTCACTCACACAGACACTCACACAGCCACGCGTGACCCCGTGAGTTCACCGCCACCGTTCATCACAAGTGTCCACTGCCCTCGGGGTCACGTGTTCGGTTTAACCCAGACCGCCCCGCGACACCCCCCCCCGACCCATTTCCCCTCCCCCTCCCCCGGCGGCGCTAATAGAGTGGGGGGGGGCTCTCTCTCTGTCGTTTTAAAAAATGGAACTCCAATGACGTCACCCCAGCTCGCTCTCTGTCACGTGCTGGGCGCGGGGGTTGGTGGCAGCGGGGTGAGACGGCGTCTTGGGAGCGGAGAGGCGGCGAGGGGGGGTTGGGGGTGATAGAGCCGGGGGTGGGGGTCAAGGGGGGTGTGAGGGCAGGGGGTGGTGGTGGGGGCAGGGGGGGTGGTGGGGGCAGGGGGGGCTCTGATTAGACCGCGGGCATTCCCTCGCACCTGCGTTCCACTCTCCGCTAAGCACGCGGCAGGTGGAACGGGTCTCTGATGTGAGATTGGTGGTGGAGGGGAGGGGGTGGCGGGGGGTGGGCGGTGTTCGTGTTGATGGGCGGAGAGGGGGGGGGCCTTGCGGGGTGGTCAGGAGTCGTGCTTCGGCCTCGTGCTGGGTGGAGCCGTGGACCCTGGGGGGGTCGTGGTCATCACGTGACTCGAGGGTTCGGCCACACGAGGCGCGCTCAGCGTGGCGATTCGATTGGTGCTGGCTCTGCCGGGTGGCGGAGGGCTTTGGCGAAATGAATGGGGCCGGATCGATACGTACACACAAAGCCCACCGACGTCGTCATATAGCCGCGAGAACGCACGCGTTGAGCTGATGATGTTGATGTCGTGTTGGTGTTAGGGGTTCGTGGTAGTCTAGCGGCGAGCGCGCTCCTCTACGAAGCGGGCCACCCGAGTTCGATTGCCACTCACGGCCAAAATCGGCGGGGATTATTTGTACCGGTCCCGGAACCTCCGCTGGGTCTTCTCGACCTTGAACGAGAGTGCCTTTGGTTGCTGTGTGTGAACGTCGGCACTTGGGGCAGACACAGGCGTCCAGGCGTGATTCTTGTGCGCCGTGCTGACCTTCATAGGTGCTCGATAACCGCACTTGCCCTCCACAATTCGTGAAGGCGATACGGTGGGCAAGTGTTGTGAGAGAGAGGGAGCGATCGAAGCGCTGCACACGTGGACTGCAATCCAGTTCTGTGGAGGCGTCCAGGAGGAGCCGTACCCTGGCTCCGCCAGGATAGCGCAGTGCAGCCAGTGGACTAATCGCCATCTGTTTCCATCTGTACGGGGATAGAGCGTTGCCCCCTCTCGCGCGAGGCGCGGGTTTATTTCTACGGGATGCTCCGCTTCCCTCCTCCCCATGTGAATAATAAACGCGAGTCGTCACCGATCAACTGGAAACATCTTAAATTAAAAACCACGTGTAGCAGCCGGACGAGCCCCCTGAAAAGCGAGCGCCGTCACTCAGCGTGGCTCTCCGCGATAAATAAGCAAGCTGTTGATTCGTACATTGCCTAGCAGATGTTGGTACATATTCTAAGGTTTTTTTCGGTAAAGTCACGTAGGTAAAAAATTTAAAATTAATAAAAGTAAAATTAAATTAAATAAAAATCACGACGTTTCGGAGGCAACACAAGCTTCCGTCTTCAGATGGAACCATCACAGCACAATAGCTGTATCAAGTGATACAGCTATCGTGCTGTGACGTCATGATTTTTATTTTTTATTTTACTTTTATAAATTAAAAAAAATTTTACCTACGCGACTTTACCGAAAACAACCTAAGAATATGAATCCTCGCAGTCACGAAAGCTTCAAATCTAGATGTTGGTACGTTGCGTCGAACTTCTTTCGCGCCGTACGCAGCCGACCGTGCTAATCGGAGCTTGCAAACGGTGCGAACGTGAAGGGGGTCGGTGGCGTTCGCGTGGTGTCGTTGCGGCGTCAGTGGTGGCTGCAGTGGTGGCTGCAGTGGTGGCAGCAGTTGTGGCTGCAGTGGTGGCGGCAGTGGTGGCTGTAGTGGTGGCGGCAGTGGTGGCGGCGGCAGTGGTGGTGTCGTTGCGGCGGCAGTGGTGGCTGCAGTGGTGGCTGCAGTGGCGGCGGCAGTGGTGGTGTCGTTGCGGCGGCAGTGGTGGCTGCAGTGGTGGCTGCAGTGGTGGCTGTAGTGGTGGCGGCAGTGGTGGCGGCGGCAGTGGTGGTGTCGTTGCGGCGTCAGTGGTGGCTGCAGTGGTGGCTGCAGTGGTGACGGCAGTGGTGGCGGCGGCAGTGGTGGCTGCAGTGGTGGCAGCAGTGGTGGCTGCAGTGGTGGCGGCAGTGGTGGCTGCAGTGGTGGCGGCAGTGGTGGCTGCAGTGGTGGCTGCAGTGGTGGCGGCAGTGGTGGCTGCAGTGGTGGCGGCAGTGGTGGCTGCAGTGGTGGCGGCAGTGGTGGCTGCAGTGGTGGCTGCAGTGGTGGCGGCAGTGGTGGCTGCAGTGGTGACGGAAGTGGTGGCGGCGGCAGTGGTGGCTGCAGTGGTGGCAGCAGTGGTGGCTGCAGTGGTGGCGGCAGTGGTGGCTGCAGTGGTGGCTGCAGTGGTGGCTGCAGTGGTGGCGGCAGTGGTGGCTGCAGTGGTGGCGGCAGTGGTGGCTGCAGTGGTGGCGGCAGTGGTGGCTGCAGTGGTGGCTGCAGTGGTGGCTGCAGTGGTGGCGGCAGTGGTGGCTGCAGTGGTGACGGCAGTGGTGGCGGCGGCAGTGGTGGCTGCAGTGGTGGCAGCAGTGGTGGCTGCAGTGGTGGCGGCAGTGGTGGCGGCAGTGGTGGCTGCAGTGGTGGCTGCAGTGGTGACGGCAGTGGTGGCGGCTGCAGTGGTGGCGGCAGTGGTGGCGGCAGTGGTGGCAGCAGTGGTGGCTGCAGTGGTGACGGCAGTGGTGGCGGCGGCAGTGGTGGCGGCAGTGGTGGCTGCAGTGGTGGCGGCAGTGGTGGCGGCAGTGGTGGCTGCAGTGGTGGCTGCAGTGGTGGCGGCAGTGGTGGCTGCAGTGGTGGCGGCAGTGGTGGCTGCAGTGGTGGCGGCAGTGGTGGCTGCAGTGGTGGCGGCAGTGGTGGCTGCAGTGGTGGCGGCAGTGGTGGCTGCAGTGGTGGCTGCAGTGGTGGCGGCAGTGGTGGCGGCAGTGGTGGCTGCAGTGGTGGCGGCAGTGGTGGCTGCAGTGGTGGCGGCAGTGGTGGCTGCAGTGGTGGCGGCAGTGGTGGCGGCAGTGGTGGCGGCAGTGGTGGCTGCAGTGGTGGCAGCAGTGGTGGCTGCAGTGGTGGCGGCAGTGGTGGCTGCAGTGGTGGCGGCAGTGGTGGCGGCAGTGGTGGCTGCAGTGGTGGCGGCAGTGGTGGCTGCAGTGGTGGCGGCAGTGGTGGCAGCAGTGGTGGCTGCAGTGGTGGCGGCAGTGGTGGCTGCAGTGGTGGCGGCAGTGGTGGCTGCAGTGGTGGCGGCAGTGGTGGCGGCAGTGGTGGCTGCAGTCCCGATCCGTTGCGATTCGTGGTCGACGCCGCGGGCTGACAGCTCCCGGCCTGGGTTGGGGAGGGGAGCGACACAGCCATTGATCCGAGTCCTAATGAGATTGGCTCCGATGCAGCTATCCCCCCCCCCACCTTATCCAGACTCAGTTCATTACAGAGATGCGCAACGTGGACCAGAGTCTAATGGACATTGCGCAGATCAGGAGAGATAGACGAGCGTGTGTCTGTGTGTCTGTCTGTGTGTATGTGTGTGTGTTTGTGTCTGTGTTATTGTGTCTGTCTCTGTGTGTGTGTCTATGTGTGTGTCTATGTGTTTGTCTGTGTGTGTGTCTTTGTGTGTGTGTCTGTGTGTGTCTCTGTGTGTGTGTCTCTGTGTGTATGTTTGTCTCTGTGTTTGTGTGTGTCTGTCTGTGTTTGTATGTCTCTGTGTGTATGGGTGTGTCTCTGTGTGTGTGTTTGTGTGTCTGTCTGTGTGTTTGTATGTCTCTGTGTGTATGTGTGTGTCTCTGTGTGTGTGTTTGTGTGTCTGTGTGTGTTTGTGTGTCTCTGTGTGTATGTCTGTGTGTTTGTGTGTCTCTGTGTGTATGTGTATGTGTGTCTCTGTGTATGTGTCTGTGTTTGTGTGTCTGTGTGTTTGTGTGTCTGTCTGTGTGTTTGTGTGTCTCTGTGTGTATGTGCATGTGTGTCTCTGTGTGTATGTGTGTCTCTGTGTGTGTCTCTGTGTGTGTCTGTGTGTGTGTGTGCACCTGGTGCGGTGTGTAAACATCGTCACTAGGGAGACAAAGGCGGTCGGGCGGGGTGCTGGCCACCCACCCCCTCGTGTACCGTTCCGGCCTTCATAAGTGCTCGCTAACAGCACTTGCCCCTACAGTCTGTTAAGGCTATATGGGGGATCTTTGTATTTGTATCCGTGTAACTGTGTATGTGTGCCTCTCCCTCGGCCAGTCATCCAACCTATAGCACGTGGGTCTCTCCCGTGACGGCCTCCTGCCACCCGCAGCGAAAGACTTCCACACTCAACACGTGCCGGCATTAAAGTGCACCTAGCCTGGCACAGGCGCTGTGACACCATCACTTCGTGGCGAATGGCGGCTTTTGTTATTGCTGCTGCTTCTGTTACATGTGCGCACATGTTACATGTGTGTATACGTGTGTCATGTGCATCTGGAATACGTGGAATCTGCGCTCCGGGCACTTCCACGGATTTCTTATTTCTCCCCCCCCCCTCCTCCCCTACCCCGCCCCTCGCTGTTATCTCCGCGCTGCTGATATCGCTCATTGCTCCGTCTCTGCCGCTATCGATGGGAGGGGGGGCGGGGGTGGGGGGGTGCGTGGGGGGGAGGTGCGTGGGGTGGGGGGGTGCGTGGGGGGGGGTGCGTGGGGGGTGCGTGGGGTGGGGCGTGGCGGGGGGGCGTGTGGGTACACCACACACAAAGCCCCTGAGCCCCAATCCACTGCTGGATGAGCACACTCCACCTGGTTCGTGCGTGCTGGAGAATGCGGGCAGCAGAAAAGCGGCCTCCCCACCCCCCTCTACTGAACGCCGTTCGTCACGCTTGGCTCGTGATCGTCTCACCCTGGGAGGGAGGGTGGGGAGAGGACTCGTTGAGAATCTCACGGAGAGTCTCACGGAAGATCCCAGTTCCATCGCCGTTGTTGCTCTCACGCCCCGGAGTTGTCAGCCCGATGCTGCTGCTGCTGTCACGGCCGTGGAGGCGTTGGGATGAGGCTCCCGCAAATGACACAGCGCGCCGCCCTTTCTCTCCCTGCCCGTCTCTCTGTCTCTTGTTTCATTTCTCTCTCTCTCTGTCTCTGTCTCCCTCTCTGTGTCTCCCTCTGTCTCGCTCTCCCTTCCTCTCTCGCCCCTCGTGCCCTCTCTCTCTGTCTCTCCGTCTCTCGTTGCCTCTCTCTTCTGTCGTACGATCAGAGGAAACAAGAAGATGCTCGGTGTAGTCGGCACTTTTCTTCGTTCATCATTTCGCCTTTTTTTGTTTTTTTTCAGTGCTTTGCTTTATGTGCCCCCCCCCCCGCCCCCTTTTAAATGAAAGATTTCACAAAATATTTTACGCTCTCTCTCTCCCTGTCTCACTCTGTGCCTCTCTCTCGTTTCCTCTCTCTCTGTCTCTCTCCCGGTCTCGCTCTCCCTGTCGCACTCTCTCTCCCTCTCTCGCCCCACGCGCCCTCTCTCTCTCTCTCCTGTACGTGCGTTAGCGCTTTACGCGCTATCGATGCGCTCTTTATGAGTTTCTCCCGACAAAGCTTATCCGATGATAACTTTAAACACATCATCAGTCTGCCTGCCCGGGGCGAGGGGTGCGCAGCAATGGGGGATGAGGGAGGGGGGGGGCGAATTCCCCCACCGCAGACCCCACAAATCCCTCCTCCCATCTCGCTCAACGCGTCGTCGGGACTCCCAAGAAGACGCGCATCATCATCATCATCCGTGCAGATAATCATCGCCCTGAGCGAAACCCCGGTATATAGAGAGAGTTGTGTGGATATTAGCGACTTCGCCAGCGTCATCAGCCATGATCTATCCGCTGCTGGGTGAAGGCTGTCCCCAAATCGTCCCCGGATACCTCTCGCCATCCTGCGGTCTGACAGCGATCTACCCATCACCCTCGTGCACGCGAGCTGATCTCAACATCACCATCATCATTATTACCACCATCATCATTATTACCACCATCATTACCATCATTATTACCATCATCACCATCATCATTACCATCATCATTACCATCATCATTACCATCATTATTACCATCATCACCATCATCATTACCATCATTATTACTATCATCACCATCATCATTACCATCATTATTACCATCATCACCATCATCATTACCATCATCACCATTACCATCATTATTGCCATCATCACCATCATCATTACCATCATTACCATCATCATTACCATCATTATTACCATCATCACCATCATCATTACCATCATTACCATCATCACCATTACCATCATTATTACCATCATCATTACCATCATTACCATCATCACCATTACCATCATTATTGCCATCATCACCATCATCATCACCATCATCATTACCATCATCACCATTACCATCATTATTGCCATCATCACCATCATCATTACCATCATCACCATCATTGCTCCGTCTCCTCTCGCCGTGAAGGCTCCTGGCCCAGCCCCTTCTCCTCTCGCTCACCTTCGCCCTGCTGGGCGGATCTCTGTCTGTGTGCTGTGAAGAAGGCCCATAGCCCGAAACGTCGCCTGTTATATGCTTTCTTTTCAGTCCACCACCGTGTTGTTACCGACGAACGTGTTGGAGTTTTTTCGAGTGATTTTTCTTGGTTGTCTGCGTGATGATGATGATGATGTCACGTGCATATCAGCATTGTGGACATTGACAACAACGTTGGAGAGTACGCATACAGAAGCGTTGAAAGACAGCCAGAGAGAGGGACACGCGGCTCAGAGGGAATCACACGGACAGACAGCCAGAGAGAGGGACACGTGACATAGAGAACACACAGCGAGCAATGCAGCTGGACGTCAGTGTGCACGCGCGTGTGTGCGTGCGATGCCAAACGACACAATTTGAATGTTGTTTCCATAATAGAGGTTTTATTGGCTTAGATCACGTAAATATAAATATTAAACCCGCCACCTACCCCGGCAGGGTAAACCGACTGGGTTAACGGCACATGTATATTTACGCGATCTAACAACAACAACAACAACAAAACCCTATTATGGATCATATTGGTCACGAAATCCCTGCGACGTGTTAAACCGAATTTCTATACCCTGCGTCTAAATGCAGACGCCATCCCACGGAGTCGCACCCGTGGAGACGGAGCGATACAATCAGCTCGCGCGCGCGCGGGGGTCAAATTGATTGTCCCGCCGGCGAATCGTGAGATATGGCTATGGGAGGGGAGGTGGGGGGGCTTCATCCAGCAGTGAATAGGTCACGGCTCATGACGACGATTCGCTTGACATCGCTGCTACTCGGCTACAGCTCGTTCGCCGTGACTTTGCCTCTACCCACCTGATGACTGAGTCTCGCCTGGGAGACCAGGGCTTCGACGTTTCGAACTTCAGGCCTCCTTCAGGAAATATCTACGAGTCCCCTATAATCTCCACCGCCCCCCGCGCCGCCGCCTCCTCTTCACGTGCACCCCTCCATCAATCCGCTCCCACCCCATGCTCCCCCATCCACCCTCACCCACCTCATCCTGATCCCCCACCCTCCCCTTCTCTACCTCGATCTTTCTTCCCCCTCCCTCCCACTCTCTTTCTCTCCCCGCCTCCTCCCCCTCCATCCCCTCCCTCCCTCTCTCCCTCTCTCCCCCCCCCCCTCCGCCCCCCCCCGTCCACGCTCTCTGAGCCCCGATGGGAAACGCGATGCTTCATCTTTGCAGGTGTCATACATAATCCATCATGCGAACACGTGTCTCCCACGTGTCTCCCACGTGTCTTCATCATGTGTGTCTCCACGTGTCTTCATCACGTCTGTCTCTGCGTGTCTCGTTGTTGTAAATATCCCCCGTGGGCAACTGCTCTTCTCCATGGTAACTCGTCGTGATGGTCGCTCATCTCCACGTAAAATGCAATGCATGTTAACGCATCCCCAGGGGTAACTTCCATTCATAGTAACCCATATCCAAGGTAACTCATTCCCATTACCGCCAATCTCTATGTTAAAACCGTAACGGTAACTCATTCCCATGGTAACACCTTGCCATGTTAACTAATCTCCATGATGACCTACCACCATGGTAACTGATCCCCTTGGATACATATCCCCATGGTAACTTCCCTTCCTGGAAACTCATCAATGGCAACACATATCCATGGTAATCCATCCACATGGTTACCAATTCCCCTGATTACCCCCCCCCTGGTAACTAATCCCCATGGTAACCCATCCCCATGGTAACCCAACCCCATAGTAATCCATCGCATAGCAACCAATCCCCGTGGTGACACTCTCCTCCGTGTTCCCCCCCGCCCGTGGCCCCCCAGATCGGCACGTGGGATCCGTCCGCGGGGCTCAACATGACGGACGGGCGCAAGGAGCGCGCCGGCAACGCCAGCGACATCATCTCCAACCGCTCGCTCGCGGTCACCACCATCCTGGTGGGTGCGGCACCGCGACCCTTGCGCCCGTCCCACCGGTGCCCACCACGTGTCACACGGGTGCCCACCAGGCGTCCCACTGGTGCCCACCGCCCATCACACCGGTGCCCACCACGTGTCCCAACGGTGCCCACCACGTGTCCCACCGGTGGCCACCGCCCATCCCACCGGTGCCCACCGCGTGTCCCAACGGTGTCCACCACGCGCGCCACACGGGTGGCCACCACGCGTCCCACCGTTCCCCACCTCGCCCGGCACACCGCTCCCCCCGCTCCCGAGGCGGCCCCGCGGGGGAGCGAGCGGTCCGCGAGGTCAAATCCCGCTTTGGGGGGTTGACTCGGCTCATCATCGACCCTCCCTCCGAGGGTCGATTAAAGCTCGCAAAACGGGCACCACTTTGGGAGAAGTCGTTAGTGGCTGTGAAATGGATGGACTTGCCCACCGCCGCCCTCCCCGCCCCCCACTAATAGGAACGTGGAATTTCCCGCCTACTGCTTCTGCAGGGCTGTGGACGGAGAGATGAGCACCGATGCCTCGCTGTTTATTTAAAAACGGGAACGATTCTGCATCTTTGTCTTCCTTTTTAAAACGTTTGCCGACGCCGCCCCCGCAGGAGGACCCATACGTGATGTACAAGAAGTCGGACAAGCCGCTGTACGGCAACGAGCGGTTCGAGGGCTACTGCATCGACCTGCTCCGCGAGCTCGCCAACATCCTGAAATTCACCTACGACGTCCACCTCGTGGGCGACGGCAAGTACGGCGCCCAGAACGAGCACGGCCAGTGGAACGGCATGGTGCGCGAACTCATGGACCACGTGAGTGACACCGCGCGGGGGACACGTGGGGGACCACGTGGGTGACACCGCGCGGGGGACACGTGGGGGACCACGTGGGTGACACCGCGTGGGGGACCACGTGGGGGACCACGTGGGTGACACCGCGTCGGGGACACGTGGGGGACCACGTGGGTGACACCGCGTGGGGGACACGTGGAGGACCACGTGGGTGGCACCGCGTGGGGGACACGTGGGGGACCACGTGGGTGGCACCGCGCGGGGGACACGTGGGGGACCACGTGAGTGACACCGCGTGGGGGACACGTGGGGGACCACGTGAGTGACACCGCGTGGGGGACACGTGGGGGACCACGTGGGTGACACCGCGCGGGGGACACGTGGGGGACCACGTGGGTGACACCGCGTGGGGGACACGTGGGGGACCACGTGGGTGACACCGCGTGGGGGACACGTGGGGGACCACGTGAGTGGCACCGCGTGGGGGACACGTGGGGGACCACGTGGGTGACACCGCGCGGGGGACACGTGGGGGACCACGTGGGTGACACCGCGTGGGGGACCACGTGGGGGACCACGTGGGTGACACCGCGTCGGGGACACGTGGGGGACCACGTGGGTGACACCGCGTGGGGGACACGTGGAGGACCACGTGGGTGACACCGCGCGGGGGACACGTGGGGGACCACGTGGGTGGCACCGCGCGGGGGACACGTGGGGGACCACGTGAGTGACACCGCGTGGGGGACACGTGGGGGACCACGTGAGTGACACCGCGTGGGGGACACGTGGGGGACCACGTGGGTGACACCGCGCGGGGGACACGTGGGGGACCACGTGGGTGACACCGCGTGGGGGACACGTGGGGGACCACGTGGGTGACACCGCGTGGGGGACACGTGGGGGACCACGTGAGTGGCACCGCGTGGGGGACACGTGGGGGACCACGTGGGTGACACCGCGTGGGGGACACGTGGGGGACCACGTGGGTGACACCGCGTGGGGGACACGTGGGGGACCACGTGGGTGACACCACGCGGGGGACACGTGGGGGACCACGTGGGTGACACCGCGTGGGGGACACGTGGGGCACGGCGCGCGAGCTCGTCATAATGACATCAATTAGCATAATCAAAAATCAGCTTCACAATACCCAGTCACAACCACAGTCACCGCCACAATCACCACCACAACCGCCGCACTGGCGGATGTAGAAACCTCCCGAATGTCGAGCTCTTCCAATAGGGGTCCGCATTAATCAAACACAACATTCAATGTGTGGTAAATATCAATACATTTCCAATCTGCGGACTCTCAAGGGGGCGGTTGTGGGGGGGGGGGGTGCTGGCGGGGGCTTTCGGGTGGGGGGGGGTAGAGGGGCACCCACCGACTCGCATCTCATACATACACACACACACCGACTCGCATAAAAAAAGACAAAGATGCCCCGTACAGCCTAAACAGACTGCTGGGGCAAGTGCTGTTAGCGAGCACCTACGAAGGCCGGCACGGCACACGAGCGTGGTGGGTGGCCAGCACCACGCCCGACCGCCTTTGTCTCCCCAGTGGCGATGTTTACACACTGCTCCAGGTACTCATTTGAGGCTGAGGACCCCGGAGAAATCCCGCCGCGTTGCGTGCGAGGGAGCGAACAACACAGGATGATCACGCCGTGGCCTTTGCTCCACACTGTTGCCGAACAGGGTTCGCCTCCCACCTCGAAGCCCACCCCACGGGGAAGGGAGGGGAGTTGTTTGGGTGGTGGCAGGTTGGTGGTCGTGATCCATCAACCCCCGGCCGCTGCCGCTGCTGCTGCTGGTGCCTCCACGATGCTGGGCCACAATCGCCGCGTGCAGCGTGGCCGCCACCACCGCTTTATAAATCCGAAATAGATTCGAATAGAAGGGACCTTGGCACGGCAGGGGGGGCAGGGGAGCTTTGGGGGGGGCAGGGAGGGGGGCAGGGAGGGGGGCAGGGCCCGGAGAGAGCGGGGGGGGGGGGCTGGCGCCCCCATTGGCCGCGATCGATGGGGTGTGCGGGGGCCCAGGGCGCGATGCCATCGCCGGTAACGAGCAGATCCCAATTAGAGATAGCGGGAGATGATGCCCAGGCTCACACGCACACCCATCGACTCGCATCTCCCACCTACACACACACACATACACACACCGACTCGCACTTTCACCTACACACACACACATACACACACCGACTCGCACTTTCACCTACACAGACACACATACACACACCGACTCGCACTTTCACCTACACACACACGCACACCCATCGACTCGCATCTCCCACCTACACACATACACATACACACACCGACTCGCACTTTCACCTACACACACACATGCACACACCGACTCGCATCTCTCACCTACACACACACACACCGACTCGCATCTCCAACCTACACACACACACACACCGACTCGCATCTCCAACCTACACACACACACACCGACTCGCATCTCCAACCTACACACACACACACACCGACTCGCATCTCCAACCTACACACACACACCGACTCGCATCTCCAACCTACACACACACACACACCGACTCGCATCTCCAAGCTACACACACACCCACACCCACCGACTCGCATCTCCAACCTACACACACACCCACACCCATCGACTCGCATCTCCAACCTACACACACACACCGACACGCATCTCCCACCCACCCACTCGCCCGCGCTCTTTAATTATAATCGCTCTGAACCTTCGCTGGGGAGGGAGTGGGAAGGTGGGGAGCGCTCAAAATCGACGTGGACAAACCATCCGACGAAATTCGTCAAAGCCTCCACACAACCGTGCACCCCCCCCCAAACCTCTGCCCCCCCCTCCCCCTGCCCCCCCCCCCTCCCGCCCCCCCTCCCACCACAGAAGGCCGACCTTGCCGTGGCCCCGCTGACCATCACCTACGTGCGTGAGAAGGTCATCGACTTCTCGAAGCCCTTCATGACCCTGGGCATCAGCATCCTGTATCGGAAGCCCAACGGCACCAATCCCGGCGTCTTCTCATTCCTCAATCCGCTCTCGCCCGATATCTGGATGTATATTCTGCTCGCCTGCTTAGGTGTCAGCTGTGTGCTGTTTGTCATCGCCAGGTAACGGTGCTGCTCTCCCCGGCTCTCCCCTCTACCCTCTCGAACGCTTCTCTCTCTCTCTGACCGATACTCTCACTAACCCTCTCTCGACCGACCAACCCAGGCTCCAGATCTCTCTCTCTCTCTCTGAGGCTCTCCACTGAACTCTCCCTCTATAACACTGGTCAACAAAAAAAACACATTTTTTTTTGGCCTGGGCTTTTGCAGCTGTTTTAGACTAATTTCAGGGTGCCGATTCCAAATCTGATCTCAGATTTGCTCTATCACATCTCATTTTATGCTATCGGCATACCCCATTTTCATTGATTTTATCCGAAATTAACTCTGTCACTTATGATTGCAAGTTGTTGCGAGTCAGTGGCTGCTTTAGTGTCAAAATATGGTGCTGTATTTTTAAGATAGCGCGTTTAAAATATCATTTTATGTAGATATACACATTTATTTAATATTTTTCTTCTGCAGTTTTTATTGAAAATGCAATATTTGATATCTCAAAAGCCTGATGTGATGGACAAAAACTGATGCCAGATTTGGAATCAGCACCCCAAAATTACATTAAAACCGTTGGAATACCTTATGCCAGAAAAAGTGTGTTGACCAGTGTAATACCTCCCCCCCCCACCGGCCACCCCCCGATCCACATTCGAGTTCAATTCCCAGACACGGCTAACATCAGTGGCGTAGCGAGTGGTATCTGGACAGGTCCTGGGCACCGCACCTCTGCGCCGACACGCATTGACCAGCGTGGTGAAGTATGGTCATCCTGCCGTGGATTATCCCATTATATTTTATAAATATACATATTTTTTTAATTGGAAGGTTCGCGAGTTCAAACCCTGGTTGGTGGGTTGATTCGGCCAATCATCCATCCCTCCCTTCCTCCGCGGTTGACAAAATAGCTACCACTTTGTAGCGAAGTCAACAATAGTCGTCCTGTAGAGAGACTCTCCCCCCCCCCCTGCACCGTCGCCGCGGCCGCCACCGCCACAGGAATGTGGAATTTCCACCACTTGGGCTCTGCAGGGCTGTGAACGGGAGGACAAGCAGCAAAGTGTCGATGCCCATTTAACGGGAACACCACTCAGAATATAAATACACCCTCACCACCGCTACCCTCTCTCTCTGTCTGTCTCCCCTTCCTCCTCCTCTCTCTCTCCACGTGTACCTCTCGCCGCCCATTTCCTCGCTAGCAGATCCTTAATTAGACCTTGGAAGGGGAAGGAGGGATGGGGAGGGGTGGGGGTAAGGGAGGATGGGGGGGGGGTGAGCGCGTATCTCTGAGTGGTCACTTAACGTGCGAGAGAGTGAGAGTGTGTAAGTGTGTGTGTGTCTGTGCGTGCGTGCGTAAGTGTGTGTGTAAGTGTGTGTGTAAGTGTGTCTGTGGGGAGCGGTAGTGTAGCGGTTAGCGCGCTGCGCTATGAACCCGGAGACACGGGTTCGATTCCCGCTCACGGCCAACACCAGTGACGATTATCTGAACCGGTCCTGGGCCTCCCCTAGGTCGACTCAGCCTCAAATGAGTACCTGGTGCGGTGTGTAAACATCGCCACGAGAGAGACAAAGGCGGTCGGGCGTGGTGCTGGCCACCCACCCCCACCCCCTCGTGTACCGTTCCGGCCTTCATAGGTGCTCGCTAACAGCACTTGCCCCTACAGTCTGGTAAGGCTATACGGGGGATCTTTATCTTTGTTTGTGTCTGTGCGTGGGGAGCGGCGGCAAAGCGGTTAAGTCGGCGAGCCGAGTTCGAGTCCCGCTCACGACCAACATCAGTGAAGGACGTCTGAACCGGTCCTGGACCCCCCCCCACACCCCCCTAGGTCGACCCAGACTTAAATAAATACCTGCGGCTGGAGTGAAAAACATCAGCGCAGGGGGTGGTGCTGGCCACACCATCGTCCTCGTGTGCCGTGCTGGCCTTAAATAGATGCTCGCTAACAGCACTCCATTCCTCCTACCCCCCCCCACACACATTGACTGTGCGTGCGTGAGAGTTGCGTTAGAGGAGAGAGGGTGGGAGGTCGCGTGAGAGATAGAATGAGAGAGCGTGAGAGATTTCGTGCGTGAGAGGGGAGTGAGAGAGAGAGAGCGTGCATGAGAGTTGCGTGAGAGAGAGAGAGTGAGGGAGTGAGAGAGAGAGAGAGAGCGTGAGAGAGAGATTACGTGAGAGCGTGCGTGACAGTTGCGTGAGAGAGCATGCGAGAGAGAGCGTGAGAGCGTGCGAGAGAGTGAGGGAGTGAGTAATAGATTGCGTGAGAGAGCATGAGAGCGAGCGAGAGAGAGTGAGGGAGTGAGTGAGAGATTGCGTGAGAGAGTCGAGGAGTCGCGTCGAGTGACCACATTTCATCTCCGAGCCAAACTCATGCCCCCCCCCCCTCCTGCCAATCCACCCCCCGCCCCTCTCACGCATTGCCCCCCCCCATCGCCGTCACTGTGATTAATGACCCAGGCGCGGAGTTAATGTCGGATATAAGAAGCGAGTAACCTTTGGTGTATAGCGCGCCACACGAGGGGGCGAGAGTGAGACTGCGGGTGAGGGGTGTGATGGGGGTGTGTGTGGGTGAGAGTGTGATAGGGTGTGTGTGTGTGTGGGTGAGGGTGTGATGGGGGGTGTGTGGGTGAGGGGTGTGATGGGGGTGTGTGTGGGTGAGAGTGTGATAGGGTGTGTGTGGGTGAGGGTGTGATGGGGGGTGTGTGGGTGAGGGGTGTGATGGGGGTGTGTGTGGGTGAGAGTGTGATAGGGTGTGGGTGAGATGGGGTGTGTGTGGGTGAGGGTGTGATGGGGGGTGTGTGGGTGAGGGTGTAATGGGGTGTGTGTGGGTGAGGGTGTAATGGGGTGTGTGTGGGTGAGGGTGTGATGGGGTGTGTGTGGGTGAGGGTGTGATGGGGTGTGTGTGGGTGAGGGTGTAATGGGGTGTGTGTGGGTGAGGGTGTAATGGGGTGTGTGTGTGAGGGGTGTGGTGGGGTGTGTGTGTGTGAGGGTGTGGTGGGGTGTGTGTGGGTGAGGGCGTGGTGCTGGCCACCCCACCCCTCGTGTACCGTGCCGGCCTTCATAGGTGCTCGCTAACAGCACTTGCCCCAACAGTCTGTTCCAGGCTATACGGGGGGGTGGGTGGCTGTGTGTGGTTTGTGGTGTGTGGTGTGTGACAGTGAGTATACGTGCGCGTACGTGTGTGCGCTCGTGCACGTGGGGGGAGGGGGGGGAGGGGCTCTCGCCCATAGCGCACAGCTGTTATCGGAGCCGCGGCAGAACATGCAACCTGGTCTCGGGCATTACCCCTCCCCCCTCTTCCCTCTCACCCCCCCCCCTATCTTCTGCTCAGGTGAGTGAAACTCGCACCCAGGTACACCTGGAGGGGGGAGGTGGGCGAGGTCGGGGGGCGGGGGGCCGGGGGGGCGAGGTGGAACACACTCGATCTCAAACTCCGTAGTTCACCACTTACAGCGGACATCGCTCCCACAGTCCGGGCAGGGTGGCGGGGGGGGGGCTCCAATTCGCTCGACTCACAACGGGGGCGCCGTGGGGGGCGAAGCGGGAGCCGCTTTACCATCCGCAGGACCCCCCACCCACCCCCCCGTCCCTCCCCCTAACACGCGCTATGGCCGCGTGCTGTGGGGAGATAGTGGGACCCGCCTCCTCGTCCTCAGCGCGTTATCGGCGCCGCGACCCACAGAGCGCAGCACGTGTAGCCTCGCGTGACAGAGAGAGAGAGAGACAAAGGCGGACGGGGAGCGGAGATCCGAGGGGGGGGGGGATCCGCCTAGGGGCTCCTTAGCTGTCATTTTCCACGGTTCCGCGATAACGGCGCGCGTAGCGGGAGACGCGCCAGCAAATTGTAGCCGTTGCACGCTGCACGCGCCTGATGGTTGATATGGGCGAGCGTGACGCGGAGGAGCGCCGATTCTAATTTAGATCGCGAAACTCCGCGCGGGGTTTGCCACGTGACGCAGAGAGCAACGATTCACGGGCGAGGTAGAAAGATCTCGCCAATCATCGGGCTCGTGAAGCGTGTAACCACCACCACCACCACGCCTCTTTGTTTGCGTGTTTCGACGGAGTCGCGTGCGGTGAGGGTGAAGTGAAGTGCGGGGGCGATCCCGACGCCTCCAAGACGCACGGCCAAGCGGAGGGGGTCCACCCGAACCTCCCTCTCGCATGGGGGCCCCTTCCTACAGCAGTGGCGTGAGCGGAGCATTTACAGGGGTTGCGTCTTTAGCTCGATCTGAAGGGGGCCACGGGGCCTCCAGCAGCGAGCGAGACCGCCGCTCGTGACGCGGCCTCCAAGGTGCACCTAGCCTGGCACAAGCGCCGCCACTTTGTGCGAGACTGAGAGTTGTGCGCGGCGCACCGTACGCACCGCGAACCCGTTCGACCCGAGTTCGATTCTCGCTCACGGCCAACGCCGGTGACGATTATCACAACCGGACGTGTGTCTCCACTAGGTCGACTAAGACTCAAATCGGTAGCTTTGTGCACCGTGCGTAAACATCGCCACTGGGGAGACAAAGGAGGCCGGGCGTGGTGCTGGCCACCCACCCGTCTCTCGTGTGCCGTGCGGGGCTTCATAGGTGCCACTCGCTAAAAGCACGAACCCCAACAGTCTGCTGAGGCTACACGGGGGGATCTTTGTCTGTGCGTGTTGTGGTGAGAGTGTGAGTGAGATTCGTCGTGAGAGCGACTCTGCGAGAACGCCTTGCAGGCGGCGGAGCCGGAACCCCCCGCGCGCCGGACGAGCTCACCTGAGCTCACCTATGCTCCACCTGTGCTCCACCTGAGCTCACCTGTGCTTCACCACTCCCCCCTCCCCACTCGGGTGGGGCGTGTGGGTGGTCCCGCACCGCAGGTTCAGCCCGTACGAGTGGTACAACCCGCACCCGTGCAACCCGGACTCGGACGTGGTGGAGAATAACTTCACGCTGCTAAACAGTTTCTGGTTTGGCGTCGGAGCTCTCATGCAGCAAGGTACACGGCGAGGGGCACACACGCGCGCGCGCACGTCACCGAAGCCCCCCCCCCCCACTCCTTCCCCACCCCCACCCCTAGCCCTCTTTCCCCCCCGCCCTCCCCTCCCACCCCACAATGTCCCCCCCTAACCACCCTACCCCCGAACGCAATCCTCTTGCTACCGAGCTCCTGCCGACCATCCCCTCGACATCCCAGGCTCTCCTACCCGAGCCTCTACACCCCCCCACCCCGCTCCACACCCCGCACGCCCTCCCCCCCCCCCCCCCCACTCCTAGCCCCCTTCGTGCTTGTGCCTACCCCTAACACCCGACCCCCCCCCCCCCCCCATTCCTGCCCCCCAAGCTCCCCCGCGACCTTTGTGTCACGCGCAGCAGCAAACCGAACCCTCCCCAATCCTGACCGCAGCGACGCAATCCCCCTCGATGGGATGGGGGAGGGAGGGTGAGAGAGAGGGGGGGTGACGTCATCGCTGAGTTGAGTGACGGGCGGCATGGGATAGGGCCGGTTACTGAGACCCACAGTGGAGTGGTCTCCACGCGTCCGACCATTCAAAGGGAAAAAGGAGACCTGGGACCGGGTGGTGGTGGGGGCAGAGCTACGGGTTTCCCTCTGGGTCTCCGGCGTGGGTTTAGGCGTCTCTCTGTGACTCTACGGGTCACTGTGTGAGTCTCAGAGCAGGTGCCGGGATGAGACGGTAAGGGCAGATCCAAGAGGTCGCTGCTATCTGCAGTAGCAGCAGCAGCAGCTGTGGGTTCTTGCGAGGGAGTGGCGGTGGTGGTGGCATCAGCGGCTTTGGCCACGCTGATGATGATGCTCAGGAGGAGGACATCCAGATCTTTATAGGAGTCACTCAAGCTCGCCATGCCTGCAGGAGGAGGGGGCACGCGAGGGTGTTTATTGGTGACCCTACGACCTGCGGGGTATGGGGACTGACGGACCCAACCCCTCCCCGTGATGTTCTTCCCTCGCCCCCGCCTCTCCCCCTGCCACTGCAATCGAACGGAGCTGGATCCGTTGATGGTAGCGGCAGGTGTGCACGCGTGTGTGTGCACGCGTGTGTGTGCGCGTGTGTGTGCACGCGTGTGTGTGCGCGTGTGTGTGCACGCGTGTGTGTGCGCGTGTGTGTGCGCGCGTGTGTGCGCGCGTGTGTGTGCGCGTGTGTGTGCACGCGTGTGTGTGCGCGTGTGTGTGCACGCGTGTGTGTGCACGCGTGTGTGTGCGCGTGTGTGTGCACGCGTGTGTGTGCGCGTGTGTGTGCACGCGTGTGTGTGCGCGTGTGTGTGCACGCGTGTGTGTGCGCGTGTGTGTGCACGCGTGTGTGTGCGCGTGTGTGTGCACGCGTGTGTGTGCGTGTGTGCGTGTGCGCGTGTGTGTGCGTTTGTGTGTGTGTGTACGTATGTGTGTGTGTGTGTACGTATGTGTGTGTGTGTACGTATATGTGTGTGTGTACGTATATGTGTGTGTGTACGTATGTGTGTGTGTACGTATGTGTGTGTGTGTGTATGCGCGTGTGTGTGCGTATGTGTGTGTGTGCGTACGTATATGTGTGTGTGTACGTATGTGTGTGTGTACGTATGTGTGTGTGTGTATGCGCGTGTGTGTGCGTGTGTGTGTGCATGTGGTAGTGGGGAGTGGTGGTGTAGTAGTTAGCGCGCTGCGCTACGAAGCCGGCGACCAGAGATTGAGTCCCGCTCACGGCGATTATCTGAAGCGGTCCTGGGCCTCCTCTTGGTCGACTCAGCCTCAAATGAGTACCTGGTGCGGTTTGTAAACATCGCCACTGGGGAGACAAAGGCGACCGGGCGTGATGCTGGCCACCCACCCCTTCGTGTGCAGTGTCGACCTTCATTGGTGCTCGCTAACAGCACTTGCCCCAGCGGTCTATTAAGGCTATACGGGGGATCTTTGTTTTGTGTGTGCGTGCGAACGCGTGTGTGGGTGTGGACGTGAATGGGTGTTTGTGTGTGCATGCATTCATGTATCTGTGGAAATGTATCTGTGATTGTATCTGTGTGTGTATCTGTGAGTGTGTTTGTATCTATCTGTGTGTTTGTGTGTATCTTGTGAGTGTGTTTGTGTGTGTATGTGAGTGTGTTTGTGTGTGTATCTGTGAGTGTGTTTGTATGTATCTGTGTGTGTGTATCTGTGAGTGTGTCTGTATCTATCTGTCTGTGTGTGTATCTGTGAGTGTGTGTCTGTGTGTGTATCTGTGAGTGTGTTTGTATGTATCTGTGTGTTTGTGTGTATCTTGTGAGTGTGTTTGTGTGTGTATGTGAGTGTGTTTGTGTGTGTATCTGTGAGTGTGTTTGTTCGAACGCTCACTGCGGAGGAGAGGCTGCCACTCCTCTGTCGGGAGCTGGACCGGTACCGCCTGGATCTCTGTGGCATTCAGGAGGTCCGGTGGACCGGTTCTGGCTCCTGCCACCATGCGGGGTGGACAGTCCTCTACTCGGGGCAGGAGACTGCCAAACAACAGGGTGTGGCTCTTCTTCTGAACAAAAGAATGAAGGGGGCGTGGGAGCGTGGCGGTGAGGTGTGGGAAGCTGTAAGCTCCAGGATACTTTGGGCTCGCCTTCCCATCAACCAGAGGCGAGGAGTGGTGGTCGTGGTTACTTATGCCCCCACCGAAGACGAACATCCGTGGAGGGATGCAGGCAAAGCCGATGAGTCGGACGCTTTCTATGACCTCCTGTCACAGGTGCTGGCTAAAGTGGCCACTCGGGACAGAGTCATCTTGTTGGGTGACTTCAATGCCCGAGTTGGTCATGATGCTGGCACCTGGTCTGGAGTGATTGGAAGGCATGGGCCAGATCAGCTCAATAATAACGGTAGGAGGCTGCTAGATTTTTGTGCAGCCCATGGGCTTGTAATTACCAACACGCTCTTCCGGCATCGGCGCATCCACACAACATCATGGATGCATGCCGGGTCCAAGCAAGAACATCTGCTGGACTACATAGTGACGGACCAGCGGATGCGAGCCCATGTCCTTGACACCAGGACCTACCGTGGAGCTGATCTGCCCTCTGACCATCGACTAGTCATCTGTAAGATGCGCCTGCCATTCTTCCACTCCGGTGGTGGGTGTACACCCAGGATCCCATTCCAACCAAAAGTGGCCTGGTCTAAGTTAGCTGATGAAAGTTGCAAGCGAGAATTTCATCATCGCTTGCAGCTGGGGTTGGCATCGTCCCCCACTCCACCTGATGTCGAGGGTAAATGGGCGAGGTTTAAGACTGTGACTCATGCAGCTGCAATGGCTGCTTTGGGTACGCGGTCCAGACCTCCCCGGGAACCCTGGCTGACGGAGGAGGTGTTCAGGTTAATTGAGAAAAAGCGACAGGCCCACTCACATCGCCTACAGCATCCCACGTCAGAGAATGAGGAGGTTTACCGCAGTCTTCGCTCGGAGGTTCGGAGAGCCGTGAGGCGCTGCAAGGATGGGTGGTGGTCGCGGGTTGCTGAGGAGATGGAGTCTGCCTCAGTAGCCCGCGATCACAAATCACTATTTAACTCCATCAAAAAAGTAACCTGTAGCGCCACACCTATTACCATCATTAGAAGAAAAAACGGTGATCCAATCTCCGACCCCCAGAAACAGGTTTGCAGATTTGCTGAGCATTTCTGTGAAGTCCTGGGGGAGGGAAAATCTCTCAGCCAGGAAAACATCATGGCACAAAGTGGGGATAACCCTGCTGAGGCTGCGATGCCTCAAATATTGGAAGAGGTCACCCCCTGTGAGTGGCTGGCTGAGGTACCGGCTGTTGAGGAAGTACTGAGGGCGATCCGGAGTCTGAGACCAGGGAAGGCACCGGGCAGAGATGATCTCCCAGGCGAAATGCTGAGGGAGGGTGGCGTTTGTGCACAGACTGCCCTATATGACATCATAACAACAGTCTGGACCACTGGACGGGTTCCGCAGGACTGGAAGGATGCCCTGGTGGTCCCCCTCTTTAAGAAGGGGGACCGTACCGACTGTAACAACTACAGGGGCATCTCACTCCTCAGTGTGCCGGGTAAGGTCCTGGCAAGGATTATTCAACATCGCCTTGCTAGGCATGCTGAGGAGAGGCTTGCGGAGCCCCAATGTGGTTTCAGGAAAGGGCGGTCCTGCACAGATGCCATATTTTCTGTCCGTCTGCTCCAGCAGAGGTGTAGGGAATTCCAAAAAGACCTACATCTCTGCTTTATTGACCTGGTCAAGGCCTATGATACCATCAGTAGGACTGGGCTCTGGGTTGTTCTTCGTGCTTTCGGAGTCCCTGACCCTCTGCTCACGATCATTAAGGACCTTCACGATGGTGAGCGGGCCCGGGTGAAACTACGTGGCCGGGAGTCGGAGCCTTTCCCTGTACACCTTGGGGTGCGACAGGGATGTCCTCTGGCTCCCACATTATTTAACATCTATTTCGACTGCGTAGTTCGTGAAGCCTTCAATAGCTGTACCGGGGGAATTACCATTTGGTACAGATATAATGGGAGGCTGATCGACGCCCGGGTGCGATCAAGGGATGGCTCCCTATTGGTCAACCACGTTATGTATGCCGATGATTTGGTAATAGCTGCTCATTCAGAAGAGGAGTTGGAGACGCTGCTGCTGAGACTGGAGTGTGCCACTAAGAGGTGGGGCCTTACCATCAGCCCCACCAAAACTAAGCACCTGCCTGGGTATTTTGTACCATCGGGCACTCCGCCCCCACAACTCCCAATCGGTGATGGGGCAGTTGTGGAGAGAGTAGAGAGTTTCCCATACCTGGGCAGTGTGCTCATGACCGGCTCCAGTTTATCAGCAGAGGTCTCACTCCGAATCAGTCGAGCGGCAATATCTTTTCATCGGTTGCGTAACGCTGTGTGGAAGCTACCTGGTCTGTCGCTCCGCACGAAGCTTCAGGTCTTCTCGGCCACGGTCATTCCCTCCCTTCTCTACGCTTGCGAAACGTGGACCCCCCTAGTGGAGCATCTTCGCCGGTTGGAAACATTTAGGCTGGCCTGCCTACGATCCATCCTGGGTTTAACCAGGCTGGATTGTGTGAGGAGCTCACAAGTCCTTGAAAGATCTGGGCAAAGTCCCATCAGTGAGCTCCTCCGGCGGGCAAGGCTGCGTTGGCTGGGTCATGTAGCCTGCATGCCCAGCCACCGCATGCCTAAACAGCTTTTGTTTTGCCGGATCGAGGGGGCTAAACGGGCGCGGCACGGGCTAGAGAAGAGATGGAGTGATGTGGTACAGGAGGACGTGGAGCTGAGTGGACTTGCCGATGACTGGTACCAGCGGTGTCAAGATCGGCCTCAGTGGAGGAGGCTCGTGAAGGACGCTACTGGGCAGTTGGAGGCAGTCGCCCTCCAACAACAACGGAGGGCAGAGGAGCGACGCTCACAACAACGAGCGGAGCGCCGGGTGGCTAAAGCACAGCAAGTTGGCACAGTAGGGGGCACAGGTGGTGCATCAGCCAGTCATCTCGGTCATCTCGGTCAGTCGACCCGTGGCACCTGGGTCTGCCCCGTGACCTCCTGCCAGCGGGCGTTCGACACTTCACGTGGCCTCAGGGTGCACATGGCCTGGCACAAGCGTCGTGGTGACGTCACCGCCACTTAGTGGCGAATGGCGGTTGTTGTTGTGTTTGTATGTATCTGTGTGTGTGTATCTGTGAGTGTGTCTGTATCTATCTGTCTGTGTGTGTATCTGTGAGTGTGTTTGTATGTATCTGTGTGTTTGTGTGTATCTTGTGAGTGTGTTTGTGTGTGTATGTGAGTGTGTTTGTGTGTGTATCTGTGAGTGTGTTTGTATGTATCTCTGTGTGTGTGTATCTGTGAGTGTGTCTGTATCTATCTGTCTGTGTGTGTATCTGTGAGTGTGTCTGTATGCATCTGTGTGTGTATCTGTGAGTGTGTTTGTGTGTGTATCTGTAAGTTTGTTTGTGTGTATATGTGGGTGTGTTTGTGAGTGTGTCTGTATGTATCTGTGTTTGTATATCTGTGAGTGTATCTGTGTGTGTATCTGTGAGTGTCTGTGTGTATCTGTGAGTGTGTCTCTGTGTGTATCTGTATGCGTGTATCTGTGAGTATGTGTGTATGTATCTGTGTGTGTATCTGTGAGTGTGTCTGCATGTACCTGTGTGTATGTATCTGTGAATGTGTCTATGTATCTGTGTTGTATATTTGAGTGTCTGTATGTATCGGTGAGTGTGTCTGTGTGTATGTGTGTGTATCTGTATGTTTGTATCTGTGAGTATGTGTGTATGTATCTGTGTGTGTATCTGTGAGTGTGTCTGTGTGTATGTGTGTGTGTATCTGTGAGTGTGTCTGTGTGTATCTGTGAGTGTGTCTGTGCGTATGTGTGTGTGTATCTGTATGTTTGTATCTGTGTGTATGTGTGTGTATCTGTATGTTTGTATCTGTGAGTATGTGTGTATGTATCTGTGTGTGTATCTGTGAGTCTGTCTGTGTACCTGTGTGTGTATCTGTGAGTATGTGTGTATGTATCTGTGAGTGTGTCTGTGTACCTGTGTGTGTATCTGTGAGTATGTGTGTATATATCTGTGTGTATATCTGTGAGTGTGTCTGTGTGTGCGTGTGTGATCCCCCAGCGCACGCACACACGCGTGCACCCACGCCCCACTGCTCATTGAGGCAGAAGGAGGCACTGGGTGGTAATTGGGCGCTAATTGGCTTCGCCGGGTTAATCGTGGATGAGTGCGCCCAGTCGTGCATCAGAGACCCCTACTACCCCCCCCCCTTTCCGTCCCCTTGGAGTCCCGATGACCCCCACGCACCCCGCTTGACCCTCCACAGACTCGCACTGTCCCCATCTTAAGGCGCTAGTAGTACAAGGGGCGGGAGGGGGAGGGGGGGGCAAGGCAGATGAGGAGGTCACGTGTCCCGTCGGCAGAGTAGCCCTGCTCTGTACGGAATCGGTTCCTCGAGTGCGAATCGATTTCCAAAATCGATGCCCGTGGCGGGACCCTCTGTCCCAGAGCGACACTCTCCCCTCGCCGTGTCTCACTGCCCTGCGTCTCCCCTCCCTGCGTCTCCCCTCCCCGTCTCTCACTGCCCTGCGTCTCCCCTCCCTGCGTCTCCCCTCCCTGCGTCTCCCCTCCCTGCGTCTCCCCTCCCCGTCTCTCACTGCCCTGCGTCTCCCCTCCCTGCGTCTCCCCTCCCTGCGTCTCCCCTCCCTGCGTCTCCCCTCCCTGCGTCTCCCCTCCCCGTGTCTCCCCTCCCCGTGTCTCACTGCCCTGCGTCTCCCCTCCCTGCGTCTCCCCTCCCTGCGTCTCCCCTCCCTGCGTCTCCCCTCCCTGCGTCTCCCCTCCCCGTGTCTCCCCTCCTCGTCTCTCACTGCCCTGCGTCTCCCCTCCCTGCGTCTCCCCTCCCTGCGTCTCCCCTCCCTGCGTCTCCCCTCCCCGTGTCTCCCCTCCCCGTGTCTCACTGCCCTGCGTCTCCCCTCCCTGCGTCTCCCCTCCCCGTGTCTCCTCTCCCCGTGTCTCCCTTGCCAGTGTCTCCCCTCCCATCTTCCCTCCCCGTCTCTCACTGCCCTGCGTCTCCCCTCCCCGTGTCTCCCCTCCCCGTGTCTCCCCTCCCATCTCCCCTCCCCGTGTCTCACTGCCCTGCGTCTCCCCTCCCTGCGTCTCCCCTCCCCGTGTCTCCCCTCCCTGCGTCTCCCACTTCTGCATCTCCCCTCCCCGTGTGTCCACCTCCCATCTCCCCTCCCCGCGTCTCCCATCACCTCCGTCTCTCCCACCCCCCTCTGTCTCCTCTCCATATCCACCGGGTCCCTCCGCCTTCTCCGCGTCGCTAGGGCAACGGCGGTAGTGTTGGTTACCACGGCGACGAGTCAGTCCGCTTGCTCGCGGTGCCCAATGGGAGTGTTCGGTTTGCTGCGCGCGCGCGTGCGCGTGCGTGCGCGTGCACACAACACAGGTGCGCGCGCCCCCCCCCCCCCCCCCCCCGGAGCAGGTGCCGCGTGTGCGCGCGCGTGGGGCTCGCGCCGGGCCCGCGGACCCGGTCCACGGCGTTACCTTGGATACATGGCGGCCTCCAGCCGTAGCCTAGCAACCGCGCGGGCCCACCCCTCCTCCCCCGCACCGCTTTGACAAGGGAGAGGGGGGATACCCCCCCCCCCGCAAATTCCCTAACCACCTTCCCCACCCCCCCCCTGAAAAGGACCTCGCTCCCAGCTCCCCCTAACTCCCCCTGTTCACTTCCGCTCCCTCTCCATCCCCCCCCCCCTCCCTCTGGCGGGGGTGGCGGGTGGGTCCGCACGCAGGGGTGTAGGAAGAGGGGGGCTCTTTTGGAAGGAGGGGGGCCCCACCCCCAGAGGAGGGGGGGGGTGGAGGGGGTCGAGTCGTCGGGACCCTGTCAGGGGCTCGGGTTGATGTTTTGCGGGAGGTCTGGGGACGCGTGGAGCGCGCGTCTCACACGGAGTTGCGGAGTCGCATCGCAGAGACAAAGATCCCCCGTGTAGCCTTTAACAGACTGAGACAAGT
>NC_136324.1:5272423-5300919 GCF_964198595.1 Lampetra fluviatilis
CACCCTATCCCCCGTTTTCTCACCCCCCGCACCCCCGCGGCAACTCGGAGTGGTGGTAGTCGCGATGCGGGTGAAGATGAGAATCGGACATCGATGATGGATGATGATGATGATGATGGCGGTAGTGGTTTATAATAATGCAAATGTATATTGCGCATTCCATCCTAGGATGCATGAACAGCATGGAACAAAAACAGAACCAGGGTCAACCGAACCAAACTCAAGGGGGACAGACCAATTTGGAGAGATGAGTTTTCAAAGCAGACTTGAATCTGTCTACGGGCTCCGATTGCCCTGATTCCAAGTGGCGAGGCGTTCCAGAGCCTCGGTGCAACGCGAACAAAACCGCGGTTGTGTGACAGTGATGTTGATAGTTGCAAGATGACGACGATGAGAGTCGATTTGATGATCGTGGTGATGATGATTTGACGACGACGACGATGATGGCGATGACTGTGGCGTGACGCGTTAGATAACGACGATGATTGTGTTGACGATAGGTGGCGAATGAGGAAGAATAAGAAGATGATGATGATGATGATGACGACGATTGTTATTAAAACTCCGCTCTTTGCAAATCCAATCGCCCTTGCTGCCCCGGGGTCGTCTCAACCCGGCGAGCGGGGGGGGGGCTGGTGGATACCGGTGGGGGGCTGGAGGGGGGGCAGGGAGGCGGAACAGGTCTCACGTCCGCACGATTTTCGAGTCAATGCAGGAACAGGCTGTGCCTGGCGCGGCTGTCATTACGTCCCTCCGGAATAACAGCGGCAGCAACAATAATAATAATACCCCACACAGGTGAACGGGGGCGATGGAGGGGGGGGCTCTCCCCCCACCGGTTACATCACCAGCTGTCCGACCCCCCTCCCCGACCCCGCGTGCTCCCCTCTCTCCCCAAAGCCCCCCACCCCCACCCCACCCCCACCCCACCCCACCCCCACCCCACCCCCACCCCCACCCCACCCCCACCCCACCCCACCCGCCACCGATGGCACACCCGCCCCGCTAACGCGTCTCTTCTTCCGACCGCCTTGACCCCAACCGTGGCCACGTGGTCTGCACGCGTCATCACACCGCTCATTCCTCCACCACGTGGGACGTTGGTGAACCTCCTCGGCCGACACCCCCCACCCCAACCCCCCCCCCCCCCCTTCGACCGACTGGGCCCTCGCACGCAAGGCTCTGAGCTGATGCCCAAGGCCTTGTCGACGCGCATCGTTGGAGGCATCTGGTGGTTCTTCACCCTCATCATCATCTCGTCCTACACGGCCAACCTGGCCGCCTTCCTCACCGTCGAGCGCATGGAGTCGCCCATCGACTCGGCGGACGACCTCGCCAAGCAGACCAAGATCGAGTACGGGGCCGTGCGCGACGGCTCCACCATGACCTTCTTCAAGGTCAGCGCGGGTGGTGGAGGTGGTGGAGGAGGAGGATGGGGGAGGAGGGGGGGGGGGAGGAGGGGAGGAGGAGGATGGGGAAGGAGGGAGGAGGGGGGAGGAGGAGGGGGGGAGGAGGAGAAGAGATGAGAGAGAAGGAGTAGGGAGGAGGATGGGGTAGGAGGAGGAGGAGGGGGGAGGAGGGAGGAGGGGGAGGGGAGGAGGAGGGGGTAGGAAGGGGGAAGGAGGGAGGAGGAGGAGGGGGAAGGAGGGGGGAGGAGGGAGGAGGGGGAGGGGAGGAGGAGGGGGTAGGAAGGGGGAAGGAGGGAGGAGGAGGAGGGGGAAGGAGGGGGGAGGAGGGAGGAGGGGGAGGGGGAGGAGGAGGGGTAGGAAGGGGGAAGGAGGGAGGAGGAGGAGGGGGAAGGAGGGGGAGGAGGAGGGGGAGGGAGGAGGAGGGGGTAGGAGGGAGAAGGAGGGAGGAGGAGGAGGGGAAGGAGGGGGAGGAGGGAGGAGGGGGAGGGGAGGAGGAGGGGGTAGGGGGAGGAGGGAGGAGGGGGAGGGGAGGAGGAGGGGGTAGGAAGGGGAAGGAGGGAGGAGGAGGAGGGGGAAGGAGGGGGGAGGAGGGAGGAGGGGGAGGGGAGGAGGAGGGGGTAGGAAGGGGGAAGGAGGGAGGAGGAGGAGGAGGGGGAAGGAGGGGGGAGGAGGGAGGAGGGAGGAGGAGGAGGGAGGAGGTAGTCGTGTTAGTGGTGGTGGCGCTCAGAGCAGGTGGTAGTTGAGGTGAAGGTAGTGGAGGAGGTGGTGGTGGTGGTGGTGGTGGAGGGGAGCGGTGGTGCAGCGGTCAGCGCGCTGCGCTACGAACCCGGCGACCCGAGTTCAATTCCATCTCACGGCCAGCAACACCGATAACGATTATCTGACCCGATGCTGATCCTCCCCTAAGTCGACTCAGCCTTAAATTAGTACCTTGTGTGGTGTGTAAACATCAGCACTAGGGAGACAAAGGCGGCCGGGAGTGGTGCTTGCCACCGACCCCCTCGTGTGCCGTGCCGACCTTAATAGGTGCTCGCTAACAGCACTTGCCCCAACAGTCTGTTAAGGCTCACACAGGGGATCTTTGATAGTGAAGGTGAAAGTGGAAGTAGACGTGACGGTTGAAGTGGTGGTTGAGGTGGTGGTTGAGGTGGTGGTTTAGGTGGTGGTTAAGGTGGTGGTGGTGGTTGAGATAGTGGTGGTTGAGGTGGTGGTGTTTCTACTGCTGATGATGCTTGTGGACTTATTGGTGTCTGGATTAATGTTGCTGATGGTGATGATGATGGTGCTGATGATGGTGATGATGATTTGGCTGCAGGTGCACATCCCGCTGGTGTTGCTGCTCCTGTTGCTGATGATTTTATTGCCGCCGAAGATGATATTGCTCAGAGTGCTGCTGATTGTGATGATGGTGTTACTGTCCTTTCTGATGATGTCATGTGATGATGACGATGATGCTGCTGCTGCATGAGACGCCACGCGCTCCCTCCCCTGCGTTGAGCAGCGAGAGAAGGAAGAGGAGGTGGAGGGAGAGGATGAGGTGGGTGGGGTTGACGTGGAGGAGGAGGTGGTGGATGTTGAGTCGGAGGAGGATGAGCTGGGTGGGGTTGACGTGGAGGAGGAGGTGGATGATGATAAGGAGGGAGAGGAGGAGGTGGGCAGGGTTGACGTGGAGGAGGAGGTGGGTGTTGAGTTGGAGGAAGAGGAGGAGGTGGGTGGGGTTGACGTGGAGGAGGAGGTGGGTGTTGAGTTGGAGGAAGAGGAGGAGGTGGGTGGGGTTGACGTGGAGGAGCATAAGGAGGGAAGGGAGGAGGTGGAGGGAGAGGATGAGGTTGGTGCGGTTGAGGAGGAGGGAGGGAGGAGGTGGGTGGAGGGAATGGGGTGGCGGTCAGCGAGCGATCATTCAGAGCGCGCCGTGACGATCGATGCCGTTCGCTTCGCGTGAACTCCGAGGGGGTGGGGGGGGTGGGGGGTGGGGGGGGTGCTGCCCGCCTCTCGCACGGAGCTCGTGATCCCTGCAGAGCGAGCACGTGACCCGACCTTCATCAATCGCGCTGAGATTTAATTGCGGCTGTCACGTGGCGGGAGGGAGGGGAGGGTTGCGGGAGACGGGGGAGGGAGGGAGGGTGGCAGGGATGGAGGGAGGGAGGGGGTAAGGGGGATCAACTGGGACGCGTTCCCATCCGTTAGCAACCCCGCCCGTAGGACATCACTGGCGAGCGGCCACAGACGACCGCTCTGGAGATACCGGAGGTCTCCCACGCTCCAGGTGAGGTCACCCAGCACGCTTCAGCCTGCTTAGCTTCCGGCTGGCTACGGCTGCGCGTGACGCATCTGTGATCCAGCACTGCGTAGGCGGCAGCTGCAGCAGGAGCAGCGAGGGTTGGTGGATCAGCACGCAGATGATGTTGTGAAACTCCCCTTCCCGTGGGCTTCGAGGAGGAGCCCGTACTCTGGCTCGCCAGGAGTTGGCGGTACAGCAACGTTCTGGCTGATCTCCATCTCTCATTTCTCTATGGGGGATAGAGGGCTGCCCCCTCGCGCAAGGCGTGCTTTTTTCTTTTTTTCTCTCTCCGGGCGCTCCGATTTCCTCCCCGCAACTCATCGCTTATCGGCTGTATGTATCCTCGAAGTAGAAACTTGAGACGAGTCACGTGACTCGGGGCGGGGTCCACCCGGAACGACCCGAGTGGGGCACCGAACCGAGTCGCAGTGAGGCGCGAGCGTGACCACGACGCCACCCTGTGGCCCTCCTTTCTCCTAACCTCTGCCCCCTCCCCCCCCCCCAAACCACCAATACCCTCTCCCACCTCTCGGCCCCACGCGTGCCACCACAGAAGTCCAAGATCACCACGTACGAGAAGATGTGGATCTTCATGGACAGCCGCGCGCAGACGTCGCTGGTGAAGAGCAACGACGAGGGCATCAACCGCGTGCTCACCACGGACTACGCCTTCCTCATGGAGTCCACCAACATCGAGTTCGTGACGCAGCGCAATTGCAACCTCACGCAGATCGGCGGCCTCGTGGACAGCAAGGGATACGGAGTGGGGACCCCCATCGGTACGCGCGGTGGGCACGGGTGGAGGGGGGGGGGCACGGGTGGAGGGGGGGGGGGGCACGGGGGGCACGATGGGACACATTGGCAATGCCGTTGATGTGCGGGTTCACAGGCGCATGGGGTTACGGCAGAGGTCGCAAACGGGTTTTTAATCCTTACCCGTTCCCTACCCGTACCCGTACCCGACCCGAAATGAGTGACAAACGGTGACTCACCAGTGACTCACGGCCTACCCGTACCTGTACCCGGCCGCACCAGGGTCGCAAACGGGTACCCGTACCCGGCCGGGTACGGGTAGCCGGGTATCGGGTAGGGTACGGGTATCGGGTACCCGGTTGCTACCTCTGAGTTACGGCGGCTCTGGATCTGCACGGACAATTTCAGGAGCGATGTTCTGTTCGAATGCGCGGTGAGATGTGGATGCTCGTGTTCCGTTTACAAACCCTGTACAGCCAGTGGTTGAATTTCCACATTCGTATGGCGGAGGCGAGTCCATCCATAGGTTGTCCTTAATGGAAAGAGAGGGAACATGGGTTGAGATCAACACCTCAACCGGGAGTAGAACTTGCACTTTCCCATTGCGAGCTGGTTTCGCAACTTTCATGGCTGTAGGGGCGCGGGGCAAGGCTGTAGGGACACGGGGCAAAGCTGTAGGGACACGGGGCAAGGCTGTAGGGACACGGGGCAAGGCTGTAGGGACACGGGGCAAGGCTGTAGAGACACGGGGCATGGCTGTAGTGACACGGGGCAAGGCTGTAGGGACACGGAGCAAGGCTGTAGGGACACGGGTCATGGCTGTAGTGACATGGGGCAAGGCTGTAGGGACACGGGGCAAGGCTGTAGAGACACGGGGCATGGCTGTAGTGACACGGGGCAAGGCTGTAGGGACACGGAGCAAGGCTGTAGGGACACGGGTCATGGCTGTAGTGACATGGGGCAAGGCTGTAGGGACACGTGGCAAGGCTGTAGGGACACGGGGCAAGGCTGTAGAGGCACGGGGCATGGCTGTAGTGACACGGGGCAAGGATGTAGGGACACGTGGCAAGGCTGTAGGGACACGGGGCATGGCTGTAGAGACACGGGGCATGGCTGTAGTGACACGGGGCAAGGCTGTAGGGACACGGGGCAAGGCTGTAGTGACACGGGGCAAGGCTGTAGAGACACGGGGCAAGGATGTAGGGACACGGGGCAAGGCTGTAGGGACACGAGGCAAGGCTGTAGGGACACGGGGCAAGGCTGTAGGGACACGGGGCAAGGCTGTAGTCACACGGGGCAAGGCTGTAGTGACACGGGGCAAGGCTGTAGGGACACGGGGCATGGCTGTAGTGACACGGGGCAAGGCTGTAGGGACACGGGGCAAGGCTGTAGGGACACGGGGCAAGGCTGTAGGGACACGGGGCATGGCTGTAGTGACACGGGGCAAGGCTGTAGGGACACGGGGCAAGGCTGTAGTGACACGGGGCAAGGCTGTAGAGACACGGGGCAAGGATGTAGGGACACGGGCAAGGCTGTAGAGACACGAGGCAAGGCTGTAGGGACAGGGGGCAAGGCTGTAGGGACACGGGGCAAGGCTGTAGTGACACGGGGCAAGGCTGTAGGGACACGGGGTATGGCTGTCGCTCTCCGTCGCGCCGTGTGCAACCCCAAAGGAGCTCGGCTCTCGTTAATGGAGAGAAAATGAATTGGAGATTATCTACAGCTGACTGGGGGGCGATGGGCGGGTGGACGGGGGGGGGGCTCCCCCTACTCATTCACAGTGACGTCACCACGGCTAATTAAATGCGTGCGCGCGGCACTCATTCACCCCCCCCGCCACAACTCCTCAATTCCCCCGTGGCCCCCTTCCCTCCCCCGCACTCCCCACCCTCCCCCCCCACCTGCTGATCTGAACCGCCCTGCATACGAAGGGGAAGAGGCAGGAATCGCGGGACGATTTAGAATTCAATTTAAAAGTGTGAAATGTAAACACGTGGTGCGGGGGTGCGGGGGGTGGGGGGGTGCGCCCTGCCCCTCCCCCACAGCCCCACCCTCCCCTCTTTCCACCATTCAGCCCCTCCACGTGTGCCTTGTATCTCGCTCATGGGTTTCAGCGCAGGGTGCTGGGTACCCTCGTGCTCGGTGCAGGGTGTCCCGGTGCAGGGTGTCCTGGTGCAGGGCGTCTTGATGAAGCATGTGCTGGTTGCGGGTGTCCTAGTGCTGGGGGTCCTGGTGCTGAGTGTGTTGGGTGTCATCGTGATTGGTTCTGGGTGTGTTGGTGCTGGGTGTGTTGGTGCTGGGTGTGTTGGTGCAGGGTGCCCTGTTGTTGGGTGTGTTGGTGCTGGGTGTGTTGGTGCTGGGTGTGTGTGGGTGTGTTGGTACTGGGTGTGTTGGTGCTGGGTGTGTTGGTGCAGGGTGCCCTGTTGCTGGGTGTGTTGGTGCTGGGTGTGTTGGTGCTGGGTGTGTGTGGGTGTGTTGGTGCTGGGTGTGTTGGTGCTGGGTGTGTGTGGGTGTGTTGGTGCTGGGTGTGTTGGTGCTGGGTGTGTGTGGGTGTGTTGGTGCTGGGTGTGTTGGTACTGGGTGTGTTGGTGCAGGGTGCCCTGTTGCTGGGTGTGTTGGTGCTGGGTGTGTTGGTGCTGGGTGTGTGTGGGTGTGTTGGTGCTGGGTGTGTTGGTGCTGGGTGTGTGTGGGTGTGTTGGTGCTGGGTGTGTTGGTGCTGGGTGTGTTGGTGCTGGGTGTGTTGGTGCTGGGTGTGTTGGTGCTGGGTGTGTTGGTGCTGGGTGTGTGTGGGTGTGTTGGTGCTGGGTGTGTTGGTGCTGGGTGTGTTGGTGCAGGGTGCCCTGTTGCTGGGTGTGTTGGTGCTGGGTGTGTTGGTGCTGGGTGTGTGTGGGTGTGTTGGTGCTGGGTGTGTTGGTGCTGGGTGTGTGTGGGTGTGTTGGTGCTGGGTGTGTTGGTGCTGGGTGTGTTGGTGCTGGGTGTGTTGGTGCTGGGTGTGTGTGGGTGTGTTGGTGCTGGGTGTGTTGGTGCTGGGTGTGTTGGTGCTGGGTGTGTTGGTGCTGGGTGTGTGTGGGTGTGTTGGTGCTGGGTGTGTTGGTTCTGGGTGCCCTGTTGCTGGGGTTTCTGGATACCCTCATCGTGGCAGTGATGAGTAAAAGGGCATCGCCATGACAACGATTTCAACCAATTCAGCTTCTGATTCAAACAGCACACACATACAAAGATCCCCCAAACAGCCTCAGCAGACTACGTGGCCAAAGAAGATGTCACATCGTGTGTGGGTCGCAGGAGACCCCTCCGGCACCCTAAGGGTGAATAGGGAATGGTTCAGACCACGCAGCTTTACCCAGGCCTGCCCGCCTCCATGAAGGCCCTTTATAGTTGTGAGCAGAGGGAATGGGACTCCGAAAGCACCAAGAGTAACCCAGAGCGCTGGTCTGTTGGTGGTATCATGGGCCTTGGCCAGGTCATCTAAACATAGATGTAGGTCTTTTTGAAATTCCCTACACCTCCGCTGTCGCCGCCACACAGAGAAACGACATTGGGGCTCTGCAAGCCTCTCCTCAGCGCACTGCCTGGCCAGGCGACATCGAATTACCCTTGCCAGGACCTTTCCCTGGCCTCACACGGAGGAGCGAGATGCCCCGGTAGTTGTGGCAATCAGTGCTGTCTCTCCACCAATTCATCCTTCCAATTCTGCAGAACCCATCGTGTGGACCAGACGGTTGTGTTGATGCCGTATAGGGCAGTCTGCACACAGACGCTATCCTCCCTTGAGAGGTCATCTCTGTTCTAGATTTGAAGCTTTCGTGACTGCAAGGATTCATACTCTTAGTTCTTTCGGTAAAGTCACGTAGGTAAAAAATGAAATTAAAAATTAATAAAAATAAAACAATAAAATCACGACGTTTCGGAGGCAACACAAGTCTCCGTCATCAGGTGGGACCGTCACAGCCAGGTCATCTCTGCCCAGCACTTTTCCTGGCCTCAGACTCTGGATCGCCCTTCCTCAACAAATGTCACATCGGCGGCCAACTACTCACAGGGAGCGACTTCTTCCTCCCAATATTTGAGGCACCACAGCCTCAGCAGGATCGTCCCCACCTTGCCCACGGTGCTTTCTGGGCTGAGGGGCGCAGCGGTGGCTGGGAGATGTTAACTACCTCGCCCGGTACACAGGAGGTCGTGGGTTCGATCCCGACCCTAACGCCTGCTGCTGTATATAGGAAGTTTGCGTTTTATCCCCGCGGTTGTGTGGCTTCTTCTTCTTTTTCGGGTTCTCTAGTTTTAATCTCCACGTTTAGAAACACGCGTCCAGAGTATTTGGCTGCTATACATTTCCACGTGATGATGATAAGCCACTTCGTTGAGCTATCATTTGTGGCCAGGTCGTTTCTGAAAAACAGCTGCATAGCTCAGTGGAGCCTTACCTGGTACAAATAAAACTGTTTTAGAGTTTCCCCTCCTCCAAGACCCCACAGAAATACTCAGCAAACCTGCAGACCTGTTCCTGCGGTTCGGAAATTGGATCACCGTTCTTTCCCTTAAGGGGGTTGATAGGGGAGGCGTTTGCAAGTAACTTTTATGATGAAATTGCTTCTCACACAGGCACGTGTACACATAAACACGTGTACACATGTGCACGCACAAACACGTGTACACACAAACACGTGGAGACACAAACACGTGTACACACGTGTACACATGTGTACACACAGACACGTGCACACACAAACACGTGTAGACACAAACACGTGTACACACGTGTACACACAGACACGTGTACACACACGCACACTTGCACACAGACGTGCATCTGCACGCCCCGCTACGGGGCGTTCCTCGTGTTAATGACTCCACGCCGTTGGGGGAGACGGTGGGGGAGGAAGAGGTTGGGGGGGGGGGGCTGCGGCGGGGAGGGGGGGTAGCGCCGCTTTAATGAGAAGCCTGGCCCAGCCCCCCCGGCATGAGAACATCTGCCGCTACCCCCCCACCCTGCGCACCCCCATTGCCCCCCCCCCCCCGCAACAACGCAAAATCTCAGTAGCTCAGCGATTTTTACAATGATTGCTTTACTGTAGGGGCGTCTCGCCTGCGGGGTGTCTGTGCGTCTGGCTGGGTGTCCGTGTGTTTGGCCGGGTGCGTGGGTGGGTGGTCTTCCTCTTTAGAGTTCTCGTGGAAGGGTGTTTTATCGGCCGGGTGTAATTGACTGAGTGTACGTTTGGCTGGGTGTATATTTGGCTGGGTGTCTGGTTGGATAAGGTGTGCGTCTGGGCTGGTGGCCTGTGCGTTTCTGTCTGGCTGTACGCCTCGCTGGGCCGTCAGCTGGCCCACTGGTCTCTGTGCTCGCTATATTTATGCTTGCCTGTATTTCTGCCTGGTTGTAATTTTTCGCTGGGTGTATGTTTGGATGGATAGCCTACCCTCTGAGTGCTCTTTTGGCTGGGTGTTCTTAGTTGCTGGGTGTATATTGACTGAGTCTATATCTGACTGGGTGTCTGTGTGGTTTGGGCATCTGTGAGTTGTATATCTGTCTGGGGCTCTGGATGAGTGTATTGCTGGTGAACATTGGAACAGATTCTGAACGGTACGCAAATAAGCAGGTGGACCATCGAAATTGCGCAGCGGCAGAGTGTGTTTTAGTGAATGTACGCAGGCAAGGGACATCGTGTAGACTGCCAAGGAAAGTTGTTGTTAGAGATGATGATTATGACGATGTCCGGTGGTCGAGACTAAAGACAGAGTGGCAGCCAACGGAGGGACGCGCTCGCGAGAGGACTCCCACGGCGAGAATGCGGGGGAGCTGTGAGCTCGGCTCGTGAGCAGGAGTTGGTGGTGGACTGGCTGCATCACGCGACCTGTGACAGACCGAGACGGCTTGGGGAGGCACTCAGCCAGCAGTGGATAGACCGCGACTCGTGGTGGAGTGGACGGGAGGACGTGGAGCTGGAGGGATGAATGTTCCGTTCGCAGCTGACTCAGAGGAGAGAAGGAACGACTTCACGACGGGGCTTAAGAGTGCGGTGCGGGAGGGAGGTGGTGGGGATGGGGTTGGTGGGGGGGGGGGGTGATCTGGGGGTGGCTGGGGGAGAGACAGGGAAGACACCGCCGCTTCCCCGAGACGATGTCCGCTGGGGTTTGAGTCCTCGTCGCGACGAGCGTTGAAATCCACGCTCGCGGCGGCGGTGCCAGCGGAGGCGGCGGTGTGTCTGAAACGCGCGGAGTGTTTCATGTTCTCGGAGCGCTCCGAGTGCCGCGCTGCGCTCTCTGTCACCACGAGGAGTGCGGGGGGTGGGGGTGTGAATTCAGGGGGGGAGGGGAGGGGGCTAATCCGTGGACGTCTCTGCGACGAGTCGTGAACATTTGTGGCTCGATAAGCCACTCGCAGTTTAACTGTTCATCTGCGCATGTAAGCGCAGCGCACATTTGTAACATCGTCGCTCTCAGCAGGGCCCCGTGGTGTAAAGTGCAGTCTCCAACTCTTATGATCCACGGTCTCCGTGCCCTCCCTAGCTATGTGCCACGAAGAAGGGGCATTGCCCGAAACGTCGCCTCGTTTTTTTCTCCCCCTTTGTAAAGCCACCGTGTTGTCGACACGGAACACTCTGAGTTGTCGTTGTTGTTGTTGTTGTTGTTGGCTGTGCTTGTGCACCCGCTGCCAATGCAGCAGCAGCGGCAGCAGCATCGCCAGATCGCTTGGGAGTCGAGGAGCCTCGATCGCGTTCGAGCACCGAACCCCGCTCAGCGATTCGCAGCTCTCTGTTGCGACCCCCCCACCCCCAAACCACCCCCCACCCCCCTTGACCAGACGTGGTGGCGTCCACCTCCCCCAATGCGCAACTGCGTGCCGAGGCGTGGACAAAGCCGTCGGTCGCGGCCGATGAACGAGTCGAGCCGCGCTCGCGAGACGAGCGATTCGGAGCGCTCAGGTTGGGGCATCTGACTACAGAGAGGGGGGGGGGTGGTGGATTAGTGAGGGGTTATGGGGGGGGGGGCGGTGTTAGGAGGGGGGCTGTGGGAGACTCGCCTGACTGATGGTGGTGACTCCGTGTGGGTGAGTCGGCCCGTTTCATAGTGCGATACTCAACGGCGATATCCGCCCCCAAAAGAGAGAGGGGGACAGGGGGGCGTGGGGGGGGGGGCGTCTGGGTGGAGAATCGGCGGTGTGGGGGGAGTGGGGGGCGAGGGGGGTTAGGGTGGGGGGGGGCTAGGGGGGGGGTTGGTGGGATTCGTTGAAGGATGATGAGGTGGGCCGGGGGGGGAGGAGAGAGCGGTGGTGTTGGAGACGGGAGCGTCCGTCGCCTGACTGTGGAGTGCTGGGTGGGGGTTCGCCCAAGGGAAGGGGGTTGCGGGATCAGTGGGGGATAATGATGGGGTGGGTGTGGGGGTGGGTGTGGGGGTGGGGTATTTGGAGAATCGCGTCACCTGACATTTTCCCGAACGCGAAAATAGCGACGTGGGGGTCGGGACCGTCTCGCGGTGGCGGTGGCGGCGGCGGCGCGGGATGAGACGAACACGGCGTGGTATTTGTCTTTTGTCGAACTGCCAACGGGGTCAGCGGCACGGGGAGGGGGCGCGGATAGGCGTGCGAGAGGGATGTGGGGGGCGAGAGGTGGGGGGGGGGGGAGGGGGGGGGGCTGGCGGAGGGGTGGGGGTCAAGCGTCGCTCCTGGCTCGCCACTGCCCCTGTCCGCGCTCAGCGCCGGGACGCGAACCCGGGTAGCCCGAGATGCGTGGCACGAGGCAGCGGACGTGGCACTAAGAGCGCCACTGAGCCTCACCCTCAACCCCTAACCCTCAACCAGGCCCCAGCCCTAACACTACGAAGATAAAGATCCCCCGTGTAGCCTGCGCAGGCTGTCAGGGCAAGTGCTGCTGTTAGCGAGCACCTATGAAGGTCCACACGTCACGTGAGTGGCCACCACCACGACCCATCATTGGCAATGTTTACACACCGCACCAGGTACTTATTTGAGGCTGAGTCGACCTAGTGATGGACCAGATATTCGTTACCGATGTGGGTCATGAACGGAAATCGAACTCAAGTCGCTGGGTTTGTCGTGGAGCTCCCTAACCACCTGCACCACCGCTCCTCCTCCCCGCAACCTCCCACACTCACAACCTCCGCAGATCGGTGTCTCACGCAGCAGGAGTCCCGCGGGCGGGAGGTCCCTACCGCTTACCCACAACCGCACTCTCTCATCCAATATTGACGAGAACTAAACCCCCCCCCCCCTCGCCCCCCCCCCTCACCACCCCTCCACCCCACCACTCCGCACCGTCCCACCGACACTAATAAATTAATAACAGCGACGCACGAATTCTCGTGTCTGCCCTTCATTAATAAAACAGCGGCGAAGAGAACGAGAGAAGGGCCCCGTAGAAGCAAGGGTCCTCCAGCAGAGAGAGAGAGAGAGAGACAGGGGGTGGGTGGATTCAAGAATTCAAGAATCCACTGGGCAACCCATGCCACCCACCCCTTCTTGAATCCACGCGGCAACCCATGCCACCCTCCCCTTCTTGAAATCCACCGGGCAACCCTTGACACCCACCCCTTCTTGAATCCACGTGGCTTACCTTGCCACCCTCCCCTTCTTAAATCCACGGGGCAACCCTTGACACCCTCCCCTTCTTAAATCCACGTGGCTTACCTTGCCACCCTCCCCTTCTTGAATCCACAGGGCTACCCTTGCCACCCACCCCTTCTTAAATCCACGGGGCAACCCTTGACACCCTCCCCTTCTTAAATCCACGTGGCTTACCTTGCCACCCTCCCCTTCTTGAATCCACGGGCCAACCCTTGCCACCCTCCCCTTCTTGAAATTCACCGAGCTACCCTGGGCACCCTCCCCTTCTTGAAATCCACGTGGCAACCCTTGCCACCTATCCCTTCTTGAATCCACGTGGCAACCCTTGCCACCCACCCCTGCTCGCTCTAATCGCATCGCACCCCGGGCACGCGGCCGCTCACGCCACAAAGTTGCCACCCGCGCGGTGCGGAGGGCCGCTGAAGCCGGGCTCGCTCCTCTCCCTCGGCTCGGCTGCCGAGATCGCGGCGGCCGAGCCGAGGGTAACGGATTGGCCGCGTGCGCGAGTGCGGGGCGCCCTCCTCGAAATGTCAACCGCTCAGATCGGACGCGAGAGCTCAGCCGTGAGACGCTTAAGAGCGAAAAATGAACGTCGTTTTGGTGGTGACATCTCGCAGCCGCCGCCCACAACCCCCACCCCCCCCCCAAATAGGCCACCGTAATTCTCCCCCCCAATCGCCCTATCCCCTGCAACATCCCGACAGCCCCCATATCCCTTCCCTATCCTGTTCCTTACCCCTACAGGCCCGATCACTGTCGTGTCCCTCCTCTGCACCCCCCCCCCCCCGCCTTAGTCCTGCTCGCACAACACCCCCCATCCCTCCCTTATCCCTCCCCTATCCCTCCCCATCAGCGTGACACAATTCTATCCGCTCCATCACGCCCCCTCCCCACAACGAACACCACCACCACCTCCTCCTCCTTCACCCCCTCCCGCCACAGTTGTTCATCTCCCATCTGACTCTGCGGCACACTCCAGCCGCTACGTCTCTCTCTCTCGCTCGCTCCTCATATCTCCTGCCCCCCTCCCCACCAATTCCCTTTCAACACCAGCCCCTCCCCCCTCCGCCCCCCTCCTCCCCCCTCCCATCCACCCCCCCGCCTCCTCCCCCCCCTCGCCGTCCCCACCTACGACACCTGTCGCCTGCACCTGCCGCATGCCTCGTCCTCAACTTTAATTAAGGAGAGGGGGGTGGGGCGGGGGGAGGTATCTGGGATGTGGCGCCCTCCACCCCACCGTGCCCCCCATCCCTGCCCCCCTCCCCGCCCCCCCTCCCTGCCTCCCCCCTACCCGGCTCCGTCTGTCGGGACCTGGGCGGCTGGGCGAGGAGGGCCCGCAGCGCCGCGACGCTCTGCATGGAGGAGTTCACAGATGTTGTGCTCGTCAAGGGGAGGGAGGGGGGCAGTGGGGAGTAGCTCTGGACTGACTCGCCACCCGGTTCGATTCGATCTTCCGGCGCGGCAGCTGAGACGCCAACACTCCACCGTCTAGAACTCGCCCCCACCTGCTCCACCTTCCACACCTCCTCAGTCGCATCTGCCCCTCCGCACCCCACTAGCAACGGGAAGTGTAAAATGTGTTCACTGCAGTTGGATTATGACTGTGGCAGGTCACGTGTGGTACTTTAGCCCCTGAGTATTAGTTAGACTTTGTAATTTTAGTATAGTTAGACTGTACACCACTTATTTAAGTTTTAAGATTCCTACATGTTGAATGTATGCACCTTCCTGCCATAGTAAATTCCTTGTTTGTACATGGCGAATAAAACCCTTTCTGATTCTGATTCTAAAGCGTGGGTACGCGCCCCACCTCTATCCACCGCGTCTGCTCGCCCAGTGGGCGCCATCCGCCCGCAGTGGCGTGCGCCGGCAATTGCGGGGCTGCGCCTTCACCACCCGCGGTGCAGAGACTCGCCGCCCGACATCCACCCCTGCCTCTAACTCGCATTGCCCACAAACATTGCCTCCCCCCCACACACATTGCCCCCCCCCCCCCCCCCGCAGGCTCTCCGTACCGTGACAAGATCACGATCGCCATCCTGCAGCTGCAGGAAGAGGGCAAGCTGCACATGATGAAGGAGAAATGGTGGCGCGGGAACGGCTGCCCCGAGGAGGAGAGCAAGGAGGCGAGCGCGCTGGGCGTGCAGAACATCGGCGGCATCTTCATCGTGCTCGCCGCGGGTCTCCTGCTGTCCGTGTTCGTGGCCGTCGGCGAGTTCCTCTACAAGGCGCGGCAGAACGCCGAACTGCACAAGGTGCAGTGACCACTGGTGCGGGTGGGGTGGGGGTGGGGTGTGGTGGTGGTGGTGGTAGTGGGGGGCTGTGGTGAGAGAGGTGGGATGAGTGGTGGGATGAGTGGTCCCGTGGAAGGGAGGCGCGGTGGGTACAGCCATGTCCGCGTGAACAGGGCCCACGCGTTCACGCCAACACTCCACCGCTATTCAACGCATTTCACCCAATAAACACGGAGAGCGACTTCTGTGTGGGTCTTAGAGGGGAGGCGATTGTCGCCCCACGCCCCCTGCCCCCTGCCCCCCTGTCCCCTGCCCTTGATTCGCGACTGGGGCTGCGTGAGGGCTCGGGGGGGGGGGGTAAGAGGCCGTCAGGGCCGCCCAGACATTCATGGAGATCCCGGGATGAATGCCACGTGGAGGCTCCCCTCATTCAAGTTTTGAATGAGGGGAGCCTCCACGTGATGGTGATGTTCACCCCCCCCATCCCCCCCTCCCCCTGGGCAGTGTTTATGATGGTGATGTTCGTCCTCCCCCATCCCCCCCTCCCCTCGTAGCCCCCGCACCCCCCCATGCCCCCCACCTGGAGGCGCGGACCTCCCTTCGTTGGGACACGAGGCGCGTGGAGGAGCTGTAACCGAGGGGGTAGGGCACGGGGAGGCTCCTCATTCAGCACAGGGCGAGGCACTGAGAGAGGCCGGGCAGCTGAGTTCGGGCTGGGGTCGGAGTCACAGCCTCACTCCTAGCCCGTGCTGGGCTAGGTAATGCTCCAAGGCTACAAAAAACACCACCACGCGCCCAACTCCATCCAGACTTTCGTGAGAGTAACACGAAAGTCAATACCCCGGCTTGAACGTGAATCTGGGATGAATTTGGAATAACGCCACCCCCCACCCCCACCACCCCCACCGTGTTTAACGTCCCCAGACAACCCTCTGTAGCTACTCTTTGGTGCTTTCGGGTAAAGTCACGTATGATTTTAAAAGGTCACGTGACTTTATGAAAGAACCAAAGAGTAATGCCTGCGGTCACGGAAGCTTCGAATCTACTTTGGACCACCTCTGTAGTTCGCCGCCCGCCTGTGAATGAAGACGATCTCGCTAGGCATGAAGGGGGGGGGAGGTGGGCTGGGTGCCGAGTGGGTGGGCTGAGCTCAGGCGCCGGATTTGTTCGCCGTTATCGTGGAGCAAAAAGCGGAATCCCTTTCAGCTCTCGGCTCGCCGGGCGCTCACCCCCCCTCCCTCCTCCTCTCGTCGCGTCCGTAATCGGGCGGCCCCCTTTTATCGGCGGAAACCCGCGGAGGAGTTCAGTGGAAATGTCAGACTCCGTTCTCGCCGAGTCAGATCTGCGATACCTGGGCGATAGCTGCGCCCGTGTCTAGAGGGTTCGCTCGCTCGCTCGGCATCGGCGATTGGAGGCGATCTCCCCTCCCTCCCTCCCTCCCTCGCTCTACCCACCCCCCACCACCACCCCCCCACCACCATCAGACGAGACCCACAAAGCAACGAGCTGTTATCTTGTCACTCGCGCCGCGGTTCTGCGTGTCCCCGAGTGTCCCTTCGTTTCGTTTAGAGAGAGAATAGGATCCGAAGCGTCGTTGGTGCTGCTCACTCGAGCACTTATCCAGGCATCGGCGCCCATCATCCTGTTCACAGACCCCTTTCAGAATCGGTGGAGGAAATTCCACGTTCCTATGGAATTTTCCGAGTCTACTATCATGATCACTCATCGATTGCTCCACGCGTGTTGAGGACTCGGTCTCTCTGGACACTGACGATTTTGTCTCATCCACCACCACCACCACCACCACACTGTTAGTCTACCACCACACTGTGGTCTACCACCACCACCACACTGTTAGTCTACCACCACACTGTGGTCTATCACCACCACCACACTGTTAGTCTACCACCACACTGTGGTCTACCACCACCACCACACTGTTAGTCTACCACCACACTGTGGTCTACCACCACCACCACACTGTTAGTCTACCACCACACTGTGGTCTACCACCACCACCACCACCACACTGTTAGTCTACCACCACACTGTGGTCTACCACCACCACCACACTGTTAGTCTACCACCACACTGTGGTCTACCACCACCACCACCACCACACTGTTAGTCTACCACCACACTGTGGTCTACCACCACCACCACACTGTTAGTCTACCACCACACTGTGGTCTATCACCACCACCACACTGTTAGTCTACCACCACACTGTGGTCTACCACCACCACCACACTGTTAGTCTACCACCACACTGTGGTCTACCACCACCACCACACTGTTAGTCTACCACCACACTGTGGTCTACCACCACCACCACACTGTTAGTCTACCACCACACTGTGGTCTACCACCACCACCACACTGTTAGTCTACCACCACACTGTGGTCTACCACCACCACCACACTGTTAGTCTACCACCACACTGTGGTCTACCACCACCACCACACTGCATGTCACAACAACACACCCACTCACTCACTCGCTCACTCACCCACCCACCCACTCACAACCCACTCACTCATCATCGTGGTCTCTCCCCCTCCCCCCCGCGACTAAGGTTTGACATCAACAATAACCTTGCTCAACTACGGCAGCTACGCGATACACCCGAACCTACTCGCCGCTTTCACGGCGCCGATCGTTGTTGACCGCTCGACGTTTCGGGCTCATCCTCAGCAACTGTTTGAAAGTGAAATGTGACCACGTGACTCACTCACACTGCTTCCGTGCCCCCCCCCCCACCACCCCAACCACGTTGCGCGCTCTCCGCTGGGGTTGCCGGGTCACGCGCGGACGGGCGGGTGGATACTGTTGCGGCTGCTGCTGCGCGTCCGCAGGTTTCGTGCATCCTGTCCAGGCTGCGCCGCCACCCCGGCCCGCCCGGGGCGGTCTCCCTCAGCGGCCTCGTGTCGGGCCCCCCCGAGGCCCAGGCCGGCGGCGGCCGCGGTCACGTGGGGCTGCCCGGTCTCGCCGGGCCGGCGGGGGGGCCCGGCAGGGGGCCTGCCCCTGCCGCTGCGGCCGGACGAGAGGTGCCTGCGCGCCCAGAGCTCCGTGCAGTCCGTGTAACCGCGACCCCTCCCGGCACCCAGCCCCGCAGGTGTGCCGCCAAGGGGCCCAGGCCGCGGATTCCCTCCCTCCCTCCTCCACCCCGTCCCCACCCCCTCCCCTGCCTACTGCTGACCCCACCCCTGGCGTCCGCTGACCCCCCCCCGTCCCACCCCCACCGGCTCCCTACCCGAGTGAAGCTGGCGGTGGGAGTCACAATTAACCCCTCCCCCCCCCCGAACTGCCCTGAATAGGTGGTCCTGAGGTCTCATCCACCCACCCCTGTTGTGACGTCTCCCGTGTTGAGCGCCGATTTGTCCCCCCCCCCCCCCACCGCGGTTCCTCCTCGTGCCTCCCGGCCCCCAATGCCCCCCGCCCCCCAATGCCCTCGTGGTCCGTCTGTTGCTGGACGCTGCTGATCCTAAACGCGCCGTGTGCCTCCGCCACTCTCGCTCCTCTCGTCTCCGCCTTTAACCCCCCACTTGCCCCCTCCCCTTCCCCCCTCCCCTTCCCCCCCCCTCCCCTTCCCCCCCCTCCTCCCCGTCCCCGTCTCCTTCCCCCCTTGCAGTGCCGCTCTCCTGGGACCCGCGTCACTCGCGTCTGTTGGGTCCCTTCGAAATGTGTCCTCAAAGACTGACGCCCGGTGTGTAGAGCGCACGAGCCCAGCGAGAGTGGGGGGCCGCCCGTCACGTGTCCCCCCCCCCCCCACTATCTCATTGGGGAAACTTAACACACAGCGGCAGCCGTGGGGGTGGGGGCAGGCAACATTGCTGCTATTATTATTCAATATTCATGATTATATATGATTCGCGTGTAGGGTTATAGGCCATACGTACGAGCGAGTATCTGGCCAAATGTTACGTTTTCCACACCCTCGGCCACCCGACGCAGCCTGACTGATTAACTCGTCACGTGCTCGCCAGATTTGTAAGTGGGGAGAGGGGATCGCTCATCGCGACCCGAGGGAGCTGCGTGTGGGGGGGGGGGGGTCCCTAGCAAGTCGGGGGAATCATCCATCCCGTCCCTGGGGCTGCGGGGCCCAGCGGCCTGTGGCTGAGCACGCGGAGCGTGGAATACCGCCACCACTACCACCACTACCACCACCACTACCACCACCACCACCTCCACTACCCCCACTACCACCACCACTACCATCACTACCACCACGACCACCACTACCACCACTACCTCCATTACCACCACCACTGCCACCACTACCACCACTACCACCACCACCACTACCACCTCCACTACCCCCACTACCACCACCACTACCATCACTACCACCACGACCACCACTACCACCACTACCTCCATTACCCCACCACTACCACCACCACCACCACCACCACTACCACCACCACCACCACTACCACCTCCACTACCCCCACTACCACCACCACTACTATCACTACCACCACGACCACCACTACCACCACTACCTCCATTACCACCACCACTACCACCACTACCACCACCACCACTACCACCACTACCACCTCCACTAGCAGCTCTACAACCACCACCACCACTACCACCACCACTACCATCACAACCACCACCACTACCACCTCCACTACCCCCACTACCACCACCACTTACCATCACAACCAACACCACTACTACCACTACCACCTCCACTACCGCTACCATCACAACCACCACGACCACCACCACCACTACCACCACTACAAAGACAAAGATCCCCCGTATAGGCTAAAGGAGAGTATTCGGGCAAGTGCTATTAGCGAGCACCTATGAAGGCCGGAACGGCACACGAGGGGGTGGGTAGCCAATACCACACCAGGCCGCCTTTGTCTTCCTTGTAGCAATGTTTAAAGATCGCGATCGGCACTCATTGTAGGCTGAGTTGACCTAGGGGAGGCCCATAATTGAACTCGGGTCGCCGATTTCGTATCGCAGCGTGCAAACCGCTACACTACCACCACTACCATCACCACCACGGCCACTAACTACCACCACTACATCTTGACTTAAGGCTTTCGTGACTGCAGGAATTCATATTCTTTGGGTCTTTCGGTAAAGTCACGTAGATAGGTTCAAAGAAAATAACAAAAAACTACGGACGTTTCGATCGCAACACAAGCGGTCGACCGCTACGTTGCGATGGAAACGTCGTAGTTTTTTTGTTATTTTCTTTGAACCTATCTACGTGACTTTAAAGAACGACTCAAAGAATACCACCACCACCACCACCACTAACCCCTCGGCCGTAAAAACGTGGAGGGGCCGCGAGTTTTGGAAGAGTTGCCCTTGGAGGACAGAGGGAGACCGCCCCTCCCTCCCTCCCTCTCTCCGAGTTGACCTCCCTGCCCAAGGCGCCAGTCGCATTGCCAAGCCGCACGCTGCCGTCTCTGCGTAGGCGGCGATTGGCGGTGCCCAGACGCAGCGGTAGGGTTAGCGGGTGGCGGTTATTGGGGGGGAGGAGGGGAGGAGGGGAGGTTGCGGTCCGTGGTTAATGCTCACGACGCCGCAGAGAACACCGTGAGATCGCTCGGTCGGCTACGGCGTTAGCGCCGAAGACCGTGCGGGTGTTGCGGTTTAGATCTGGCGGATGATCTCAGAGCTTCAACGGAGCCCTTTCAGGTAGGGTAGGCGGCGCTTGATGAGCGCGGGGGGGGAGGGGGCTCACGTGCTTAGCGCCATCCTGGATCTCGAGCCAGGGGTTCGTGTTCGGGCTAGGAATTGGGGCTGGGGGTTCCTGCTCCTGGCCACGGCTCGGAATTTAGCGGAACGAATTTGGGCCAAGGGTTAGAGTGGAAACTCGGTGGTGAGTTTACGAGCTCGATGACTTCGGGCACAAAGAGATCGCATTCTCGGTGTGGGGAGAGTGGCACCACGCTCTCTCTCCCCACACCGCCCGCTTTCCCTCCACACCGCCCACTCTCCCCACTCCGCCCGCTCTCTCCCCACTCCGCCCGCTCGCTACATCCTCGCTGGCCGAGGCACTGTCCGTGGTGCTGGGCACCGCGCGAATCAATATCCGGGCTCCGTCACCACGAGACGAATCGCCGCTATTCGGGGTCTCCGTTCGATCAAACGCGGCTTACCAAAACACGACTTACCTAACGTGGCTTACCAAAACACGGCTTACCAACGCGGCTTACCAAGCACCACTTACCAAACAGCGCTTACCAAACAGCGCTTACCAAAACACGGCTTACCTAACGCGGCTTACCAAACTCGGCTTTACTAAACGCAGTTTCTCTAACACGGCTTACCATGCACAGTTTGTCAAAACACAACTTACCAAACACATGTCGCCAAACACTGCGCTTACTAAACACGACTTACCTAACACGGCTCAACCAAACAGGGTTTACTAAACGCGGCTTACTAAACGCGACTTACTGCCCCCCCCCCCCCCCCCCACACACACAAGGCGCTAGCTCCGATTCTAACGAGAAAGGCAAAACTCCGATCGCCATTCACTCGCAGAAGCCGTGGCGCTGTACACAGCAGCACAGAGGGTCGCAGGAATGGGGGGGGGGGGGGGGTGGGGGGTTAACCAGACAGGGGAGGAAAGGCGCACCCCCAATAATGGACATCAACGCCACCCGGTATCTTCTCTGTGCGGGGGTCCTCCACTTAGAGGTCGCTCTGTAAAGGTCGTCACGGCCATTGCCGCTGATGCCGGCAACATCTGCTAGGTCCCACAGGCGTTGCAGAGTTGACACCCGGTCCCCAGGGTGGTCTGTTCGCGCAGTTTAAGGCTGTGAATCTGCTTTGCTATGGGGGGGAGGGGGAGGGGTGCCGTGCCCCCCACCCCCTCTAGAGTAGCGGCTGTGCCCTAAGCTGCCTCCTCCTCCCGTCCACTCGGTCCTAGAATCACGACCACTGTTTGGACACGTGGGCAGAGCGCGCGTCCCCCTCGCGGAGTCCACGACTCACACCCCCACCCCCCACCACCCCTCCCCCTCTCCACCACCACCACCACCCCTCCACCCGCCCCCCTCTCCACCACCCGTAGAAGCCGCTGTGCAGCGCCATGGCCGAGGGCCTGCGCCTCTCCCTTCGCTGCCAGCGCCACTTTCGGCCCAAGCCCCGGCCTCTGGCCCGCAAGGAGGAGAGCGTGAACCTGCACACCGTCAACGACCGCCGCCTGCCGGGCAAGGAGACCATGGCGTGAGGGCGGACACGGCGCCTCGCTACCTTCAACAACCTCCACCACCCACCACCACCCACCACCACCCACCACCACCTCTCCCGTCCTCTCTCAGGGGGGACGAGGAAGGGAGGAGGAGGGCGGGGGGCGCCGCGCGATGTCAGCGCGGGGTGGTGGGGTGGCGGTGGCGGCTCGCCGCGCAGCGCCAAGGCCCAGGGCTCGCAGAGCCACGTGAAGGCACGAGGGAGGAACTGCTGGGACTCACGTGCAGGGACGGACACCTCCTACCCCCCACTCCCCTACCCCCGATTGGGCCATCCCCAACCCCCCCCCCAACCCCCCCCCCCCCTCCCCCGCCGTGTGTTGGAAGATCCGTCTCTCCTCGGCGTCCTGGAGTGCGGAGACGCGCGGAGCCGAGGGTGGTGTCACGTGATGGACTCTGCACGCGGTCGGTGCCGCATGGACGTTGCCTGGCCCCAGGAACTTCTTCCTCCACCCGCCCGGGGGTCTTCCCAAACGCGGCACGGCTCGGGACTTGTGGCCGCGCCGATGTTGACGAGTTGACAGCCGAGGAATGGAGGAGGAAGCTTGGAGGGTCGACGCCGCCGCCACCACCACACGGACCCCGAGACGGACTATGGCCAGAGACGAGTGCGACGCTCGGAGGGGGAGGGGTGCTATGAAAGGCGGCGGGGGAGACGGACTTGACCACCCTGTTGGAGGTCACGGTCTCGGATCTTGTCTCTCCGCTGGGTCCGCCGTGCGCGCTTCTCTCTCGGCCGCCTCTGAGCGCGTGCTCACCCCTCCCCTCTCCCCCCCGTCTCACCCCTCCCCCATCCACTCCACTCTCTCCATACCCCGTGTTGTTCTCCTAGTTTGTCTCTCCCATGCCGCCCCAAGCCCCTCCCCTCTGCTGCCTCTTCGCTTCTCCTCTCTCTCCTCCGCAAGCCCCTGCTCGCCAACCCCTCTCCAACCCCCTCTCCTCTTCTCCCCTGCCCCCCCCCCATTCCTCCTCTTTCTGTGCCCCCCCCCACCCCCCCCCACCCACCCCCGCCCCTCTTTCCCATGTCCGCGTGGCCCCGAAACGTCCGCGCGTGGCCGGGGCCCGACCCGCGTTCTCTCTGCGGCGATTGCAACTCAAAGTTAAAGCGAAGGTGGAAGAGATGAGCAAACCACACACACATAACTAATATAGAAGAGTGGAGAAACGGAGATAACACAAATAAATAAATAACTCGTCGCGACAGCCCCGGTGGGGAAGGGGGGGGGCGCTGACTCCTCGGGTGGGGGAGCCACGTGCTCGGGGGGAGGGGGGCGGGGGCGGCGGGGGGGGCACGCGTTGTGTTTTTACGATGAAGAGGAGGAGATGCGCGTGATTATGATTATAGACGACTCTGTAACACGGTGCATCATCATCAGCTCCAACATTAAAGGCCGGCGACTCGCCAGCCCCGTCGCCCCGGAGTCCTCGCTGCTGCTGATGCCCACGGTGGGGGCGCGGGGGGGGGAGAGAGAATGGGGGAGAGAGAGCGGGGAGGGTGGGGGTAGAGGGGAGAGAGAGCGGGGAGGGTGGGGTAGAGGAGGGAGAGAGCTGAGAGGGTGGGGGTAGAGGGGGAGAGAGAGCTGGGAGGGTGGGGGGTAGAGGGGAGAGAGAGCTGGGAGGGTGGGGGTAGAGGGGAGAGAGAGCGGGGAGGGTGGGGGTAGAGGAGGGAGAGAGCTGAGAGGGTGGGGGTAGAGGGGAGAGAGAGCTGGAGGGTGGGGGTAGAGGGGAGAGAGAGCGGGGAGGGTGGGGGTAGATGGGAGAGAGAGCGGGGAGGGTGGGGGTAGAGGGGGAGAGAGAGCTGAGACGGTGGGGGTAGAGGGGAGAGAGAGCGGGGAGGGTGGGGGTAGATGGGAGAGAGAGCGGGGAGGGTGGGGGTAGAGGGAGAGAGAGCTGGGAGGGTGGGGGTAGAGGGGGAGAGAGAGCTGAGAGGGTGGGGGTAGAGGGGGAGAGAGAGCTGGGAGGGTGGGGGTAGAGGGGAGAGAGAGCTGGGAGGGTGGGGGGTAAAGGGGAGAGAGAGCGGGGAGGGTGGGGGTAGAGGAGGGAGAGAGCTGAGAGGGTGGGGGTAGAGGGGAGAGAGCTGGAAGGGTGGGGGTAGAGGGGAGAGAGAGCGGAGAGGGTGGGGGTAGAGGGGAGAGAGAGCTGGGAGGGTGGGGGTAGAGGGGGAGAGAGAGCTGGGAGGATGGGGGTAGAGGGAGAGAGAGCTGGGAGGGTGGGGGTAGAGGGGAGAGAGAGCGGAGAGGGTGGGGGTAGAGGGGAGAGAGAGCGGGGAGGGTGGGGTAGAGGGGGAGAGAGAGCGGGGAGGGTGGGGGTAGAGGGGAGAGAGAGCTGAGAGGGTGGGGGTAGAGGAGGGAGAGAGCTGAGAGGGTGGGGGTAGAGGGGAGAGAGAGCTGGGAGGGTGGGGGTAGAGGGGAGAGAGAGCTGGGAGGGTGGGGGTAGAGGGGGAGAGAGAGCTGGGAGGGTGGGGTAGAGGGGGAGAGAGAGCGGGGAGGGTGGGGGTAGAGGGGAGAGAGAGCTGGGAGGGTGGGGGTAGAGGGGAGAGAGAGCTGAGAGGGTGGGGGTAGAGGGGGAGAGAGAGCTGGGAGGGTGGGGGTAGAGGGGGAGAGAGAGCGGGGAGGGTGGGGGTAGAGGGGAGAGAGAGCGGGGAGGGTGGGGGTAGAGGGGAGAGAGAGCTGGAAGGGTGGGGGTAGAGGGGGAGAGAGAGCGGGGAGGGTGGGGGTAGAGGGGGAGAGAGAGCGGGGAGGGTGGGGGTAGAGGGGGAGAGAGAGCGGGGAGGGTGGGGGTAGAGGGGAGAGAGAGTTGAGAGGGTGGGGGTAGAGGGGAGAGAGAGTTGAGAGGGTGGGGGTAGAGGGGAGAGAGAGTTGAGAGGGTGGGGGTAGAGGGGAGAGAGAGCTGGAGGGTGGGGGGTAGAGAGAGCTGAGAGGGGTGGGGTAGATATGAGAGAGAGCTGGGAGATAGAGGGAGCGGAGAGAGTAGAGGCTGGGGAGAAGAAAGTTAGTAGGACGGGAAATACAGAGGAGAGAATGGGGAGATAGGAAGAGAGGGAGAGAGAGTGGGGGGGGGAGAAATGAAAGAGAGGGGAGAGATCGAGGAGAGAAACGGCGGAGAGAGCGGGGAGGACTGAGAGTGCTGGAGAGAGAGCGAGAGGCAGAATAAGGGGGGAAGGGACCCCCCCCACCCACCACCTGCCCTCTCCCCCCGCCCGGACCTCGTGATTTGATGGCTCCAGTGCATCGCGGCAGGGGTGTGGGGGGGGGGGTGCGGTGGGGGGCTTGGGGGGTAATGACTCCCATCGGAGAGACCGCCGCGACCCCTACCCCCTCGCCCCCCCCCCCGACCCCCATCCTCGCAGCCCGCGACGTTTCCACGACGTTTCGCGCCGTCTTTTTGATGAGCAGGAGATCATTGTTGTTATAACCATCCTCTATTTTTATCGTCAGTCTCGTTTGTGTCGCCTGTCCTGCTGCATGTTACACCTCGCAATCTTTTTCTTTTTGCATATACTGTATGTATACTGTATGTATACTGTATATATAGACAATTAGTGTTAACTTTAACGATGGCCTTCAGTGATCGATTCTCACATCGCACGATTCGACTGCAAGGCGCGCGTCCTCGTGGTGGCAGGGAATCGATTCGGGTCGCACCGCGGCACTCACGCGGCTATAGAGGTCAGCTGGGTCAGGCGGGGTCAGGCGGGGTGAGGCGGGGTCAGGTGGAGTCAGGCGGGGTCAGCTGGGGTCAGGAGAGGTCGCGTGGAGTCAGGTGGAGTCGGGTCAGGTGGGGGCAGCGGGGACCAGGTAGGGGTCAGGTGGGGTCAGGCGGGGTCAGGCGGGGTCAGCTGGGGTCAGGAGAGGTCGCGTGGAGTCAGGTGGAGTCGGGTCAGGTGGGGTCAGCTGGCGCAGCGGGGACCAGGTAGGGGTCAGGTGGGGTCAGCTGGGGTCAGGCGGGGTCAGGAGAGGTCGCGTGGGGTCAGGTGGAGTCGGGTCAGGTGGGGTCAGCTGGGGCAGTGGGGACCAGGTAGGGGTCAGGTGGGGTCAGCTGGAGTCGCTCAGGAGAGTGAACCCGGGTGGGTGTGTGGCCAGAGGGACGCGGTGGTGGTGGTGGTCCAGGGTCCACCGGCACCCCCCGTGCGCCTGCCCTGCCCCCCAGACCGGTGCCGGGTTTGGGTCGGGGTCGTTGGGGACCCCAGCGCGCCACCTCGCACCCCGGACACCGCGATCTCTGCAAGGGGCTGGGGGGGGGGTATCACCCGCAGGGACGCACACCGCACGCGCCTCTTGTGAATGCGGCCCTCTGTTTACACCCCCGACCGAACCCCTGCGCCCCGAGAGGGTTTGTCCGGGCGACACTGATCCGGGTTCCGGCTGCAGGCGCTCGCCACGTGACCCTGGACTCGAATTCCCTCGTCCCTCCTCCTCCTGCTCGTGGGCGAGAAGAGAGAAGTTGGGAGGCCCCAGGAGGAGGAGGAGACAGAAGAGCAGCGACGGCTGATTGCTCCAGCGGGGAGACGCGGAGAGAGTGGTGGTGTGTAGCGAGTGGTGGTGTGTGTGTGTGTAGAGTGGTGTGTGTGTGTAGAGAGTTGTGTGTGTGTGTAGAGAGAGAGTTGTGTTTGTAGAGAGAGTAGTGTGTGTGTGTAGAGAGTGTAAGTAGAGTGGTGTGTGTGTGTGTGTAGCGAGTGGTGGTGTGTAGAGAGTGGTGTGTGTGTGTGTAGAGTGGTGTGTGTGTGTTGAGAGAGTTGTGTGTGCGTAGAGAGAGTGGTGGTGTGTTTGTGTAGAGAGAATGGTGTGTGTGTGTGTAGAGAGTTGTGTGTGTGTGTAGAGAGTGTAAGTAGAGTGGTGTGTGTGTGTTGAGAGAGTTGTGTGTGCGTAGAGAGAGTGGTGGTGTGTTTGTGTAGAGAGAATGGTGTGTGTGTGTAGAGAGTTGTGTGTGTGTGTAGAGAGTGTAAGTAGAGTGATGTGTGTGTGTGTAGCGAGTGGCGTGTGTGTGTGTAGAGAGAATGGTGTGTGTGTGTAGATAGTGGTGGTGTGTGTATGTAAGAGAGTGGGGTGTATATATTCATGGGACGCGGGGAACGGTGGCGCATTGGTTAGCGCACGGCGCTATGAGCCCGACCACCCGAGTTCGACTCCTGCCCGCTGGCTACGACCCGAGTGGACCGAGGCCGCTCACGTGGCCTCTACCAAATCCCCGTGGAGGTGTCGTCGGGGCGGCGTGGGGGTGAAAGTTGCGACTCGTAGTGCGAGAGTTGGGAGAGTCGGCGGAGAGTGACAGAGGGAGCGGAGATGATGGTAGAGAATGGAGGGAAATTATGCGGAGGTGGAAGCAACGACGATGATGATGATGGGGGAGGTAGCGGAGGTAGGGAGGGAAGGGGGGGGGGTATGGAGGGAGGGAGACAGACCGCGTCCCTGCCCCGCTCTATAATTACGCGAGGTGGGCTGTGATGGCGCTAACGGCGGCAAATTGAGGCGATCAGAGTTCGGAGCCTGCAATTTGGATTCGCGGGAGGCGCCTTCCCGCTCCGTGGTCTGGCGCGGAGAACGGAGCCCCCCACCCCCCGCCAGCTCGCGAATTTAGAAGTCACTTAGCCCCCCCCCCCAGACCTCTTCCTCCTCCCCCCACTCCCCTCCACCCACTCCCCTCCACCCTCCCCCCACTCCCCTCCACCCTCCCCTCACTCCCTTCCACCGCCTTGCGAAGTGGGAGGCGTCAAGGACGAGGAACGAACGCGGAGCGGAACATTTGGAGCGGCCACGAGAGGGGGGGCACACGGGGGGGGGACACGGGGGGGGAGTGGTGACGTTTCCACCACGAGAGAACGCAGCCACAGGCTCTACCCCCCTCCACCTCCTCCCCTAAGTGTCCCCCTCCCCCCACCGCCTCTCCTCTGCACCCCCCCCCTCGCCTCTCGCCATCTCGGAGCGATCCTATCACGCTAATAGTTTCATAAATAAAACATAGAGTGCGTGCCGCGGTGATCCACCCTCTTACCTCCCACCTCC
>NC_136324.1:5301119-5328720 GCF_964198595.1 Lampetra fluviatilis
GAACCGGTGCCGTGGCGCGGGCCACGTTCTCTGCGGAGAAGCGGTTGGGCGAGAGGAGGAGGCGAGAGGAGGTGATGGAGGAGGAGGAGATGGAGGAGACGGGGATGGAGGAGGAGGCGAGAGGAGGAATGATGGAGGAATGGAGGAGGAGGAGGCGAGAGGAGGAGGAGATGGAGGGACATGGGGGAGGAGGAGATAGAGGAGATGGAGGAGGGAGGAGATGGAGGAGGCGAGAGGAGGAGATGGAGGAGATGGAGGCACCGTCTCGGTGAGGCTGGAGCTATAAACCCCCCCACCTCTCCCCCCCCACCTCTCCTCCCCCCCACCTCTCCCCCCACCCCACCTCCCCCCCCACCTCTCCTCCCCCCCACCTCTCCCCCCACCCCACCTCCCCCCCACCTCTCCTCCCCCAACAACGGCGGCTGCACTTGCGGGACTCTAAGCCGCGTCTGATGAGGAAGTCGGGGGGGGGGGGGGCGATCAGAATCCGCGTGGCACGACAAGTGCATCATTAAATACGTCAATCAGATCAAGCCAGAAGTGCTTCCCACAGCAGCCGATCCCTGCAGAAGACGCCCGGGGCACGCAGAGAGAGAGAGGGAGGGGGAAAGAGAGAGAGGGGGGGGGGGAGAGGGGAGGGGGGCTCGCCATGTGGCGGTGTCGAGCACGCTGCCGAGCGACACCGCGAGTCGTCGACAAAGGTTCCACATCACTTTGGAACCTTTGTCTACACGAACGACGCGCAGTGCGAGTGCGGCGTTAAGAAAAAACACAAACACGCGCATCTCTCGATAGAAGCGCTCCTCCTCCTCCCCGCGGCTCCGTTCCTCGTTGATGGCCTCCTGGTCCTCGCGATCTCTGCGGCAGCGCGCCCACCCACCCACCCCCTCACCCCCCACGCCCCCCCACCCCTCACCCCCCCGCCCCTCACCCCCCACATCCCCACCCCCCTCACCCCCACCCCCCACGCCTCCTCACCCCTCACCCCCTCACCACCCACACCCCCTCACCCCCACCCCCCTCACCCCCCACATCCCCACCCCCCTCACCCCCACCCCCACGCCTCCTCACCCCTCACCCCCTCACCACCCACACCCCCACACCCCCTCACCCTCACCCCCACACCCCTCACCCCCACACCCCACCCCCCACACCCCACCCCCCACGCCTCCTCACCCCTCACCCCTCACCACCCACACTCCCACACCCCCTCACCCGCCACACCCCTCACCCCCACACCCCACCCCCCACGCCTCCTCACCCCCCATGCCCCCTCACCCCCACCCCCCACACCCCCACCCCCCACACCCACCCCCACGCCTCCTCACCACCCACACCCCCTCACCCCCCCACATCCCCTCACCCCCCCTGACCCCCACCCCCACGCCCCTCACCCCCCCGGTGAGCTGCCACTACGCATCGCGAATGTTGCGAGCCGCAACAACAAAAACCTCAGCCCCACAAAAACGCTCTCAAGAGGAACCGCTCCCTCCCGATTGTCCGCGTTCGGGCAGCCCCCCAAAGGGTGCCACGCGTTTATTGGTGTCACGCGCAGTGCCACGCGCAGTGTCACGCGCTCGTTGATGGACACGTGACGCGTGTTTGTAATTGACGCGTGTTCGTTCGTCGCACGCGCTCGTTATTGGCACGTGTTTATTAATAGCGCGTGTTTATTAGTGGCACGTCGTCAGAAAACATTGTGTCAAATGCGATTGTCATCAGACCCCAGAGGTGTAAACGAGCGCGTCTCCAAACAACATGTCTCCAACTCTTTTATTTTATTCCGGCCTCTGTATTTGCTATGCAGGACCATTTCCCGAAACGTCGGGTGTTTATAATTTTTTTTACTTTCGAGGCCACGCACGCATGCACGCCACCTCACACGCTGTTTGCGACGAGCGTGCCCGGTTTTTGTTTTTGTTGAACCGCGCCTCGCCCGTGCACCGCTGCCGGTTGTCGGTGACGTCGCTTGCATCTCTCGTCAGTAAACAATCAAAACGGTCGCAGGGCGCGTCCTGACCACGTGGAATGATCCATCTCGTAACAGTGATCAGTTTTATTTTATTCATAAAAAAAAATGTTGAGTACAGCGCGAGACAGATTCTTTTTTTGGCCACGTTTCTCGAGGTTCGACGAACGGACCCACCCCCCCCCTCCCTCCCCACCGATCACGAACGAGGCCCAGCGACGCGCGAGAAAATCACTTTCGAATCTTCTATCAAAATATAAATACCGGCCAACATAGCTCGGAAAGAAATCGCGTGTCCCCTCCGTTAGTGCCATCGACAAAACTCATCCATGCGATTCTTCGACGAACGAATTCCCACCCACGTGGCACTCTCCGCTAAGCACAGAGTAGGTCATTCGCAATCTTGATTAAATTAACCCCCCCCCCCCCAAACATCATGAATCTACTGACACGGTCCATGCCACGTCCTGTGACCTAATGGCCTGACCGTCCAACGCCCTGACACATTGACCCCTAACGGAGGTCTGCTAACAGGCCCCTTTCCCAAGGTGGCCACGTGGTCACCCAGCCTCCGCATGCGGTGGCCACCAATCACAGACACGCAACCGCTGCCGCCACACTCGCCACCTTAAAGACTCGCAGCAGCAGCAGCAGCCATAGGAATGTGGAATTTCCCCCACTGGCTCTGTAGGGCTGTAAACGGGTGAGCAGCAAGTGGGTCGATGCTCGCGTGAGCGGGAAACCGCGTTGGCTGGATTCCGCGTTTGCATACAACTCGAGCGCGACATTTGCTTGACGGCAACGAAGACGCCAATGTTTTAAGGAGTGGGGACCCACACGTGACCAGATCGCATCCCTGGCCAATCAACAGCTGCTCGCAGGTCGCCAGCAATGCTTCAAGTGAGCCTCTGCTGATGCGACACTAAACGTGTTGCACTTCCAGCAGGCCTTGTGGATGGTGGGATGTGAAACAGTCGTCGTCGTCGTTGTTGTTGTTGTTTCAAGCGAAGGGACAGCCGCGGGGAGGAGGTGAATGCGCTCGCACAAAGGTCCCCCGTATAGCCTTCAGCAGACTATAGCAGCAAGTGCTGCGAGCGAGCGCCTATGAATGTTGGAACGGGTACACGAGGGGAGCGAGTGGCCAGCACCACGGCCGGTCGCCTTCGTCTCCACGGTGCTGATGTATACACAGCGCACCGGGGACTCTGCCGTGTCCCCTCACTCCCATCCCCTCTCTCCCATCCCCTCTCTCCTATCCCCTCTCCCGTGTCCCCCGTCTCCCATCCCCTCTCCCGTGTCCCCTCTCTCCCATCCCCTCACAGCGGGCACAGAGAGGGCGCGCCGTGACGCTGGCGACGCGCGGCGAGGAGAATCGCGTTGGCTCAAGAGAGGGCGGCTGAGACCAAAGCGAGCAAAGCGTCGATCGTGGTGCGGATGAGACTGAAGGGCGGTGGGGGGGGGCTGGCGGGGGTGGGGGGGGGCACACCGCACTCAAAACGGACGCACACAGAACCTGGAAATAGCCGCACGGAGAGGAGGGGGAGGAGGGGGAGGGGGGGTCACGACCATAGGGATGGGGTCACCCCAGGGGTCGCGGGCGCGGCGCGAGATTCGCGAGCATTGATTTCTCATTTCAGTTCCTCCAGACTCCATTCCACGGTGCCGACTGTTTCACCGAGAGGGGGTTATGGGGAGCAGGGGGGGGGGGGGGGCTCCGGTGTCAGGAGGAGGAGGAGGGGGGTGTGGAGAGGAGGGGGGGGGGGCTGGTGTCAGGAGGGGGGGGGGGATGACGCGTGGAGGGGGGGGGCCTGGTGTCAGGAGGGGGGGGGGGGATGACGCATGGAGGGGGGGGGGCGCTACCGCCGAGCGAACTCCTCCTCCTCGGCACGGAGGAGGATGGGGACGGCCGCGGCGGGCCTGCCGGGCCGGGCCGATGTCCGACGTTTCACTCGACGCGCTGGTAGCTTCTGCAGGGGCGCACGCGTAGACAGAGTCGCGTCTCGACGTTGGACATCGCGCCGGAGACAGCGTGGTGCGGACCGCGAACGCGTCGGAGACAGCGAGACACGGGGGGGGGGGGGGGGGGACAGGGACTGGGGTCGCCGTTGGAAAGGAGCCGCTTCCCCGCACCAGGGTCCTCGCCAAGCACGCTCAGCCGCCGGGTGGTCCACGGTGTGGAAGCGGCAGAGAAGAGTGTGGCTGAGTGAGCGAGTGGCTGAGTGAGTGGCTGGGTGAGTGGCTGGGTGAGCGAGTGGCTGAGTGAGTGGCTGGGTGAGCGAGTGGCTGAGCGAGCGAGTGGCTGAGTGAGCGAGTGGCTGAGTGAGTGGCTGGGTGAGCGAGTGGCTGAGTGAGCGAGTGGCTGAGTGAGCGAGTGGCTGAGTGAGTGGCTGGGTGAGCGAGTGGCTGAGCGAGCGAGTGGCTGAGTGAGTGGCTGAGTGAGCGAGTGGCTGAGTGAGCGAGTGGCTGAGTGAGTGGCTGAGTGAGTGGCTGAGTGAGCGAGTGGCTGGGTGAGTGGCTGAGTGAGTGAGTGGCTGAGTGAGCGAGTGGCTGAGTGAGTGGCTGGGTGAGTGGCTGGGTGAGTGAGTGACTGAGCAAGTGGCTGGGTGAGTGAGTGGCTGGGTGAGCGAGTGGCTGAGTGAGTGGCTGAGTGAGCGAGTGGCTGAGTGAGTGGCTGGGTGAGTGAGTGGCTGGGTGAGTGAGTGGCTGAGTGAGCGAGTGGCTGAGTGAGTGGCTGAGTGAGCGAGTGGCTGAGTGAGTGGCTGAGTGAGTGAGTGGCTGAGTGAGTGGCTGGATGAGTGAGTGGCTGGGTGAGCGAGTGGCTGAGTACGCGAGTGGCTGAGTGAGTGGCTGGGTGAGCGAGTGGCTGAGCGAGCGAGTGGCTGAGTGAGTGGCTGAGTGAGCGAGTGGCTGAGTGAGTGGCTGAGTGAGTGGCTGAGTGAGCGAGTGGCTGAGAGAGCGAGTGGCTGAGTGAGCGAGCGGCTGAGTGAGCGAGTGGCTGAGTGAGCGAGTGGCTGAGTGAGTGAGTGGCTGAGTGAGCGAGCAGCTGAGTGAGTGGCTAGGTGAGTGAGTGCTGTGTCGAGTCATAACGTATCCCTGGTGAGCGAGCGAGTGACTGAGTGATTTATTGAGTGAGCGAGTGCTGCGTCAGGCAGAGCGAGCGCTTTATCAGGTGGTCATGCGAGTGCCTATATCGGCCATGCTGTGTGGATGCTGTGTCAGGCCATGCTGTATCCTTGGCTGCCGCAGTGCAGCGCCACGAGGAGTCGATCGCGCAGGGACTCCCGGCTCGGGTACTCGGGCAGCTTCAGCATGTTGATACTAACGCACGCACACACACAGACAAAGGTCCCCCGCGTAGGCTTAACAGACTGTTGGGGCAAGTGTCGTTAGCGAGTAGCAGCGCCTATGAAAGCCTAGCACGGCACACGAGCGGGTGGGTGGCCAGCACCACGCCCGGCCGCCTTTACACACCGCACCAGGTATTCGTGTAAGGCTGAGTCGACCTAGGGGAGGTCCAGGACCGGTTCAAATATTCGCCACTGTTATGGGTCTTGAGTGGGAACTGACACACCACACTAACTCACATCAACACACACATCAATATCCACACACACCAACTCACATAAATACACACACACACATCAATATCCACACACACATAAATACACCAACACACACATACACACTAACCCACGTCAACACACACATCAATATCCACACACACATAAATACACCAACACACACATACACACTAACCCACGTCAACACACACATCAATATCCACACACACATAAATACACAAACACACACATACACACGAACCCACGTCAACACACACACACACAGCATTACCCACACACAATTAAATACACCAACACACACACTAATTCACATAAACACACGCATCAATATCCACACACACACTAACTCACGTAAATATACACACACATCAATACCCACACACACACACATAAATACACCAATCCACACACACACTGACTCACACCAACACACACACACACTGACTCACACCAACACACACACACACACTGACTCACACCAACACACACACACACTGACTCACACCAACACACACACACACACCGCTAACGCAATTATCCCACTCGCTCCCCCGTGCCCCTACCCTCCCGACCCATGCCCCATGAGGCACCCCCCTCCCTCCTCCCCACCGCCCCCCATGCCCCCCCCCACCCCTGCCCAGCCACTGTGATTGATTCATCGCATGACAATCAACCCGACAATTTCCCAATCCTCAGAGACGCAATTCAGACAGATTATGCAAAGCGTGCGCGGTGGTGCGCGGTGGTGCACGATGTGGCGTGGTGCGGCGTGGTGTGGTGTGTGTGGTGTGGCGTGGTGTGGTGTGTGTGGTGTGGTGTGTGTGGTGTGGCGCAGTGTGGTGCAGTGTGGTGCAGTGTGGTGCAGTGTGGTGTGGTGTGGCGTGGTGTGGTGTGACGTGGTGCAGCGTGGTGTGGTGCGGTGTGGTGCGCGGTGTGGCGTGGTGTGGTGCGGTGCAGTAGTGGTGCGGCGTGGTGCGACGTGGTGCGGTGCGGTGTGGTGTGGCGTGGTGCGGTGTGGTGTGGCGTGGTGCGGTGCTGTGTGGTGCGGTGTGGTGCAGTGTGGTGTGGTGTGGCGTGGTGTGGTGCGGTGTGGTGTGGCGTGGTGCGGTGTGGTGTGGTGCGGTGTGGTGCAGTGTGGTGTGGTGTGGCGTGGTGTGGTGTGGTGTGGCGTGGTGTGGTGTGGTGTGGTGCAGTGTGGTGCGGTGTGGTGCGGTGTGGTGCGGTGCGGTGTGGTGCGGTGTGGTGTAGTGTGGCGTGGTGTGGTGCGGTGTGGTGCGGTGCGGTGCGGTGTGGTGCGGTGTGGTGTGGTGCGGTGTGGTGCAGTGTGGCGTGGTGTGGTGTGGTGCGGTGTGGTGTGGTGTGGTGCGGTGTGGTGCGACGTGGTGCGGTGTGGTGTGGCGTGGTGCGGTGTGGTGCGGTTCGTGAGCGGTCACCGGGTTCCCCCCCTCTTGCCGAACCGCGGCCAGCGGCCGGCTCTCGGCCGTGCCAGCTGGACACGGCCATCATGAACCCACAGAGAGAGAGGGAGACTAAGCCTTGTGGGTTTGGACCCCCAGATCTCAGCAGGGCTGGCTCAGTGTACACAACACGGCCATTATGAACCCCCAGAGAGAGAGAGGGAGACTAAGCCTTGTGGGGTTTGGACCCCCAGATCTCAGCAGGGCTGGCTCAGTGTACACAACACGGCCATCATGAACCCCCAGAGAGAGAGGGAGACTAAGCTTTGTGGGGTTTGGACCCCCAGATCTCAGCAGGGCTGGCTCAGTGTACACAACACGGCCATCATGAACCCCCAGAGAGAGAGGGAGACTAAGGCTTGTGCGTTTTGGACCCCCAGATCTCAGCAGGGCTGACTCAGTGTACACAACACGGCCATTATGAACCCCCACAGAGAGAGGGGGAGACTAAGCCTTGTGGGGTTTGGGACCCCCATATCTCAGCAGGACTGCCTCAGTGTACACAACACGGCCATGATGAACCCACAGAGAGAGAGGGAGACTAAGCCTTGTGGGGTTTGGGACCCCCATATCTCAGCAGGACTGCCTCAGTGTACACAACACGGCCATGATGAACCCACAGAGAGAGAGGGAGACTAAGCCTTGTGCGTTTTGGACCCCCAGATCTCAGCAGAGCTGACTCAGTGTACACAACACGGCCATTATGAACCCCCAGAGAGAGAAGAGAGACTCGGGGTTTCAAATCAAAATCCTCTCCTACGAAGGCTGATGTGGCACACGAGGGGGTATTGCAGTGCGCTGACCACTGCACCACCGCTCCCCCTTGCACATGTAAACTTGCTGATCCGGCCCTGCTGGACATCTGTGAAGAAGATTACTCCTCCAATCAAAAGAAAGATTATGACAATGATCTCCTGACAGACTGTAGGGGCAAGTGCTGTTAGCGAGCACCTATGAAGGCCGGCACGGCACACGAGGGGGTGGGTGGCCAGCACCACGCCCGATCGCCTTTGTCTCCCCAATGGCGATGTTTACACACCGCACCAGGTACTCGTTTGAGGCTGAGTCGACCTAGGGGAGGCCCAGGACCGGTTCAGATAATCGTCACTGGTGTTGGCCGTGAGCGGGAATCGTACTCTTGTGGTCAGGTTCGTAGCGCAGCGCGCTAACCACTACACTACCGCTCCCCAGACACACACACACGCGTGCACACACGCCTGCACACACATGCACACACACGCGTGCACACACGTGCGCACACACGCACAGTCAGGCACATTGCTCTGCTCGTGTCCTCACCGCAGCCCCTGGCAAAAGCAATCGCAAGAGTTTAAAATCCATGGCAGTAATGAAGCTGCGTCGCTATTTACGCTCCCTGGCCGTGCCGCCCTCCCGTATTTACGCCCCAATTAATCCCCTCGCTCGTTTATCGACATCGCTGGCAGGGGGTGGAGGCAGAGGTATCACCCCTCACCCCCCCCCACTACCTCCATCCCTTGACCACCACTCCAATGTGGTGTTGGCGGAGCCACGCAGTCCATCTTTGACCCCATGTGTTAAGGTCGGGGTGTCCAGCGCCAGCCGTGACCCCGAACTGACCCCGTTCCTTGAGTTTAAGGTGCAGGGCGATCCGTGTGTGGATACCGGGCGTCCCACCGAAGGTTCTGTGCGCGTCCCACCGCTCCCCACCGCGCGTCCCACCGCTCCTCCCGCTCCCGAGCCGGCCCCACGGGGGGGAGCGAACGGTCTGCGAGGTCAAGAGGTCAAATCCCGCTTGGGGGGTCGACTCGGCTCATCATCGTCTCTCCCTCCGGGGACAACATTTTGTACTACCACTTGCTGGTACTACAAGTCAACGGAGATTGTCCTGTAGAGAGATTCACCCGCCGCCATAGGAACGAGGAATTTCCACCACTGGCTCTGCAGGAGTGTGAACGGGAGATTGAGCACCGACGCCTCCATGTTGCAGCAACAGAAGGTCACGACCTCCCGTCTTCCGTGCGGTCCTCCGTGAGACCCGGGGCCATCGTGGCTTTGGCGACGTTCGTCACCGCGTTAGCGGCGAGTGTCAGGCACTGTGCACAAGCACAGACCACAAAACCCATCGCTGTGGCCTTGCTTATGAGAATTCACGGTTGCTCTTTGAAGAAGGGACATTTCCCGAAACGTCGCCTATTTTTGTTTTCCTTTTCAGGCCACAGACGCACGCACGCGCAGACGGTGTTATTGACGAACGCGTTGAGTTTTAAGTCGACCGTGATCGGGACCTTTTTTTTTTGTCTTGCCGACGCCATCGAATCACTCCACTTGTGAGCCCGGCTCAATGACGAGCAGCGGCTGTAACCTCGAGTCCAACCCAGAGTCCCTGACACAGCCATTATGCACCCCGCGCCCTCTGACCTCCCCTCTAACGAGCCACCCAATTGGCTCTCATCCCGGGACGGTAACCGGTGGGGTCAGGGGGCAGGCGGAATGGGGCAGAGGTCAGGGTTAGGGTCACGGATGAAAGGTCATTCCAGTTGGCTATGTGGGCGATTTGTGTCTTTGGGGAGCGGTGGCGCAGTGGTTAGCGCACTTCGCTCCGAACACATCAGACCGGGTTCAATTCCCGCTCACCAGCGATGATATTTGAATCGATCTTGGGCTTCCTCTAGGCCAACCGGGCCTTAAACTAGTACCTGGTGCAGTGTGTGATCAACATCAGCACTTGGGAGACAAAGCCGGCAGGGCGTGGCGATTTGGCCACACCACATTGTGCGCCACGCCGGCCTTTATGGGCGGTCGCTGGCAGCACTTTGCCTAACTTCCGATGCAGGCTACACGGGGGACTTTTGCCTGTGTGTGCGTGCGTGCGAGCTCACCATGTGCTGGCTGTGGGCAGCAGGTTGGCGGTGTAGGCCACGGCCGTGATGTTGAACCGCTGCAGGCCCGAGCCCCCGGTCAGGAAACCGAACCCTCCGTGGGGGACTCGTGAACTGGAGGGGGGGGGGGGGGACAGAGGGTGCGTAGGTGAATGCGTGTGTGTCACTGGATGGGTGTGTGTTCACGCGTACACACAGACACATGTTCACGTGCACGTGTGTCGGAGACGTGGTGCAGCGGTTAGCGCGCCGCACGACAAACCCGGCGACCCGAGTTCGATTCCCACTCGTGACCAACGCCAGTGAGGATTATCTGAACCGGTCCTGCGATGTGTAAACGTTGCCACCGGAGAGAAAAAGGCGGCCGGCCGCCCACCCCCTTCGTGTGCCGTGCCAGCGCTCGCTTACAGAGCTCGCTTACAGAGCTCGCTTACAGAGCTCTTGCCCCGACAGTCTGCTGAGGCTACATCCGGGGGGATCTTTGTCTGTACTCTTCGTTTTTTCGGTAAAGTCACGTAGGTAAAAAAATGAAATAAAAAATTCATAAAAATAACATAATAAAAATCACGACATTTCGGAGGCAACACAAGTCTCCGTCATCAGGTGGGACCGTCACAGCCAGATTTGCTTGATCCGAAAAGTCGTGATTTTTATCATTTTATTTTTTTATTAATTTTAACTTCATTTTTTTACCCACGTGACTTTCCCGAAAAAACTAAGAGTATGAATCCTTGCAGTCACGAAAGCTTCAAATCTCGGATCTTTGTCTGTATGCGTGCGCTCCCGCACGCGCGTTCGTACGCGTGTGTGATTGACGCACGTGCGCTCCACCTCCTCCTCCACCTCCCACCGCACCGCTCCTCTCGGCGCCCCCCCCTACCTCCGCGTGCCGCTGGTAGAGGCGCTAAGTGAATATGAACGATGTGTTCTTAAGCGGCGAGTGGCGGGGGTGGAGTGGTGGTAGTGGGGGGGGAAGGCAACGGAGGCGACCGCCGCTTTGCTATCGTGTTATTGCCGCGTAGCTATTAGGGTTTATAGCGCCGCGACATAGCGCGACATAGTGCCGCTCAACACGCGCCCCGCGGGGCCACTCGCTGCCGAGGCTGCTGCTGCTGCTGTTGCATTATCCCAGCAGCGCACGAGCCATGCAGTCGACTCAATCGCTCACCGACACACTTATTCACTCACCTACACACTGACTCACCTACACAATCACTCACTCACCAACACAAGCACTCACCTGCACACTCACTCACATACGCACTCAGTCTTCCAAACACTGACTCACTCACCTACACACTGACTCACCTACACAATGACTCACTTACCAACACAAGCACACACCTGCACACTCACTCACATACGCACTCAGTCATCCAAACACTGACTCACTCATCTACACACTGACTCACCTACACAATCACTCACTTACCAATACAAGCACTCACCTGCACACTCACTCACATACGTACTCAGTCTTCCAAACACTGACTCACCTACACAATCACTCACTCACCAATACAAGCACTCACCTGCACACTCACTCACATATGCACTCGGTCATCCAAACATTGACTCACTCATCTACACACTCACTCACCTACACAATCACTCACTCACCAATACACGGATTCACTCACACACTCACTCCCCTACACACTTACTCACTCACCTACACAAGCACGCACCTACACACTCACTCACATACGCACTCAGTCTTCCAAACACTGACTCACTCATCTACACACTGACTCACCTACACAATCACTCACTCACCAACACAAGCACTCACCTCCACACTCACTCCCCTACACACTCACTCACCTACCCACTTACTCACTCACCTACACACGGATTCAGTCACATATACACTGACTCACTCACATACACACTAATTCACTCACCTACACACTCACCGACAGACTGACTCACTCACCGGCACACTCACTCACATACACACTCACTCACCGACACACTGACTCACTTACACACTAACTCACTCACCTACTCACTCACCGACACACTAACTCACCTACGCACTCACTAACATACACACTGAATCACTCATCTATACAACAACCGGCATTCGCCATTAAGTGCACAAACGCCATCCTCCATCAGCATTTCGCTTGGGAGATCATCTCGACCAGGTGCATTTCCTGGTCTCAGACTCTGGATCACCTTCAGTACTTCCTCAACAGATGGCACCTCAGCCAGCCACTCACAGGGGGTGACTTCTTCTTCCAATATTTGAGGCACGGCAGCCTCAGCAGGGTCATCCCCACTTTTCCCCATGATGTTTTCCAGGCTGACGGATTTCTCCTCCCCCAAGACCTCACAGACATGCTCAGCGATGGAGGTGACAGTGATGGTGGCGATGGTGGTGACAGTGATGGTGGTGATGGTGGTGACAGCGATGGTGGCGATGGAGGTGACAGTGATGGTGGTGATGGTGGTGACAGCGATGGTGGCGATGGTGGTGACAGCGATGGTGGCGATGGTGGTGACAGCGATGGTGGCGATGGCGATGCGAGTGTGTGAACGTGCAAACTTGAGTTTGACACCAGTCCTTGGTCAACACCAGCGCACTGCGCAAGCATCACAACTGGGGAGCGTGGTGCTGGCCACATCAGCCCCTCGTGGGCGAGTGCGCGCGTCACTGACCCAGCGAGTGAGCGATTAAATAAGCGCTCGCTAACAGCACTTGCTCCAACGGTCTACGTGGGCTATACGGGTGACCTCGTGTGCGTGTGTATATGCGTGTATGTGTGCGTGAGTGTGTGAGTGCGCGCACGTGTGCGTGTGTGCGTGCGTGCGTGCACGTGTGCCCCCCTCCACCGCTCACTCTGCTCCGCATCCGTCTCCATGACAACTCTGGACCATAATTTAAGCATTAATGAGCGCAAAACGCCGCAAATCAATTTTTAATTCGCAAACGCTCCGAGCAGGAGTGATTGAGCACCGCGGCCCCTCTTGCCCCCGACAACACCGGGGGGGGAGGGGGGGGGTGCTTTAGGGTCCGGCCGGGGGGTAACGAGCAGAGGGTTAACGAGTGCCGGTGGGGGAGGCAGTTAATGGATGGAGAGCGATCGCTCTCTATGTGTAGGCCTGCCTAGCGGTCCTCCCGTCCCACCTGTCCACCCGTCCACACATCCACCTGTCCTCCCGTCCACACGTCCACCTGTCCACCCACCCGTCCACCCGTCCACCACTCTGATTCGTAAGCCACGGCAGGTGGCACGTGCCTACGTGACGTTTTCCTGAATCAGGCACCTGGCCCACTGACAAAGCGAGAACTGAAAAGTGCGCAAAGACGCATGGGGAGAGGGGGGTGGGGGGGGGGGCGGTGCCGTGGACTGTGCTGGGAGACGAAGAGAGGAGCGCGTGAGTGAGAGAGAAACCACGCGGCGGCGGCGGCGAGGAGGAGGAGAAATCGTCGCACGGGCCGCCCGCGACGGCGAGCGGGCCGGCGATCGAGACCGATCGCGGAGCGGCAGAGGTCGCAACCGGGTACCCGATACCCGTACCCTGCCCGATACCCGGCTACCCGTACCCAGCCGGGTACGGGTAGCCGTTTGCGACCCTGGTGCAGCCGGGTACGGGTACGGGTAGGCTGTGAGTCACTTGTGAGTAACTGTTTGTCACTCAATTCCCAACGTCTTGTCTCTTCTCACAATTCAAGTTCCTAGAATCAACCCACCCGCGCCTGCAACATGGCTTCATCCCAGAGGTCGCAAACGGGTACGGCCGGGTACGGGTACCCGTTTGCGACCCTGGTGCGGCCGGGTACGGGTACGGGTAAGGAATCAAAACCCGTTTGCGACCTCTGCGGAGCGGCGGCCGAGGGAGGGCACGAGCCCCGTGGAGACGGAGCGGGGAGATCAACTCGTGCGAGGGGAGCCGCGTGGGTTTGTTCCATCGGGGGAAGCGTGAGAGGCGGCGAGAGCTTTGGGAGCCTTCACCCAGCAGTGGAGAGATCATGGCTGATGACGATAACGATGATGACGATGCCGTAGCGCCTGACTGAGCGTCGAGCGCCGTGTAGATCCACACCCCACGAGACCCACGTGGGACCCCGTGGGACCCCCTTGTAAGACCCCCTTGTGAGACCCCCGATGAATGAGAGCCCTCGTCAATACCGATCCCGCGGAGAGGATTTACGTCCTCACATATGGATCGCAACCCTGCCCCTCTCTCCTCACAGTCCCATCTCTCTCTCTCTCTCCTCTCATTCTCCCTTCTGCCCCCCCCACCCCACCCCCTACCCCCACCTCCCCTCCCTCCCTCTCTCCCCAATTCCTCGTCTCTCCCCTGGCACCGTGGCAGCTAAATCAGTGCTTTCTTAATTTCAGAAATGTTGCCCGATCGCCCGTAAACACTCCCTTCCCCCCCCACCACCACCACCACCAACCCATCCAATCCCCCCCCCCCCCAACCATCAGCGCTGCCCCCCCTCCACGTCCCTAATCGCGTACAAATGCGTGTCAGGGCTCCCGCTCCGCAAGAAATACGGCGCCCGCGAGAAGTCCGCAAATTAAATCTCCGCCATGCAAACGAGCGGCCCGCTCTCTCCCCCCCCTCGCCCGCTCTCCCGCCGCCTGCCGCTCCACGCAGCTGTCAGTCTGCCTGTCTGTAGCGCTGTCTGTGTGTAGCTGTCTGTGTGTAGCTGTCTGTGTGTAGCTGTCTGTGTGTAGCTGTCTGTGTGTAGCTGTCTGTGTGTAGTGCTGTCTGTGTGTAGCTGTCTGTGTGTAGCTGTCTGTGTGTAGTGCTGTCTGTGTGTAGCTGTCTGTGTGTAGCTGTCTGTGTGTAGTGCTGTCTGTGTGTAGCTGTCTGTGTGTAGCACTGTCTGTGTGTAGCACTGTCTGTGTGTAGCACTGTGTGTGTGTAGCGCTGTCTGTGTGTAGCTGTCTGTGTGTAGCTGTCTGTGTGTAGCTGTCTGTGTGTAGCACTGTCTGTGTGTAGCACTGTCTGTGTGTAGCACTGTGTGTGTGTAGTGCTGTCTGCCTGTAGTGCTGTCTGTGTGTAGCGCTGTCTGTGTGTAGCACTGTGTGTGTGTAGCGCTGTCTGTGTGTAGCGCTGTCTGTGTGTAGCTGTCTGCCTGTAGTGCTGTCTGTGTGTAGCACTGTCTGTGTATAGCACTGTCTGTGTGTAGCGCTGTCTGTATGTAGCTGTCTGTGTGTAGCTGTCTGCCTGTAGTGCTGTCTGTGTGTAGCGCTGTCTGTGTGTAGCACTGTCTGTCTGTGTGTAGCACTGTCTGTGTGTAGTTGTCTGTGTGTAGCACTGTCTGTGTGTAGCTGTCTGTGTGTAGCACTGTCTGTGTGTAGCTGTCTGTGTGTAGCACTGTCTGTGTGTAGCTGTCTGTGTGTAGCGCTGTCTGTGTGTAGCTGTCTGTGTGTAGCGCTGTCTGTGTGTAGCTGTCTGTGTGTAGCGATGTCTGTGTGTAGCTGTCTGTGTGTAGCTGTCTGTGTGTAGTGCTGTCTGCCTGTAGCACTGTCTGTGTGTAGAGCTGTCTGTCTGTAGCGCTGTCTGTCTGTAGTAGTGCGGCCTGTCTGTAGTGCTGCCTGCCTTCCTATGTAGCTATCAGTCTTCGTGGCTGTCAGTCTATATAGGTACCTATCTGCCTGTTGGTAGTGCTGCCTGCCTTCCTATGTAGCTATCAGTCTTCGTGGCTGTCAGTCTATATAGGTACCTATCTGCCTGTCTGTAGTGCTGCCTGCCTTCCTATGTAGCTATCAGTCTTCGTGGCTGTCAGTCTATATAGGTACCTATCTGCCTGTTGGTAGTGCTGCCTATCGTTAGCGATGCCTGTCTGTAGCACTGTCTACAGAGCTGCCTGTCTTCCTATGTAGCTATCAGTCTCTTTGTCTGTCTGCCTATGTAGCTACCACTATATCTATCTATGTAGCTATCAGTGTGTCTGTCTGTCTGTCCGTGTAGCTATCAGTCGGCCTGTTTGTCTAATACTTGACCAACCCACCTACCTCTCTACCTGCCAATTTAACTCTACGTCTGTCTGTCGGACTCTCCCTGTGTCTAATTCTCTTTTTGTGTGTTACCAGAGTGTCCGTCTGCCTGCATGCCTATGTATTATTACCAGTCTAACTGTCCGTCCCCCTATACCCCGGGGAGTTGACTTGTCTATCGAAATCTGTATGCCTTGCTTTACGCCTCTGTTTGTCCAACGCTACACGTGTCTTCCTGTCACTCTCGCTGTCTCTCTGTGCGTGTGTGCGTCAGCCTGCCGTGTGGTTCGTCGTGATGCCATGCTGTTTGCAGCGTGATGCTGTGTGCGGGGTAGTGCGTCCGTGTGAGTGTGTCCGTGTCGTGGGGAGCGGTAGCGCAACGGTTAGCGCGCTGCGCTACGAACCCGGCGCCTGGGTTCGATTGATAACAGTGGCGAATATTTGAATCGGTTCTGGGTCTCCCCTAGGTAGACTCAGCCTCAAATGAGTGTCTCGTGCGGCGTGTAAACGACAAAAAACGTTTATTTTTATGTTACCAGGTAAGGCCCACTGGGATACGCACCTCTTTATCAGAAGCGACCTGGCCACAGATGATAGCTCAACGAAGTGGCTTATCACGTGGACATTTGTAGCAGCCAAATGTGTCGGGGAAACCGGCCGTCCCGGAGAAAAATCCACGTGACCACGGGGAGAGAGGCACGCAAACTCCAAATATACAGCAGGCGTTAGGGTTGAGATCGAAACCAAGACCTCCTGCATATCAGGCGAGGGAATTAACATCTTGCCACTGTGGCACCCCATCACCACTGGGGAGACAAAGGCGGCCGGGCGTGGTGCTGGCCACCCACCCCCTCGTGTGCTGTTCTGGCCTTCATAGGTGCTCACTAACAGCACTTTCCATAACCGTCTGTTAAGGCTACACGGGGGAATCTTTGTCTTTGTGTGCGTAGGTGTGTGCGTAGGTGTGTGCGTAGGTGTGTGCGTAGGTGTGTGCGTAGGTGTGTGTGTGTGTAGGTGTGTGCGTAGGTGTGTGCGTAGGTGTGTGCGTAGGTGTGTGTAGGTGTGTGTGTGTAGGTGTGTGCGTAGGTGTGTGCGTAGGTGTGTGCGTAGGTGTGTGTGTAGGTGTGACCTACATCTCTGCTTTATTGACCTGGTCAAGGCCTATGATACCACCAGTAAGCCTGGGCTCTGGGTTGTTCTTCGTGCTTTCGGAGTCCCTGACCCGCTGCTCATGATCATTAAGGACCTTCATGATGGTGAGCGGGCCCGGGTAAACTACGTGGCCGGGAGTCAGAGCAATTCCCTGTACACCTTGGGGTGCGACAGGGATGTCCTCTGGCTCCCACATTATTTAACATATATTTTTGGTACAGATATAATGGGAGGCTGATCGATGCCCGGGTGCGATCAAGGGATGGCTCCCTATTGGTCAACCATGTTATGTATGCCGATGATTTGGTAATAGCTGCTCATTCAGAGGAGGAATTGGAGACGCTGCTGCTGAGACTGGAGCGTGCCACTAAAAGGTGGGGCCTTACCATCAGCCCCACCAAAACTAAGCACCTGCCTGGGTATTTTGTACCATCGGACACTCCACCCCCACAACTCCCAATCGGTGATCGGGCAGTTGTGGAGAGAGTGGAGAGTTTCCCACCTGGGCAGTGTGCATATGACCGGCTCCAGTTTAACAGCAGAGGTCTCACTCCGAATCAGTCGAGCGGCAATATATTTTCATCGGTTGCATAACGCTGTGTGGAAGCTACCTGGTCTGTCGCTCTGCACGAAGCTTCAAGTCTTCTCGGCCACAGTCATTCCCTCCCTTCTCTACGCTTGTGAAACGTGGACCCCCTGGTGGAGCATCTTCGCCGGTTGGAAACATTTAGGCTGGCAGCAGTCAGTGGCTCTGGATGAAGAGGAAAGACCCCAGCTGGGCCCCAAAGTGAGAGGGCCAGGAGGTATGCAGTCAACAATGCTTGGCTCAGGGAGGAGGACGCCCCTGCCATGCATAGTCCCATGGGATGTTGGCTATCAACAACAAGGCAACTCCTATGACTAATTGGGAATGGGACGCAAGCGTAGGATTGATCACCCTGTCGCTGGCCGCCTTTGGGGAGGGTGTATAGTATGAAAGGCCGAAACACCCTAGGAACCAAAGGTTCACTACTGACGATGCGCTCCCCAAATTTCACCAGGCTCACTGTTCATGAACTCTTGGAAGTGCTTGCACAAAGGATAGTTCCATCTCATCCTGTGTTCTTTGGAATCCGATCCATCCTGGGTTTAACCAGGCTGGATTGTGTGAGGAGCTCACAAATCCTTGAAAGATCGGGGCAAAGTCCCATCGGTGAGCTCCTCCAGCAGGCAAGGCTGCGTTGGCTGGGTCATGTAGTCCGCATGCCCAGCCACCGCATGCCAAAACAGCTTTTGTTCGGCCGGATTGAGGGGGCTAAACGGGCGCGGTACAGGCTAGAGAAGAGATGGAGTGATGTGGTACAGGAGGACGTGGAGCTGAGTGGACTTGCCGATGACTGGTACCAGCGGTGCCAAGATCGGCCTCAGTGGAGGAGGCTCGTGAAGGACGCTACTGGGCAGTTGGAGGCAGTCGCCCTCCAACAACAACGGAGGGCGGAGGAGCGACGCTCACAACAACGAGCGGAGCGCCGGGTGGCTAAAACACAGCAAGTTGGTACAGTAGGGGGCACAGGTGGTGCATCAGCCAGTCATCTTGGTCATCTCGGTCAGTCGACCCATGGCACCTGGGTCTGCCCCGTGACCTGCCAGCGGGCGTTCGACACTTCACTTGGCCTCAAGGTGCACGTGGCCTGGCACAAGCGTCGTGGTGACGTCAACGCCACTTAGTGGCGAATGGCGGTTGTTTTTGTTGTTGTGTTACTGTGTGCTGTTCTCACCTGCCGGTGACAAACTGCAGCAGTAGCACCCGCTCCTCCTGCGAAAGCTCCTGCACCACCTCCCAGAACCACTACACCACCACCATCACACACCATCACACAACATCACACACCATCACACACCATCACACACCATCACACACCCATTACCATCACCACCATCAACACCATCACACACCACCATCACCACCGTCACACACCATCACACACCATCACCACCTTCACACACCACCACCATCACCACCTGCACACACCACCACCACCATCACCACCGTCACACACCATCACACACCATCACACCCCATTACTATCACACACCATCACCATCACACACCATCAGACACCATCACACATCACCACCATCACACACTATATCATATACGCTGGGCTCGTATCTGCTCGCGTACTTTTGTCTCCGTGTCTCCGTATCCACGTGTCCCCGTGTATCTGGGTACCCATGTCCCCTTGTCCCCTTGTCTCCGTGTCTCCGTGTCTCCATGCCTCCATGTCCCTGTGTTTCTATGTCCCCGTGTCCCCGTGTCCCCATGTCCCCCTGTCTCAGTGTATCCGTGTGTCCGTGTCTCCATGCCTCCATGTCCCTGTGTTTCTATGTCCCCGTGTCCCCGTGTCCCCATGTCCCCCTGTCTCAGTGTATCCGTGTGTCCGTGTCTCCATGCCTCCGTGTCCCCGTGTCTCTGTGTGTCCGTGTCTCTGTGTCTCCGTGTCCCCGTGTCCCCTTGTACCCTTGTCTCAGTGTCTCCGTGTGTCCGTGTCCCCATGTCCCCTTGTCTCAGTGTCTCCGTGTGTCCGTGTCTCCATGCCTCAGTGTCCCCGTGTCTCTGTGTGTCTGTGTCTCTGTGTCTCCGTGTGTCCGTGTCCCCTTGTCCCCTTGTCTCAGTGTCTCCGTGTGTCCGTGTCCCCATGTCCCCTTGTCTCAGTGTCTCCGTGTGTCCGTGTCCCCATGTCCCCTTGTCTCAGTGTCTCTGTGTGTCCGTGTCCCCATGTCCCCTTGTCTCAGTGTCTCCGTGTGTCCGTGTCCCCTTGTCCTCTTGTCTCAGTGTCTCCGTGTGTCCATGTCCCCTTGTCCCCTTGTCTCAGTGTCTCCGTGTGTCCGTGTCCCCTTGTCCTCTTGTCTCAGTGTCTCCGTGTGTCCGTGTCCCCTTGTCCCCTTGTCTCAGTGTCTCCGTGTGTCCGTGTCCCCTTGTCCTCTTGTCTCAGTGTCTCCGTGTGTCGGTGTCCCCTTGTCCCCTTGTCTCAGTGTCTCCGTGTGTCCGTGTCTCCATGCCTCCGTGTCCCCGTGTCCCCTTGTCTCAGTGTCTCCGTGTTCCCCTGTCCCCATGTCCCCCTGTCTCAGTGTCTCAGTGTCTCCGTGTGTCCGTGTCTCCCTGTCCCCGTGTCCCCGTGTCCCCGTGCCCCCATGTACCTGGATCACGGGGGCGCTGGGCTCATATCCGCTCCCGTACTCCGTGTTTCGCTCCCAATCCTCAACGTCGATCTCCGGCATCCCGGACAGCAGCAACTCCTACACGTGGACACGGGGACACGGGGACACGGGGACACGGAGACACGGAGACACGGAGACAGAGGAATATGGGGACACGGGAACAGAACACGGGGGACACGTAGACAGAAGGTCGTGGAGACAGAAGGACGACATGGCGACAGGACACGTGGAGACACGGGGACACGGAAACATATCAGACATCGTAGGCTCAGGCTGCGAAGTGGCCAGCGGATGACAGCACAGCAATGGATTCTTAAATCCTTCTGTGTGGAGCTTGGAGCTTCAACCACCCCCCCCCCCCCCCTCCCCCTCGTACAACAGCAGCACGGTGCTGGGTTTTCTCCGGGCTCTGGTCGCCACTCCCGGCGACCCACGTCCCATCGCAGACAACGATCTGCAGGCGGGGGGGAGGGGGGGTAGGGGGCGCCCCCCAAAGCACAACCCCCCCCTCCCCCCCTGGCTGCCTCGGCCGGCCGTTGTGAGGTGGGGGGGGGGCCCACACCTCCCCACACCCCCCACATCCCCCACACCGCCACCCCTGCGCCATCGCTCCACGCTGAACGCCGCCATCAGCAGTTGTGAGGATCCAATCAACGAGCTGCTCATTACAGGGGTGGGGGGTGGGGTGGTGGGGGGGTCGGGGGTGGGGGGGATGGGGGGGGCGGGGTGGGTGGAGGGGGGGGGTGGGGGTAACGGCACGGGGGGGGGGGGCTCGCGACGACGCCGCACGGATGGACGCAAGGGCCGCACCGCACGTGCCACGCTCACCGCTCGCTCACCGCTCGCTCACCGCTCGCTCACCGCTCGCTCACCGCTCGCTCACCGCTCGCTCACCACGCAACTCACCACGCTCTCGCGTGCACTCGACACGCGCTCAACACACGACTCACAGCTTTTTTTTTTTGTTTCGCTCAGTTGAGCGGCCAGCAATGAACAGCACCGGTAGCAGAGGTGTAGAGGCAGGGGGTGCACAGCGGCCGTGTTCAAACGAGCGAGGGTGGCCGTGAGAGTTCGGGGGGCGGAGAGACGAGGATGGGGGGAAGGTCCAGAATGGAGCTGGGCAAGGGAAGAAGCAGAAAGGGAAGTGAGGTGACCTGCAGTGTGGTGAGTGAGTGGGTGGGTGGGTGGATGGGTGGGTGGGTGAGTGAGTGGGTGGGTGAGTGAGTGAGTGGGTGGGTCGGTGGGTGGGTGGGTGAGTGGGTGGGTGGGTGGGTGGGTGAGTGGGTGGGTGGGTGAGTGGGTGGGTGGGTGGGTGGGTGGGTGGGTGAGTGGGTGGGTGGGTGGGTGAGTGGGTGGGTGGGTGGGTGGGTGGATGGGTGGGTGAGTGAGTGGGTGGGTGGGTGGGTGGGTGGGTGGGTGAGTGGGTGGGTGGGTGAGTGGGTGGGTGGGTGGGTGGGTGGGTGAGTGGGTGGGTTGGTGGGTGGATGGGTGGGTGAGTGAGTGGGTGGGGGGGTGGGTGAGTGGGTGGGTGGGTGAGTGGGTGGGTGGGTGGGTGGGTGAGTGAGTGGGTGGGTGGGTGGGTGGGTGAGTGAGTGAGTGAGTGAATGGGTGGGTGGGTGGGTGAGTGGGTGGGTGGGAGGGTGGGTGAGTGAGTGAGTGAGTGGGTGGGTGAGTGGGTGGGTGGGTGAGTGAGTAAGTGGGTGGGTGAGTGGGTGGGTGGGTGGGTGAGTGAGTGAGTGGGTGGGTGAGTGGGTGGGTGGGTGGGTGAGTGAGTGAGTGAGTGAGTAAGTGGGTGAGTGGGTGGGTGGGTGGGTGAGTGGGTGAGTGAGTGAGTGAGTGGGTGGGTGAGTGGGTGGGTGGGTGGGTGAGTGAGTGAGTGAGTGAGTAAGTGGGTGGGTGAGTGGGTGGGTGGGTGAGTGGGTGGGTGAGTGGGTGGGTGGGTGGGTGGGAGGGTGGTGAGTGAGTGAGTGAGTGTGGGTGGGTGGGTGGGTGGGTGAGTGGGTGGGTGGGTGGGTGGAGTGAGTGAGTGAGTAAGTGGGTGGGTGAGTGGGTGGGTGGGTGGGTGAGTGAGTGAGTGAATGTAGGGGGTGAGTGAGTGAGTGAACGTGTTGTTGTGAGCTACAGCGTGGAGGTTGGTGTTGGATGACATGAAACGGTGAGCGGTGAGTGTCTGGCAGAGACCGAGGCCTCATCTCGGGTGTACGAATCGACGAGTGAAGTTCACGGTAACGGTAACCAGAGCATGAGCACGGGTCCCGATCACACACAGAGGTGGGTGGCGAGGAGGAGGAGGAGGGAGGGAGGGAGGGCAGAGGCTTGTGGCGGGCGGGCGAGCAGGAGCGCGAGCGGTGTGCGTGCGGAGGCGACACGTGGAGGCGGCGTGGCGCTGCGGGAGACGGATTGAGAGCGAGCTCATTCTGATGGCTCCAACCTCATCGCCCAGGCACGGCTGGGTGGGGGGGAGCGGGGGAGGGAGCGGGGGGGGGGGGGGAGCGGAAGACGCGGGTTGAGGAAACGGCGGGATTAGCGGCGAGAAGATAACGGGTCCCAGGGCGGGGGGCTAACTTCGCACCTGGAGCCCCCCCCCCCCACCCCCCCCCCCCCTGGATTAACCCCGGACGACCCGGGGATCGGCGGAGATCGACCCGGAACCCCCCCCGGGGCGGCGTGGAGACGTCGTCTCCCGTGGCCGTGATCCCCTCTCCCCAATCCCTGATCCCCACGCTCTGATCCCCGAAGCCCCAACACTTCCCCCCCCCCCCACCACCCCCCTACGTCCCCCTCCCCCCGTCCCCCTGCCCACCCCCTTCGCACGGCGTTCTCCACGGCTCATTACGCGATGCGGCGATTAAGGAGTTTGAGAAAATGAGTGCAGACACCACCCAGGGGGAGACGCGGGGGGGCAGGGGGGGGGGGTGCAGTGTGTGTGTGTGTACATGAGTACGTGTGTGTAAGTGTGCGTGTGCGTCTACATCGGTGGGGGAGCGGTAGCGTGGCGGTTAGCGCTACGCTGCGCTGCGAACCTGGCGACCTGGGTTCGATTCCCGCTCACGGGCGAACACCGGTGACGATTATCTGAACCGGTCCTGGGTCTCCCCTAGGTCGACTCAGCCTCAAATGAGTACCTGGTGCGGTGTGTGAGCATCGCCACTAGGGAGACAAAGGCGGCCGGGCGTGGTGTTGGCCACCCACCCCCTCGGTGTGCCATGCCAGCCTTCATAGGTGCTCGCTAACAGCACTTGCCCCAATAGTCTTTGTAGGCGTCTATGTGTGTAGGTGTGTGTAGGTGTGTGTAGGTGTGTAGGTGTGTGTAGGTGTGTGTAGGTGTGTGTAGGTGTGTGTAGGTGTGTGTAGGAGTGCGGGAGAGAGAGAGGAATTGTTTGTGTGTGCGAGTGTACATGTATATGTGTGCGTGTGTACACGTGCGTGCGTGAGTGTGCGTGCGTGTGTACATGTGGGTGCGTGAGTGTTCGTGCATGAGAGTTCGTGCGTGTGTACACGTGCGTGCGTGAGTGTGCGTGCGTGTGTACATGTGGGTGCGTGCGTGGGCGTGAGTGTGCGTGTGTACACGTGCGTGCGTGAGTGAGTGTGCGTGTGTACACGTGCGTGCGTGAGTGTGCGTGCGTGTGTACACGTGCGTGCGTGAGTGTGCGTGCGTGTGTACACGTGTGTGCGTGAGTGTGCGTGTGTACACGTGTGTGCGTGCGTGTGTACATGTGGGTGCGTGCGTGGGCGTGAGTGTGCGTGTGTACACGTGCGTGCGTGAGTGAGTGTGCGTGTGTACACGTGCGTGCGTGAGTGTGCGTGCGTGTGTACACGTGTGTGCGTGAGTGTGCGTGTGTACACGTGTGTGCGTGCGTGTGTACACGTGCGTGAGTGAGTGTGCGTGTGTACACGTGCGTGCGTGAGTGTGCGTGTGTACACGTGCGTGCGTGTGCGTGTGTACACGTGCGTGCGTGTGTACACGTGCGTGCGTGCGTACCAGCTCGTATTCGTCAAACAACTGCACGAGGGCAGGGGGGATGAAGCGGTGGAACCCGGCGAGGAAGGCGTTGATCTGCGGGATGATGGCGCGCGTCATCCTCAACTCCGTCACCAGCTGCACGTACTCCCCCTGCACACGCAACACCGTTACACCTCACGTACTCCCCCACACACACACAAACACCACCACACCTCACGTACTCCCCCCCCCACACACACACACCACCACACCTCACGTACTCCCCCCCCACACAAACAAACACCGTCACACCTCACGTACTCCCCCCACACACACACACACCGCCACACCTCACGTACACTCCCCCCCACACAAACAAACACCGTCACACCTCACGTACTCCCCCCCACAACACACACACACCACCACACCTCACGTACTCCCCCCCCCCACACACAAACACCACCACACCTCACGTACTCCCCCCCCCACACAAACAAACACCGTCACACCTCACGTACTCCCCCCACACACACACACACCGCCACACCTCACGTACTCCCCCCCACCACACACACACCGCCACACCTCACGTACTCCCCCCACACACACACACACACACCGCCACACCTCACGTACTCCCCCCCACACACACAAACACCGCCACACCTCACGTACTCCCCCCCCCCCACACACAAACACCGCCACACCTCACGTACTCCCCCCCACACACACACAAACACCGCCACACCTCACGTACTCCCCCCCACACACACAAACACCGCCACACCTCACGTACTCCCCCCACACACACACAAACACCGCCACACCTCATGTACTCCCCCCCCACACACAACACCACCACACCTCACGTACTCCCCCCACACACACACAAACACCGCCACACCTCACGTACTCCCCCCACACACACACAAACACCGCCACACCTCACGTACTCCCCCCCCACACACACACCACCACACCTCACGTACTCCCCCCCCACACACACACAAACACCACCACACCTCACGTACTCCCCCCACACACACACAAACACCGCCACACCTCACGTACTCCCCCCCCCACACACAAACACCACCACACCTCACGTACTCCCCCCACACACACACAAACACCACCACACCTCACGTACTCCCCCCACACACACACACAAACACCACCACACCTCACGTACTCCCCCCACACACACACACAAACACCACCACACCTCACGTACTCCCCCCACACACAAACACCGCCACACCTCACGTACTCCCCCCACACACACACACAAACACCACCACACCTCACGTACTCCCCCCCACACACAAACACCACCACACCCTCACGTACTCCCCCCCCCCCCACACACACAAACACCGCCACACCTCACGTACTCCCCCCACACACACACACACCGCCACACCTCACGTACTCCCCCCACACACACAAACACCGCCACACCTCACGTACTCCCCCCCACACACACACAAACACCGCCACACCTCACGTACTCCCCCCCCCCCACACACACAAACACCGCCACACCTCACGTACTCCCCCCACACACACAAACACCGCCACACCTCACGTACTCCCCCACACACACACACACCGCCACACCTCACGTACTCCCCCCACACACACACACACCGCCACACCTCACGTACTCCCCCCCACACACACAAACACCGCCACACCTCACGTACTCCCCCCCCACACACACAAACAAACACCGCCACACCTCACGTACTCCCCCCACACACACAAACACCGCCACACCTCACGTACTCCCCCCACACACACACACACCGCCACACCTCACGTACTCCCCCCACACACACACACACCGCCACACCTCACGTACTCCCCCCACACACACAAACACCGCCACACCTCACGTACTCCCCCCCCCCCCACACACACAAACACCGCCACACCTCACGTACTCCCCCCACACACACACAAACACCGCCACACCTCACGTACTCCCCCCACACACACAAACACCGCCACACCTCACGTACTCCCCCCCCCCCACACACACAAACACCGCCACACCTCACGTACTCCCCCCACACACACACACACCGCCACACCTCACGTACTCCCCCCACACACACAAACACCGCCACACCTCACGTACTCCCCCCCACACACACAAACACCGCCACACCTCACGTACTCCCCCCCCCACACACACAAACACCGCCACACCTCACGTACTCCCCCCCACACACACAAACACCGCCACACCTCACGTACTCCCCCCACACACACACAACACCGCCACACCTCACGTACTCCCCCCCACACACACAAACACCGCCACACCTCACGTACTCCCCCCACACACACACAACACCGCCACACCTCACGTACTCCCCCCACACACACACACAAACACCGCCACACCTCACGTACTCCCCCCACACACACAACACCGCCACACCTCACGTACTCCCCCCACACACACACACACCGCCACACCTCACGTACTCCCCCCCACACACACACACACCGCCACACCTCACGTACTCCCCCCCACACACACACACACCGCCACACCTCACGTACTCCCCCCCACACACACACACCGCCACACCTCACGTACTCCCCCCACACACACAAACACCGCCACACCTCACGTACTCCCCCCCACACACACACAAACACCGCCACACCTCACGTACTCCCCCCCACACACACACACACACCGCCACACCTCACGTACTCCCCCCCCCCACACACACACACACCGCCACACCTCACGTACTCCCCCCACACACACACACACACCGCCACACCTCACGTACTCCCCCCACACACACAAACACCGCACACCTCACGTACTCCCCCACACACACAAACACCGCCACACCTCACGTACTCCCCCCACACACACACACACCGCCACACCTCACGTACTCCCCCCCACACACACACACACACACCGCCACAACCTCACGTACTCCCCCCACACACACAAACACCGCCACACCTCACGTACTCCCCCCCCACACACACAAACACCTCCACACCTCACGTACTCCCCCCACACACACACAACACCACCACACCTCACGTACTCCCCCCCACACACACACAAACACCGCCACACCTCACGTACTCCCCCCCACACACACACAAACACCGCCACAACTCACGTACTCCCCCCACACACACACAAACACACCACACCTCACGTACTCCCCCACACACACACACAAACACCGCCACACCTCACGTACTCCCCCCCCACACACGACACACCACCACACCTCACGTACTCCCCCCCCCACACTCACAAACACCACCACACCTCACGTACTCCCCCCACACACACACACCACCACACCTCACGTACTCCCCCCACACACACACACAAACAACCGCCACACCTCACGTACTCCCCCCCCACACACACACACAAACACCACCACACCTCACGTACTCCCCCCACACACACAAACA
>NC_136324.1:5328920-5371420 GCF_964198595.1 Lampetra fluviatilis
ATTGCGCGTGTGTACACGAGCATGCGTACCAGCTCGTATTCGTCGTGCGTGTGTACACATGCGTGCGTGAGTGTGCGTGCGTGTGTACATGTGGGTGCGTGCGTGGGCGTGCGTGTGTACACGTGCGTGCCTGAGTGTGCGTGTGTACACGTGCGTGAGTGAGTGTGCGTGAGTGTGCGTGTGTACACGTGCGTGCGTGAGTGAGTGTGCGTGTGTACACGTGCGTGCGTGAGTGTGCGTGCGTGTGTACACGTGTGGTGCGTGAGTGTGCGTGTGTACACGTGTGTGCGTGCGTGTGTACACGTGCGTGAGTGAGTGTGCGTGTGTACACGTGCGTGCGTGAGTGTGCGTGTGTACACGTGCGTGCGTGTGCGTGTGTACACGTGCGATGCGTGTGTACACGTGCGTGCGTGCGTACCAGCTCGTATTCGTCAAACAACTGCACGAGGGCAGGGGGGATGAAGCGGTGGAACCCGGCGAGGAAGGCGTTGATCTGCGGGATGATGGCGCGCGTCATCCTCAACTCCGTCACCAGCTGCACGTACTCCCCCTGCACACGCAACACCGTTACACCTCACGTACTCCCCCACACACACACACACACCACCACACCTCACGTACTCCCCCCACACACACAAACACCGCCACACCTCACGTACTCCCCCCCCACACACACACACCACCACACCTCACGTACTCCCCCCACACACACACACACACACCACCACACCTCACGTACTCCCCCCCCCCACACACACACACCACCACACCTCACGTACTCCCCCCCCACACACACCACCACACCTCACGTACTCCCCCCACACACAAACACCGCCACACCTCACGTACTCCCCCCCCACACACACACACACCACCACACCTCACGTACTCCCCCCCACACACACACAACCACCACACCTCACGTACTCCCCCCCACACACACACACCCCACACCTCACGTACTCCCCCCCCCACACACACACACACCACCACACCTCACGTACTCCCCCCCCCCACACACACACACCACCACACCTCACGTACTCCCCCCCCCCCCACACACACACACCACCACACCTCACGTACTCCCCCCCCCCCCACACACACACACCACCACACCTCACGTACTCCCCCCCCACACACACACACCACCACACCTCACCGTACTCCCCCCCACACACACACACACCACACACCACCACACCTCACGTACTCCCCCCCCCCACACACACACACCGCCACACCTCACGTACTCCCCCCCCCCCCCCACACACACACAAACACCGCCACACCTCACGTACTCCCCCCCACACACACACACCACCACACCTCACGTACTCCCCCCACACACACACACACCACCACACCTCACGTACTCCCCCCCCCACACACACACACCACCACACCTCACGTACTCCCCCCCACACACACACACCACCACACCTCACGTACTCCCCCCACACACACACACACCACCACACCTCACGTACTCCCCCCACACACACACAACACGCCACACCTCACGTACTCCCCCCCCCCCCCACACACACACAAACACCACCACACCTCACGTACTCCCCCCCCACACACACACACCGCCACACCTCACGTACTCCCCCCCACACACACACCACCACACCTCACGTACTCCCCCCCACACACACACACCACCACACCTCACGTACTCCCCCCACACACACACACACCACCACACCTCACGTACTCCCCCCCCACACACACACACCACCACACCTCACGTACTCCCCCACACACACACACCACACCTCACGTACTCCCCCCCCCACACACACCCACACCACCACACCTCACGTACTCCCCCCCCCACACACACACACACACCACCACACCTCACGTACTCCCCCCCCCACACACACACACCACCACACCTCACGTACTCCCCCCCCACACACACACACCACCACACCTCACGTACTCCCCCCCCACACACACACACCACCACACCTCACGTACTCCCCCCCACACACACACACCACACCTCACGTACTCCCCCCCACACACACACACACCACACCTCACGTACTCCCCCCACACACACACACCACCACACCTCACGTACTCCCCCCACACACAAACACCACCACACCTCACGTACTCCCCCCACACACACACACCACCACACCTCACGTACTCCCCCCCCACACACACACACCACCACACCTCACGTACTCCCCCCCACACACACACACAAATACCGCCACACCTCACGTACTCCCCCCCCACACAAACAACACACCGCCACACCTCACGTACTCCCCCCCCACACACACAAACACCCGCCACACCTCACGTACTCCCCCCACACACACACACACCACCACACCTCACGTACTCCCCCCCCACACACACAAACACCACCACACCTCACGTACTCCCCCCCACACACACACACACCACCACACCTCACGTACTCCCCCCACACACACACACACACCGCCACACCTCACGTACTCCCCCCCCCCCACACACACACACACCGCCACACCTCACGTACTCCCCCCCCCCCACACACACACACACCGCCACACCTCACGTACTCCCCCCCCACACACACACACACCGCCACACCTCACGTACTCCCCCCCCCCCACACACACACACACCGCCACACCTCACGTACTCCCCCCACACACACACAAACACCGCCACACCTCACGTACTCCCCCCCCCCCCCACACACACACACCGCCACACCTCACGTACTCCCCCCACACACACACAAACACCGCCACACCTCACGTACTCCCCCCCACACACACACACACACCGCCACACCTCACGTACTCCCCCCACACACACACACACACCGCCACACCTCACGTACTCCCCCCCCCCCCCCAACACACACACAAACACCACCACACCTCACGTACTCCCCCCCCACACACACACACACCGTCACACCTCACGTACTCCCCCCCCCACACACACACACACCGCCACACCTCACGTACTCCCCCCCACACACACACAACACCGCCACACCTCACGTACTCCCCCCCCACACACACACACACCGCCACACCTCACGTACTCCCCCACACACACACACACACCACCACACCTCACGTACTCCCCCCCACACACACACACCACCACACCTCACGTACTCCCCCCCCACACACACACAAACACCACCACACCTCACGTACTCCCCCCCCACACACACACACCGTCACACCTCACGTACTCCCCTCCCACACACACACACCGTCACACCTCACGTACTCCCCCCCCACACACACACACCGTCACACCTCACGTACTCCCCCCCCCACACACACACCGCCACACCTCACGTACTCCCCCCCCCACACATAAACACCACCACACCTCACGTACTCCCCCCCCACACACACACACCACCACACCTCACGTACTCCCCCCCACACACACACACACACCACCACACCTCACGTACTCCCCCCCACACACACACACACACCACCACACCTCACGTACTCCCCCCACACACACACACACCACCACACCTCACGTACTCCCCCCCCACACACACACACCACCACACCTCACGTACTCCCCCCACACACACACAAACACCGCCACACCTCACGTACTCCCCCCACACACACACACCACCACACCTCACGTACTCCCCCCACACACACACACACACCACCACACCTCACGTACTCCCCCCACACACACACACACCGCCACACCTCACGTACTCCCCCCCCCACACACACACAAACACCACCACACCTCACGTACTCCCCCCACACACACACACACCGCCACACCTCACGTACTCCCCCCCCCACGCACACACACACCACCACACCTCACGTACTCCCCCCCCACACACACACACCACCACACCTCACGTACTCCCCCCCACACACACACAAACACCACCACACCTCACGTACTCCCCCCCCACACACACACACCGTCACACCTCACGTACTCCCCCCCCACACACACACAAACCGTCACACCTCACGTACTCCCCCCCCCCACACACACACCACCACACCTCACGTACTCCCCCCCCCCACACACACACACACCACCACACCTCACGTACTCCCCCCCCACACACACACACACACCACCACACCTCACGTACTCCCCCCACACACACACACACCACCACACCTCACGTACTCCCCCCACACACACACACACACACCACCACACCTCACGTACTCCCCCCACACACACACAAACACCGCCACACCTCACGTACTCCCCCCCACACACACACACCACCACACCTCACGTACTCCCCCACACACACACACACACCGCCACACCTCACGTACTCCCCCCCCACACACACACACACCACCACACCTCACGTACTCCCCCCCCACACACACACACACCGCCACTCCTCACGTACTCCCCCCACACACACACACAACACCACCACACCTCACGTACTCCCCCCACACACACACACACCGCCACACCTCACGTACTCCCCCCCCACACACACACACACCACCACACCTCACGTACTCCCCCCCACACACACACACACCACCACACCTCACGTACTCCCCCCCACACACACACAAACACCACCACACCTCACGTACTCCCCCCCCACACACACACACCGTCACACCTCACGTACTCCCCCCCCACACACACACACACCGCCACACCTCACGTACTCCCCCACACACACACAAACACCGCCACACCTCACGTACTCCCCCCCCACACACACACCACCACACCTCACGTACTCCCCCCACACACACACAAACACCACCACACCTCACGTACTCCCCCCTCACACACACACAAACACCGCCACACCTCACGTACTCCCCCCACACACACACACCACCACACCTCACGTACTCCCCCCACACACACACACAACACCGCCACACCTCACGTAATCCCCCCCACACACACACACACCGCCACACCTCACGTACTCCCCCCCCCCAACACACACACAAACACCACCACACCTCACGTACTCCCCCCCCCCCCACACACCGTCACACCTCACGTACTCCCCCCACACACACACACACCGTCACACCTCACGTACTCCCCCCACACACACACAAACACCGCCACACCTCACGTACTCCCCCCCACACACACACACACCGCCACACCTCACGTACTCCCCCCACACACACACACACACCACCACACCTCACGTACTCCCCCCCCACACACACAAACACCGCCACACCTCACGTACTCCCCCCACACACACACACACCACCACACCTCACGTACTCCCCCCCCACACACACACAAACACCACCACACCTCACGTACTCCCCCCCCCACACACACACAAACACCGCCACACCTCACGTACTCCCCCCCACACACACACACACCACCACACCTCACGTACTCCCCCCCACATACACACACCACCACACCTCACGTACTTTCCCCCCACACACACACACACCGCCACACCTCACGTACTCCCCCCCCACACACACACACACCACCACACCTCACGTACTCCCCCCACATACACACACCACCACACCTCACGTACTCCCCCCCCACATACAAACACCATCACACCTCACGTACTCCCCCCCCCACACACACAAACACCACCACACCTCACGTACTCCCCCCCCACACACACACACACACCACCACCTCACGTACTCCCCCCCACACACACACACACACCACCACACCTCACGTACTCCCCCCCCACACACACACACCACCACACCTCACGTACTCCCCCCCCCCACACACACAAACACCGTTACACCTCACGTACTCCCCCCCACACACACACACCACCACACCTCACGTACTCCCCCCCACACACCACCACACCTCACGTACTCCCCCCCCACACACACACACACCACCACACCTCACGTACTCCCCCCCCACACACAAACACCACCACACCTCACGTACTCCCCCCCCACACACACACACCACCACACCTCACGTACTCCCCCACACACACACAAACACCGCCACACCTCACGTACTCCCCCCCACACACACACACACACCACCACACCTCACGTACTCCCCCCACACACACAAACACCGCCACACCTCACGTACTCCCCCCCCACACACACAACACACCGCCACACCTCACGTACTCCCCCACACACACACAAACACCGCCACACCTCACGTACTCCCCCCACACACACACACAAACACCGCCACACCTCACGTACTCCCCCCACACACACACACAAACACCGCCACACCTCACGTACTCCCCCCCACACACACAAACACCACCACACCTGACGTACTCCCCCCACACACACACACACACCACCACACCTCACGTACTCCCCCCCCCCACACACACAAACACCGCCACACCTCACGTACTCCCCCCCCACACACACACAAACACCACCACACCTCACGTACTCCCCCCACACACACACACACACAAACACCACCACACCTCACGTACTCCCCCCCCCCCCATACACACACACCGCCACACCTCACGTACTCCCCCCACACACACACAAACACCGCCACACCTCAAGTACTCCCCCCCCACACACACACACACCGCCACACCTCACGTACTCCCCCCACACACACACACACACCGCCACACCTCACGTACTCCCCCCCCCACACACACACACACCGCCACACCTCACGTACTCACCCCCCACACACACAAACACCGCCACACCTCACGTACTCCCCCCACACACACACACACACCACCACACCTCACGTACTCCCCCCACACACACACAAACACCGCCACACCTCACGTACTCCCCCCCCCCACACACACAAACACCGCCACACCTCACGTACTCCCCCCCACACACACACACACCACCACACCTCACGTACTCCCCCCCACACACACACACACCACCACACCTCACGTACTCCCCCACACACACAAACACCGCCACACCTCACGTACTCCCCCCCACACACACACACACCACCACACCTCACGTACTCCCCCCCCACACACACACACACCGCCACACCTCACGTACTCCCCCCACACACACACAAACACCGCCACACCTCACGTACTCCCCCCCCCCCCCACACACACACACCGCCACACCTCACGTACTCCCCCCACACACACACAAACACCGCCACACCTCATGTACTCCCCCCCACACACAAACACCGCCACACCTCACGTACTCCCCCCACACACACACACACACCGCCACACCTCACGTACTCCCCCCCCACACACACACACACCGCCACACCTCACGTACTCCCCCCACACACACACAAACACCGCCACACCTCACGTACTCCCCCCCCACACACACACACACCGCCACACCTCACGTACTCCCCCCACACACACACAAACACCGCCACACCTCATGTACTCCCCCCCCACACACAAACACCGCCACACCTCACGTACTCACCCCCCACACACACAAACACCGCCACACCTCACGTACTCCCCCGCCACACACACAAACACCGCCACACCTCACGTACTCCCCCCACACACACACAAACACCGCCACACCTCATGTACTCCCCCCCCACACACACAAACACCGCCACACCTCACGTACTCCCCCCACACACACACAAACACCGCCACACCTCATGTACTCCCCCCCCACACACACAAACACCACCACACCTCACGTACTCCCCCCACACACACACAAACACCGCCACACCTCATGTACTCCCCCCCCACACACACAAACACCGCCACACCTCACGTACTCCCCCCCACACACACAAACACCACCACACCTCACGTACTCCCCCACACACACACAAACACCGCCACACCTCACGTACTCCCCACACACACACACAAACACCACCACACCTCACGTACTCCCCCCACACACACACAAACACCGCCACACCTCATGTACTCCCCCCCCACACACACAAACACCACCACACCTCACGTACTCCCCACACACACACACAAACACCACCACACCTCACGTACTCCCCACACACACACACAAACACCACCACACCTCACGTACTCCCCACACACACACACAAACACCACCACACCTCACGTACTCCCCCACACACACACAAACACCGCCACACCTCACGTACTCCCCCCACACACACACAAACACCGCCACACCTCACGTACTCCCCCACACACACACAAACACCACCACACCTCACGTACTCCCCCACACACACACAAACACCGCCACACCTCACGTACTCCCCCACACACACACAAACACCGCCACACCTCACGTACTCCCCCACACACACACACACCACCACACCTCACGTACTCCCCCCCCCCACACACACAAACACCGCCACACCTCACGTACTCCCCCACACACACACACACAAACACCGCCACACCTCACGTACTCCCCCCCCCCACACACACAAACACCGCCACACCTCACGTACTCCCCCCCCACACACACACACACCGCCACACCTCACGTACTCCCCCACACACACACAAACACCGCCACACCTCACGTACTCCCCCCCACACACACACACAAACACCGCCACACCTCACGTACTCCCCCACACACACACAAACACCGCCACACCTCACGTACTCCCCCCACACACACACACAAACACCGCCACACCTCACGTACTCCCCCCACACACACACACAAACACCGCCACACCTCACGTACTCCCCCACACACACACACACAAACACCGCCACACCTCACGTACTCCCCCCCCCCACACACACAAACACCGCCACACCTCACGTACTCCCCCCCCACACACACACACACCGCCACACCTCACGTACTCCCCCACACACACACAAACACCGCCACACCTCACGTACTCCCCCCACACACACACACAAACACCGCCACACCTCACGTACTCCCCCACACACACACAAACACCGCCACACCTCACGTACTCCCCCCACACACACACACAAACACCGCCACACCTCACGTACTCCCCCCACACACACACACAAACACCGCCACACCTCACGTACTCCCCCCCACACACACAAACACCACCACACCTGACGTACTCCCCCCACACACACACACACACCACCACACCTCACGTACTCCCCCCCCCCACACACACAAACACCGCCACACCTCACGTACTCCCCCCCCCCCCACACACACACAAACACCACCACACCTCACGTACTCCCCCCACACACACACACACACAAACACCACCACACCTCACGTACTCCCCCCCCCCCATACACACACACCGCCACACCTCACGTACTCCCCCCACACACACACAAACACCGCCACACCTCAAGTACTCCCCCCCCACACACACACACACCGCCACACCTCACGTACTCCCCCCACACACACACACACCGCCACACCTCACGTACTCCCCCCCCACACACACACACACCGCCACACCTCACGTACTCACCCCCCACACACACAAACACCGCCACCCTCACGTACTCCCCCCACACACACACACACACCACCACACCTCACGTACTCCCCCCACACACACACAAACACCGCCACACCTCACGTACTCCCCCCCCCCACACACACAAACACCGCCACACCTCACGTACTCCCCCCCACACACACACACACCACCACACCTCACGTACTCCCCCCCACACACACACACACCACCACACCTCACGTACCCCACACACACAAACACCGCCACACCTCACGTACTCCCCCCACACACACACACACCGCCACACCTCACGTACTCCCCCCCCACACACACACACACACCGCCACACCTCACGTACTCCCCCCACACACACACAAACACCGCCACACCTCACGTACTCCCCCCCCCCCCCACACACACACACCGCCACACCTCACGTACTCCCCCCACACACACACAAACACCGCCACACCTCATGTACTCCCCCCCACACACAAACACCGCCACACCTCACGTACTCCCCCCACACACACACACACACCGCCACACCTCACGTACTCCCCCCCCACACACACACACACCGCCACACCTCACGTACTCCCCCCACACACACACAAACACCGCCACACCTCACGTACTCCCCCCCCACACACACACACACCGCCACACCTCACGTACTCCCCCAACACACACACAAACACCGCCACACCTCATGTACTCCCCCCCACACACAAACACCGCCACACCTCACGTACTCACCCCCCACACACACAAACACCGCCACACCTCACGTACTCCCCCGCCACACACACAAACACCGCCACACCTCACGTACTCCCCCCACACACACACACCACCACACCTCACGTACTCCCCCCACACACACACAAACACCGCCACACCTCATGTACTCCCCCCCCACACACACAAACACCGCCACACCTCACGTACTCCCCCCACACACACACACACACCGCCACACCTCACGTACTCCCCCCCCCACACACACACAAACACCGCCACACCTCACGTACTCCCCCCCCCACACACACACAAACACCGCCACACCTCACGTACTCCCCCCACACACACACAAACACCGCCACACCTCACGTACTCCCCCCACACACACACACACACCGCCACACCTCACGTACTCCCCCCCCCACACACACACAAACACCGCCACACCTCACGTACTCCCCCCCCACACACACAAACACCGCCACACCTCACGTACTCCCCCCACACACACACAAACACCGCCACACCTCATGTACTCCCCCCCCACATACACAAACACCGCCACACCTCACGTACTCCCCCCCCACACACACAAACACCGCCACACCTCACGTACTCCCCCCACACACACACACCACCACACCTCACGTACTCCCGCCACACACACACACAAACACCGCCACACCTCACGTACTCCCCCCCCCACACACACACACCACCACACCTCACGTACTCCCCCCCACACACACACACAAACACCACCACACCTCACGTACTCCCCCCACACACACACACAAACACCACCACACCTCACGTACTCCCCCCACACACACACACAAACACCGCCACACCTCACGTACTCCCCCCCACACACACACACACACCACACCTCACGTACTCCCCCCACACACACACAAACACCACCACACCTCACGTACTCCCCCCACACACACACACACACCACCACACCTCACGTACTCCCCCCACACACACACACACAACACCACACCTCACGTACTCCCCCCACACACACACACAAACACCGCCACACCTCACGTACTCCCCCCCACACACACACACACCGCCACACCTCACGTACTCCCCCCCCCCCAACACACACACAAACACCACCACACCTCACGTACTCCCCCCCCACACACACACACCGTCACACCTCACGTACTCCCCCCCACACACACACACACCGTCACACCTCACGTACTCCCCCCACACACACAAACACCACCACACCTCACGTACTCCCCCCCCCCCCCACACACACACACCACCACACCTCACGTACTCCCCCCACACACACACACACACCACCACACCTCACGTACTCCCCCCACACACACACACACACACCGTCACACCTCACGTACTCCCCCCCACACACACACACACACCACCACACCTCACGTACTCCCCCCACACACACACACACCACCACACCTCACGTACTCCCCCCACACACACACACACACCACCACACCTCACGTACTCCCCCCACACACACACAAACACCGCCACACCTCACGTACTCCCCCCCCACACACACACACACCGCCACACCTCACGTACTCCCCCCACACACACACACACACCACCACACCTCACGTACTCCCCCCCACACACACACACCACCACACCTCACGTACTCCCCCCCACACACACACAAACACCACCACACCTCACGTACTCCCCCCCCACACACACACACACCGCCACACCTCACGTACTCCCCCCCCCACACACACACCGTCACACCTCACGTACTCCCCCCCCCCCCCACACACACAAACACCGCCACACCTCACGTACTCCCCCCCCCCCACACACACACACACCGTCACACCTCACGTACCCCCCCCACACACACACCGCCACACCTCACGTACTCCCCCCCCCCCACACACACACACACCGTCACACCTCACGTACTCCCCCCCCCCCACACACACACCGCCACACCTCACGTACTCCCCCCCCCCACACACACACCGCCACACCTCACGTACTCCCCCCCCCCCACACACACACACACCGTCACACCTCACGTACTCCCCCCCCCCCACACACACACCGTCACACCTCACGTACTCCCCCCCCCCCACACACACACCACCACACCTCACGTACTCCCCCCCCCCCACACACACACACACCGCCACACCTCACGTACTCCCCCCCCCCACACACACACCGCCACACCTCACGTACTCCCCCCCCCCCACACACACACACACCGCCACACCTCACGAACTCCCCCCCCCCACACACACACCGCCACACCTCACGTACTCCCCCCCCCCCACACACACACACACCGTCACACCTCACGTACTCCCCCCCCCCCACACACACACACACCGTCACACCTCACGTACTCCCCCCCACACACACACACACACCGCCACACCTCACGTACTCCCCCACACACACACAAACACCACCACACCTCACGTACTCCCCCCCACACACACACACACACCACCACACCTCACGTACTCCCCCCCCACACACACAAACACCACCACAACTCACGTACTCCCCCCCCCCCACACACACACCACCACACCTCACGTACTCCCCCCCCCACACACACACACCACCACACCTCACGTACTCCCCCCACACACACACAAATACCGCCACACCTCACGTACTCCCCCCCCACACACACAAATACCACCACACCTCACGTACTCCCCCCCCCACACACACACACACCGCCACACCTCACGTACTCCCCCCCCACACACACAAATACCACCACACCTCACGTACTCCCCCCCCACACACACACACACCACCACACCTCACGTACTCCCCCCCCCCACACACACACCACCACACCTCACGTACTCCCCCCACACACACACAAATACCGCCACACCTCACGTACTCCCCCCCACACACACACCACCACACCTCACGTACTCCCCCCCCCACACACACACCACCACACCTCACGTACTCCCCCCACACACACACAAATACCACCACACCTCACGTACTCCCCCCCCACACACACAAATACCGCCACACCTCACGTACTCCCCCCCCCCACACACACACCACCACACCTCACGTACTCCCCCCCCACACACACAAATACCACCACACCTCACGTACTCCCCCCCCACACACACAAATACCGCCACACCTCACGTACTCCCCCCCCCCACACACACACCACCACACCTCACGTACTCCCCCCCCCACACACACACACCGTCACACCTCACGTACTCCCCCCCCCCACACAAACACCACCACACCTCACGTACTCCCCCCCCACACACACACACCGTCACACCTCACGTACTCCCCCCACACACACACACACCACCACACCTCACGTACTCCCCCCACACACACACACACCACCACACCTCACGTACTCCCCCCCACACACACACACACACCACCACACCTCACGTACTCCCCCCACACACACACACACCACCACACCTCACGTACTCCCCACACACACACACCGTCACACCTCACGTACTCCCCCCACACACACACACACACCACCACACCTCACGTACTCCCCCCCACACAAACACACCACCACACCTCACGTACTCCCCCCACACACACACAAACACCGCCACACCTCACGTACTCCCCCCACACACACACACCACCACACCTCACGTACTCCCCCCACACACACACACACACCACCACACCTCACGTACTCCCCCCACACACACACACACCGCCACACCTCACGTACTCCCCCCACACACACACAAACACCGCCACACCTCACGTACTCCCCCCACACACACACACCACCACACCTCACGTACTCCCCCCCCACACACACACACACCGCCACACCTCACGTACTCCCCCCACACACACAAACACACCACCACACCTCACGTACTCCCCCCACACACACACAAACACCGCCACACCTCACGTACTCCCCCCACACACACACACCACCACACCTCACGTACTCCCCCCCCACACACACACACACCGCCACACCTCACGTACTCCCCCCACACACACACACACCGCCACACCTCACGTACTCCCCCCCACACACACACACACACCACCACACCTCACGTACTCCCCACACACACACACCGTCACACCTCACGTACTCCCCCCACACACACACACACACCACCACACCTCACGTACTCCCCCCACACACACACACCACCACACCTCACGTACTCCCCCCACACACACACAAACACCACCACACCTCACGTACTCCCCCCTCACACACACACACACCACCACACCTCACGTACTCCCCCCCCACACACACACACCACCACACCTCACGTACTCCCCCCCACACACACACACAAACACCACCACACCTCACGTACTCCCCCCACACACACACACCAACACACCTCACGTACTCCCCCCACACACACACACAAACACCGCCACACCTCACGTACTCCCCCCCCCCACACACACACCACCACACCTCACGTACTCCCCCCCCCCACACAAACACCGCCACACCTCACGTACTCCCCCCCCACACACACACACCACCACACCTCACGTACTCCCCCCCCACACACACACAAACACCACCACACCTCACGTAATCCCCCCCACACACACACACCGCCACACCTCACGTACTCCCCCCCCCCCAACACACACACAAACACCACCACACCTCACGTACTCCCCCCCCACACACACACACCGTCACACCTCACGTACTCCCCCCACACACACACACACCGTCACACCTCACGTACTCCCCCCACACACACACACACCGCCACACCTCACGTACTCCCCCCACACACACACACACACCACCACACCTCACGTACTCCCCCCCCACACACACAAACACCGCCACACCTCACGTACTCCCCCCCCACACACACACAAACACCACCACACCTCACGTACTCCCCCCCCCCACACACACACACCGCCACACCTCACGTACTCCCCCCACACACACACACACCACCACCACACCTCACGTACTCCCCCCCCACACACACACACCACCACACCTCACGTACTCCCCCCCCCACACACACAAACACCACCACACCTCACGTACGCCCCCCCCACACACACACACCACCACACCTCACGTACTCCCCCCCCCCCACACACACAAACACCGTTACACCTCACGTACTCCCCCCCCACACACACACACCACCACACCTCACGTACTCCCCCCCCCACACACCACCACACCTCACGTACTCCCCCCCCACACACACACACCACCACACCTCACGTACTCCCCCCCCACACACACACACCACCACACCTCACGTACTCCCCCCCCACACACCACCACACCTCACGTACTCCCCCCCCACACACACACACCACCACACCTCACGTACTCCCCCCCCACACACACACACCACCACACCTCACGTACTCCCCCCCCACACACCACCACACCTCACGTACTCCCCCCCACACACACACACCACCACACCTCACGTACTCCCCCCCCACACACCACCACACCTCACGTACTCCCCCCCACACACACACACCACCACACCTCACGTACTCCCCCCCCACACACAAACACCACCACACCTCACGTACTCCCCCCCCACACACACACACCACCACACCTCACGTACTCCCCCCCCACACACCACCACACCTCACGTACTCCCCCCCACACACACACACCACCACACCTCACGTACTCCCCCGCACACACACACACCACCACACCTCACGTACTCCCCCCCCACACACAAACACCACCACACCTCACATCCTCCCCCCCCCCACACACACACAAACACCACCACACCTCACGTACTCCCCCCCCACACACAAACACCACCACACCTCACATCCTCCCCCCCCCCACACACACACAAACACCACCACACCTCACGTACTCCCCCCACACACACAAACCGCCACTACTCCCACGTACTCCCCCCACACACACACACCGCCACACCTCACGTACTCCCCCTGCACACTGCACGTCACCTCACTTCACTTTCTGCTGCTTCGCGCACACCGCTCCACTCTGGAATTCCCTCCTCCCCCCCCTCCCCCCATCATCATTGTCAACGTCTCTCTACCCCCAAGCTCTCACAACAACAACCTTGCTCAATTCAAAACGCCGAAAATGCCAAGCGTCTTGGGCCATCGGGCCCGGTTCTCGGCAAGCGTGTTTCATCGCCACCGCCGCCACCCTCACATTCCCCCGGCTACCCACAGGCGAAAGCGTCACCTCGTGTGTCACCTCGTGTGTGTCACCTCGTGTGTGTCACCTCGTGTGTCACCTCGTGTGTCACTTCGTGTGTCACCTCGTGTGTCACCTCGTGTGTCACCTCGTGCGTGTCACCTCGTGTGTCACCTCGTGTGTGTCACCTCGTGTGTGTCACCTCGTGTGTCACCTCGTGTGTGTCACCTCGTGTGTCACCTCGTGCGTGTCACCTCGTGTGTCACCTCGTGTGTGTCACCTCGTGTGTGTCACCTCGTGTGTCACCTTGTGTGTGTCACCTCGTGTGTCACCTCGTGTGTCACCTCGTGTGTCACCTCGTGCGTGTCACCTCGTGTGTCACCTCGTGTGTGTCACCTCGTGTGTGTCACCTCGTGTGTCACCTCGTGTGTCACCTCGTGCGTGTCACCTCGTGTGTCACCTCGTGTGTGTCACCTCGTGTGTGTCACCTCGTGTGTCACCTCGTGTGTGTCACCTCGTGTGTCACCTCGTGTGTCACTTCGTGTGTCACCTCGTGTGTCACCTCGTGTGTCACCTCGTGCGTGTCACCTCGTGTGTCACCTCGTGTGTGTCACCTCGTGTGTGTCACCTCGTGTGTCACCTTGTGTGTGTCACCTCGTGTGTCACCTCGTGTGTCACCTCGTGTGTCACCTCGTGTGTGTCACCTCGTGTATCACCTCGTGTGTGTCACCTCGTGTGCGTCACCTCGTGTGTCACCTCGTGTGTGTCACCTCGTGTGTGTCACCTCGTGTGTGTCACCTCGTGTGTCACCTTGTGTGTCACCTCGTGTGTCACCTCGTGTGTCACCTCGTGTGTGTCACCTCGTGTGTCACCTTGTGTGTGTCACCTCGTGTGTCACCTCGTGTGTCACCTCGTGTGTGTCACCTCGTGTGTCACCTTGTGTGTGTCACCTCGTGTGTCACCTCGTGTGTCACCTCGTGTGTCACCTCGTGTGTGTCACCTTGTGTGTGTCACCTCGTGCGTGTCACCTCGTGTGCATCACCTCGTGTGTGTCACCTCGTGTGTGTCACCTCGTGTGTGTCACCTCGTGTGTCACCTCGTGTGTGTCACCTTGTGTGTGTCACCTCGTGTGTGTCACCTCGTGTGTCAACTCGTGTGCGTCACCTCGTGTGTCAACTCGTGTGCGTCACCTCGTGTGTGTCACCTCGTGTGTCACCTCGTGTGTCACCTCGTGTGTGTCACCTCGTGTGTGTCACCTCGTATGTGTCACCTCGTGTGTCACTTCGTGTGTCACCTTGTGTGTGTCAACTCGTGTGCGTCACCTCGTGTGTGTCACCTCGTGTGTCACCTCGTGTGTCACCTTGTGTGTGTCAACTCGTGTGCGTCACCTCGTGTGTGTCACCTCGTGTGTCACCTCGTGTGTCACCTCGTGTGTGTCACCTCGTGTGTCACCTTGTGTGTGTCACCTCGTGTGTGTCACCTCGTGTGTCAACTCGTGTGTGTCACCTCGTGTGTCACCTTGTGTGTGTCAACTCGTGTGTCACTTCGTGTGTCACCTCGTGTGTGTCACCTCGTGTGTCACCTCGTGTGTGTCACCTCGTGTGTCACCTTGTGTGTGTCAACTCGTGTGTGTCACCTCGTGTGTCACCTCGTGTGTCACCTCGTGTGTCACCTCGTGCGTGTCACCTCGTGTGTCACCTCATGTGTGTCACCTCGTGTGTGTCACCTCGTGCGCGTCACCTCGTGTGTCATCTCGTGTGTCACCTCGTGTGTCACCTCGTGTGCGTCACCTCGTGTGTCACCTCGTGTGCGTCACCTCGTGTGTCACCTCGTGTGTGTCACCTCGTGTGTCACCTCGTGTGTCACCTCGTGTGTCACCTCGTGTGCGTCACCTCGTGTGTCACCTTGTGTGTGTCAACTCGTGTGTCACCTCGTGTGTCACCTTGTGTGTGTCAACTCGTGTGTCACTTCGTGTGTCACCTCGTGTGTGTCACCTCGTGTGTCATCTCGTGTGTCACCTCGTGTGTCACCTCGTGTGCGTCACCTCGTGTGTCACCTCGTGTGTGTCACCTCGTGTGTCACCTCGTGTGCGTCACCTCGTGTGTCACCTCGTGTGTCACCTCGTGTGCGTCACCTCGTGTGTCACCTCGTGTGTGTCACCTCGTGTGTCACCTGGTGTGTCACCTTGTGTGTGTCACCTCGTGTGTCACCTCGTGTGTCACCTCGTGTGCGTCACCTCGTGTGTCACCTCGTGTGTGTCACCTCGTGTGTCACCTCGTGTGTCACCTCGTGTGTCACCTCGTGTGCGTCACCTCGTGTGCGTCACCTCGTGTGTGTCACCTCGTGTGTCACCTCGTGTGTCACCTCGTGTGTGTCACCTCGTGTGTCACCTCGTGTGTCACCTCGTGTGTCACCTCGTGTGTGTCACCTCGTGTGTGTCACCTCGTGTGTGTCACCTCGTGTGTCACCTCGTGTGTCACCTTGTGTGTCACCTCGTGTGTCACCTCGTGTGTCACCTCGTGTGTGTCACCTCGTGTGTCACCTCGTGTGTGTCACCTCGTGTGTGTCACCTCGTGTGTCACCTCGTGTGTCACCTCGTGTGTCACCCACCTTATTCTCCTGGGTCACCGCCACGCCGGAGCCCCCGGGCTTGAGCTCCACCTCGGCCATGGAGCCGAAGACGTCGGTCTCCACCAGGAAGGTGAGCTCCAGGCCCAGCCCCGAGATGTCGTTGTCCAGGATCCACTGCAGGTTCTTGGCGTACTCGGGGTCGATGGAGGCCACGTCCCGGTAGCTCACGGGGATGCCTGCTCGCCACGCACGCACACACGCACCGCACGCTCACCACGCACGCTCACCACGCACGCTCACCACGCACGCTCACCACGCACGCTCACCACGCACGCTCACCACGCACGCTCACCACGCACGCTCGCCACGCACACTCACCACGGACGCACACACCGCACGTACGCTCACCATGCACGCTCACCACGCACGCACACACGCACCGCACGCTCACCACGCACGCTCGCCACGCACACTCACCACGCACGCACACACGCACCGCACGCTCACCATGCACGCTCACCACGCACGCACACACGCACCGCACGCTCACCACGCACGCTCGCCACGCACACTCACCACGGACGCACACACCGCACGTACGCTCACCATGCACGCTCACCACGGACGCTCACCACGCACCGCATGCTCACCACACGTGCACAGCACGCATGCTCGCCACGCACGCACACACAGCATGCACACACAGCACGCGCGCACAGCACGCACACACAGCACGCGCGCACGCCACGCTCGCTCGCCACCCGCGCTCGCCACGTGCGCTCACCACGTCCGATACGCTCACCACGTCCAAGACACCCCCCTCCATCCCCCCTTGCCCCCACACGAGCGAGTGAGTGAGTGTGTGAGTGGTGTGTGAGCGAGTGAGTGAGTGAGTGTGTGAGTGAGTGTGTGAGTGTGTGAGTGAGTGTGTGAGTGTGTGTGTGAGTGAGTGAGTGTGTGAGTGAGTGTGTGAGTGAGTGTGTGAGTGTGTGTGTGAGTGAGTGAGTGTGTGAGGGAGTGTGTGAGTGAGTGAGTGAGTGAGCGAGTGAGTGTGTGAGTGAGTGTGTGAGTGGTGTGTGAGCGAGTGAGCGAGTGAGTGAGTGTGTGAGTGTGTGAGTGAGTGTGTGAGTGTGTGAGTGTGTGAGTGTGTGAGTGAGTGTGTGAGTGTGTGAGTGAGTGAGTGTGTGAGCGAGTGTGTGAGTGAGTGTGTGAGTGAGTGAGCGAGCGAGCGAGTGAGTGAGTGAGTGAGTGAGTGAGTGAGCGAGCGAGTGAGTGAGTGAGTGTGTGAGTGAGTGTGTGAGTGTGTGTGTGAGTGAGTGTGTGAGTGAGTGAGTGAGTGAGTGGTGAGTGTGTGAGTGAGTGTGTGAGTGGTGTGTGAGCGAGTGAGCGAGTGAGTGTGTGAGTGAGTGTGTGAGTGGTGTGTGAGCGAGTGAGCGAGTGAGTGAGTGTGTGAGTGTGTGAGTGAGTGAGTGTGTGAGTGTGTGAGTGTGTGAGTGAGTGTGTGAGTGTGTGAGTGAGTGAGTGTGTGAGCGAGTGTGTGAGTGAGTGAGTGTGTGAGTGAGTGAGTGAGCGAGCGAGCGAGTGAGCGAGTGAGTGAGTGAGTGAGTGTGTGAGTGAGTGAGTGAGTGTGTGAGTGAGTGAGTGTGTGAGTGAGTGTGTGAGTGAGTGAGTGAGTGTGTGAGTGAGTGAGTGGTGTGTGAGCGAGTGAGCGAGTGAGTGTGTGAGTGAGTGTGTGAGTGAGTGTGTGAGTGAGTGAGTGAGTGTGTGAGTGAGTGAGTGTGTGAGTGAGTGAGTGAGTGTGTGAGTGAGTGTGTGAGTGAGTGAGTGAGTGGTGAGTGAGTGAGTGAGTGGTGTGTGAGTGAGTGAGCGAGTGAGTGAGCGAGTGAGTGAGTGAGTGTGTGTGTGAGTGAGTGAGTGTGTGAGTGAGTGTGTGAGTGAGTATGTGAGTGAGTATGTGAGTGAGTGTGTGAGTGAGTGAGTGTGTGAGTGAGTGTGTGAGTGGTGTGTGAGCGAGTGAGCGAGTGAGTGTGTGAGTGAGTGAGTGAGTGGTGTGTGAGTGAGTGAGCGAGTGAGTGAGCGAGTGAGTGAGTGAGTGTGTGTGTGAGTGAGTGAGTGTGTGAGTGAGTGTGTGAGTGAGTATGTGAGTGAGTGAGTGTGTGAGTGTGTGAGTGAGTGAGTGAGTGTGTGAGTGAGTGAGCGAGTGAGCGAGTGAGTGTGTGAGTGAGTGTGTGAGCGAGTGAGTGTGTGAGTGAGTGAGTGGTGTGTGAGTGAGTGAGCGAGTGAGTGAGCGAGTGAGTGAGTGAGTGTGTGTGTGAGTGAGTGAGTGTGTGAGTGAGTGAGTGTGTGAGTGAGTGAGTGTGTGAGTGAGTGAGTGAGTGTGTGAGTGAGTGTGTGAGTGAGTGAGTGAGTGGTGAGTGAGTGAGTGAGTGGTGTGTGAGTGAGTGAGCGAGTGAGTGAGCGAGTGAGTGAGTGAGTGTGTGTGTGAGTGAGTGAGTGTGTGAGTGAGTGTGTGAGTGAGTATGTGAGTGAGTATGTGAGTGAGTGTGTGAGTGAGTGAGTGTGTGAGTGAGTGTGTGAGTGGTGTGTGAGCGAGTGAGCGAGTGAGTGTGTGAGTGAGTGAGTGAGTGGTGTGTGAGTGAGTGAGCGAGTGAGTGAGCGAGTGAGTGAGTGAGTGTGTGTGTGAGTGAGTGAGTGTGTGAGTGAGTGTGTGAGTGAGTATGTGAGTGAGTGAGTGTGTGAGTGTGTGAGTGAGTGAGTGAGTGTGTGAGTGAGTGAGCGAGTGAGCGAGTGAGTGTGTGAGTGAGTGTGTGAGCGAGTGAGTGTGTGAGTGAGTGAGTGGTGTGTGAGTGAGTGAGCGAGTGAGTGAGCGAGTGAGTGAGTGAGTGTGTGTGTGAGTGAGTGAGTGTGTGAGTGAGTGTGTGAGTGAGTATGTGAGTGAGTATGTGAGTGAGTGTGTGAGTGAGTGAGTGTGTGAGTGAGTGAGCGAGTGAGCGAGTGAGTGTGTGAGTGTGTGAGTGAGTGAGTGAGTGTGTGAGTGAGTGAGTGAGCGAGTGAGCGAGTGAGTGTGTGAGTGAGTGTGTGAGTGAGTGAGTGTGTGAGTGAGTGAGAGTGACGGGCGCTGGAGGAGGCCTCTGCACTGCGTTGCCGAGTGGGGATGGAATCGCGAGCGTTGCGGCGCGGACATCATCCCTGTCATTAGCGTCTCATTGAATTATCCAGCCGAGGTCACGGGGCGAGACGCACGCACGCACACACACACACACAAGAGACAAAGATCCCCCGTATAGCATGAATAGACTGTTGGGGCAAGTGCTGTTAGCAAGAACTTATGAAGGCCAGAACAGCCAACGAGAGGGTGGGTGGCAAGCACCACACCCGGCCGCCTTTGTCTCCCTAGTGGCGATGTTTACACACTGCACTAGGTACACATTTGAGGCTGAGCCGACCTAGGAGAAGCCCAGAACCGGTACAGATAATCGTCACGCGCACACGCACACACACGCGTACACATGTATCACACGCGCACACGCCTCCCTCCCTCCACCCCCCACCCCCCTCCAGGGTATGGAGAAGGGGGGGAGGGAGGCGTGCGGAGGAGGAGGAGTGTGTTTGGGGGGGGAGGGTGGAGTGGAATTGATGCTCGCGGTAGCTCTAGGGGGAGCACACAAACACAACGAGGTTTTAATTTGATAATCGCCGCGCACTCAATTTGCCGCCTGGGATCCCCCCCCCAACCCCACCCCGTCCCATCCCCCTTCCTCTCCCTGCGTCCGCGGCGCCAGAGCTGCGGGCGCCAGGGTCAGACCCCCACACGCAGGCAGCAGCGTCGGCCCCTGCAGGCACCACGACAGTCACGTCACCGCAGACGTCGCGGGCAGCCGCGTGCGGCACGAGCAATCCGGGGCGACTCCAGTCGCGGGGACGCGGAACCCTGGCGTTACCGTAGGCCCGAGCGACGGCCTCGAACCCCGGGCCGCCCGCTCGCGGCACGGGGACCGGGCGCCGTGGCCAAACGCGGCCCAACGCCGAGCTCACCGAGGATGTGCTTATAGAAGGAGCGGGTGAAGTAGACGTTGACGAGGTGCCGGTGGTACAGGGCCAGGCCCAGGATCTGCCCCGCGAAGCGGAAGTAGTTCAGGTGGTCGGGGTTCACGGACGAGTTGCTGTTTGGCTGAAACGTCGTTCCTGGGGGGCGGGGCAACGGGGACGCGGAGACGTGAGGACGCGGGGACGTGGGGAGACGCGCGGAGGCACGGTGTCCCCGTGACACAGTGAGACACGGGGAAACACAGGGAGACACCCAGAGACACAGGGAGACACAGTGAGACACAGGGAGACACGCGGAGACACGCAGAGACACAGTGTCCCCGTGACACAGTGAGACACAGTGAGACACAGGGAGACACACGGAGACACAGTGAGACACAGTGAGACACAGGGAGACACAGGGAGACACAGGGAGACAGGCGGAGACACGCGGAGACACAGTGTCCCCGTGACACAGTGAGACAGTGAGACACAGGGAGACACGCGGAGACACGGTGTCCCCGTGAGACAGTGAGACACAGTGAGACACAGGGAGACACAGGAAGACACACGGAGACACGCGGAGACACACGGAGACACGCAAAGACACAGTGAGACACAGTGAGACGCACGGAGACACGCGGAGACACAGTGTCCCCGTGACACAGTGAGACACAGGGAGACACAGGGAGACATGCGGAGACATGCGGAGACACAGTGAGACACAGGGAGACACACGGAGACACGCGGAGACACGCGGAGACAGACTGAGACACACGGAGACACGCGGAGACACAGTGTCCCCGTGACACAATGAGACACAGGGAAACACAGGGAGACACAGTGAGACACAGGGAGACACAGAGAGACACAGGGAGACACAGTGATACACATTGAGACACAGTGAGACACAGTGTCCCAATGACACAGGGAGACACAGGGAGACACAGGAAAACAACCCTGTCTCCATCCACATACGGGGGATGAACGTTAAAGCTGAGTCGACATAAGAGAGTCCCAGGACCGGTAAAGGAATCCTCACCGATGTTGGCTGTCAGCGGAATTCGAACCCTGGTTACTGGGTTTGTAGCAGAGTGCGCTAACCACTGCGCCACCGCTCCCCACGTACCCACATACGTGTGCACGCTGAATAAATTGGCCACTTCAAAGACAATTTGCAGAGCAGCAGCTGTGCGTGCATATGTGTGTATGCATGTGCCTGCGTGTGTGTGTGTGTGTACGTGTGTGTGTGTACGTGTGTGTGTGTGCCTGCGTGTGTGTGTGTGCGCGTGTGTGTGTGCGCGTGTGTATGTGTGCGCGTGTGTGTGTGCGCGTGTGTATGTGCGTGTGTGTGTGTGTGTGCGTGTGTGTGTGCCTACGTGTGTGTGTGTGTGCCTACGTGTGTGTATGTGTGCGTGTGTGTGTGTGCGTGTGCGTGTGCGTGTGTGTGTGTGTGCGTGTGTGTGCATGTGTGTGTGCGCGTGTGTGTGTGTGTGCCTACGTGTGTGTGTGTGTGCGTGTGTGTGTGTGCGTGTGTGTGTGTGCGTGTGTGTGTGCGCGTGTGTGTGTGTGTGCCGCTCTTCCGGCATCGGCGCATCCACACAACATCATGGATGCATGCCGGGTCCAAGCAAGAACATCTGCTGGACTACGTAGTGACGGACCAGCGGATGCGAGCCCATGTCCTTGACACCAGGACCTACCGTGGAGCTGATCTGCCCTCTGACCATCGACTAGTCATCTGTAAGATGCGCCTGCCATTCTTCCACTCCGGTGGTGGGTGTACACCCAGGATCCCATTCCAACCAAAAGTGGCCTGGTCTAAGTTAGCTGATGAAAGTTGCAAGCGAGAATTTCATCATCGCTTGCAGCTGGGGTTGGCATCGTCCCCCACTCCACCTGATGTCGAGGGTAAATGGGCGAGGTTTAAGACTGTGACTCATGCAGCTGCAATGGCTGCTTTGGGTACGTGGTCCAGACCTCCCCGGGAACCCTGGCTGACGGAGGAGGTGTTCAGGTTAATTGAGAAAAAGCGACAGGCCCACTCTCGTCGCCTACAGCATCCCACGTCAGAGAATGAGGAGGTTTACCGCAGCCTTCGCTCGGAGGTTCGGAGAGCCGTAAGGCGCTGTAAGGATGGGTGGTGGTCGCGGGTTGCTGAGGAGATGGAGTCTGCCTCAGTGGCCCGCGATCACAAATCACTATTTAACTCCATCAAAAAAGTAACCTGCAGCGCCACACCTATTACCATCATTAGAGGAAAAAACGGTGATCCAATCTCCGACCCCCAGGAACAGGTTTGCAGATTTGCTGAGCATTTCTGTGAGGTCCTGGGGGAGGGAAAATTTCTCAGCCAGGAAAACATCATGGCACAAAGTGGGGATAACCCTGCTGAGGCTGCGGTGCCTCAAATATTGGAAGAGGTCACCCCCTGTGAGTGGCTGGCTGAGGTACCGGCTGTTGAGGAAGTACTGAGGGCGATCCGGAGTCTGAGACCAGGGAAGGCACCGGGCAGAGATGATCTCCCAGGCGAAATGCTGAGGGAGGGTGGCGTTTGTGCACAGACTGCCCTATATGACATCATAACAACAGTCTGGACCACTGGACGGGTTCCGCAGGACTGGAAGGATGCCCTGGTGGTCCCCCTCTTTAAGAAGGGGGACCGCACAGACTGTAACAACTACAGGGGCATCTCACTCCTCAGTGTGCCGGGTAAGGTCCTGGCAAGGATTATTCAACATCGCCTTGCTAGGCATGCTGAGGAAAGGCTTGCGGAGCCCCAATGTGGTTTCAGGAAAGGGCGGTCCTGCACAGATGCCATATTTTCTGTCCGTCTGCTACAGCAGAGGTGTAGGGAATTCCAAAAAGACCTACATCTCTGCTTTATTGACCTGGTCAAGGCCTATGATACCATCAGTAGGACTGGGCTCTGGGTTGTTCTTCGTGCTTTCGGAGTCCCTGACCCTCTGCTCACGATCATTAAGGACCTTCATGATGGTGAGCGGGCCCGGGTAAAACTACGTGGCCGGGAGTCGGAGCCTTTCCCTGTACACCTTGGGGTGCGACAGGGATGTCCTCTGGCTCCCACATTATTTAACATCTATTTCGACTGCGTAGTTCGTGAAGCCTTCAATAGCTGTACCGGGGGAATTACCATTTGGTACAGATATAATGGGAGGCTGATCGACGCCCGGGTGCGATCAAGGGATGGCTCCCTATTGGTCAACCACGTTATGTATGCCGATGATTTGGTAATAGCTGCTCATTCAGAAGAGGAGTTGGAGACGCTGCTGCTGAGACTGGAGTGTGCCACTAAGAGGTGGGGCCTTACCATCAGCCCCACCAAAACTAAGCACCTGCCTGGGTATTTTGTACCATCGGGCACTCCGCCCCCACAACTCCCAATCGGTGATGGGGCAGTTGTGGAGAGAGTAGAGAGTTTCCCATACCTGGGCAGTGTGCTCATGACCGGCTCCAGTTTATCAGCAGAGGTCTCACTCCGAATCAGTCGAGCGGCAATATCTTTTCATCGGTTGCGTAACGCTGTGTGGAAGCTACCTGGTCTGTCGCTCCGCACGAAGCTTCAGGTCTTCTCGGCCACGGTCATTCCCTCCCTTCTCTACGCTTGCGAAACGTGGACCCCCCTAGTGGAGCATCTTCGCCGGTTGGAAACATTTAGGCTGGCCTGCCTACGATCCATCCTGGGTTTAACCAGGCTGGATTGTGTGAGGAGCTCACAAGTCCTTGAAAGATCTGGGCAAAGTCCCATCAGTGAGCTCCTCCGGCAGGCAAGGCTGCGTTGGCTGGGTCATGTAGCCCGCATGCCCAGCCACCGCATGCCTAAACAGCTTTTGTTCGGCCGGATCGAGGGGGCTAAACGGGCGCGGCACGGGCTAGAGAAGAGATGGAGTGATGTGGTACAGGAGGACGTGGAGCTGAGTGGACTTGCCGATGACTGGTACCAGCGGTGTCAAGATCGGCCTCAGTGGAGGAGGCTCGTGAAGGACGCTACTGGGCAGTTGGAGGCAGTCGCCCTCCAACAACAACGGAGGGCGGAGGAGCGACGCTCACAACAACGAGCGGAGCGCCGGGTGGCTAAAGCACAGCAAGTTGGCACAGTAGGTGGCACAGGTGGTGCATCAGCCAGTCATCTCGGTCATCTCGGTCAGTCGACCCGTGGCACCTGGGTCTGCCCCGTGACCTCCTGCCAGCGGGCGTTCGACACTTCACGTGGCCTCAAGGTGCACATGGCCTGGCACAAGCGTCGTGGTGACGTCACCGCCACTTAGTGGCGAATGGCGGTTGTTGTTGTTGTTGTTGTGTGTGTGCCTACGTGTGTGTGTGTGCCTACGTGTGTGTGTGCGTGTGTGTGCGTGTGTGTGTGTGTGTGCGTGTGCGTGTGCGCGTGTGTGTGTGCGTGTGTGTGTGCGCGTGTGTGTGTGTGTGTGCCTACGTGTGTGTGTGTGTGCGTGTGTGTGTGCGTGTGTGTGTGTGCGTGTGTGTGCGTGTGTGTGTGCGCGTGTGTGTGTGTGTGCCTACGTGTGTGTGCGTGTGTGTGTGCGTGTGTGTGTGTGTGCGTGTGTGTGTGTGCGCGCTTGTGTGTGTGTGCCTACGTGTGTGTGTGCGCGCTTGTGTGTGTGTGCCTACGTGTGTGTGCGCGCTTGTGTGTGTGTGCTTACGTGTGTGTGCGTGTGTGTGTGTGTGTGCCTACGTGTGTGTGTGGGTGTGTGCGCGCGCTTGTGTGTGTGTGCCTACGTGTGTGTGCGCGCTTGTGTGTGTGTGCCTACGTGTGTGTGTGTGTGTGTGCCTACGTGTGTGTGTGTGTGCCTACGTGTGTGTGTGTGTGCGCGCTTGTGTGTGTGTGTGCCTACGTGTGTGTGTGTGTGTGTGCGCGTGTGTGTGTGTGTGCCTACGTGTGTGTGTGTGCCTGCGTGTGTGTGTGTGCCTACGCGTGTGTGTGTGTGTGTGCCTACGTGTGTGTATGTGCGCGTGTGTGTATGTGTGTGTGTGCCTACGTGTGTGTGTGTGTGTGTGCGCGTGTGTGTGTGTGCCTGCGTGTGCGGGGCACGGGGCCTGTGGGTGGCCACTCACCATCGGCGGACTGCGTGAAGAGAGCGTAGTCCGGGTTGAGGATCTCGTTTGAGAGAATGTCGAACCACTCCCTGACCACTCCCTGGCCCTGCACACACCGCACCACACACCACACACATCATCACACCACACACCACACACATCACCACACACATCACCACACCGCACCACACACACATCACCGCACCGCACCCCACACACATCACCACACCGCAACACACCCCACACACATCACCACACCACACCATACACCACCACCACACCACACACATCACCACCCCGCACCGCAACACACACATCACCACACCGCACCACACACCACACACATCACCACACCGCACCACACCGCACCACACACCACACACGTCACCACACCGCACCACACACACCACCACACACACCACCACACCACCACACACACCGCACCATACACACCACCACACCACCACACATACCACCACACCGCACCATACACACCACCACACCACACACAACACATTTTACACACACCACCACATACACCACCACACCACACACATCACCACACCGCACTGCAACACACACATCACCACACCGCACAACACACCACACACCGCACCACACTGCACCACACACATCACCACACCGCACCACACACACCACCACACACACCACCACAACCGCACCACTCACTCCACCTCACCGCACCACACACACCACCACATACACCACCACACTGCATCGCATCAGTACACCACACTTGCTGGGTGCAGGGTGCTGGGGGTGCAGGGTGCAGGGTGCTGGGGGAGCAGGGTGCTGGGGGTGCAGGGTGCAGGGTGCTGGGGGTGCAGGGTGCTGGGGGTGCAGGGTGCAGGGTGCAGGGTGCTGGGGGTGCAGGGTGCTGGGGGTGCAGGGTGCAGGGTGCTGGGGGTGCAGGGTGCTGGGGGTGCAGGGTGCAGGGTGCAGGGTGCAGGTTGCTGGGGGTGCAGGGTGCTGGGGGTGCAGGGTGCTGGGGGTGCAGGGAGCTGGGGGTGCAGGGTGCAGGGTGCAGGGTGCAGGGTGCTGGGGGTGCACGGTGCTGGGTGTGCAGGGTGCTGGGGGTGCAGGGTGCTGGGGGTGCAGGGTGCAGGGTGCAGGGTGCTGGGGGTGCAGGGTGCTGGGGGTGCAGGGTGCAGGGTGCTGGGGGTGCAGGGTGCTGGGGGTGCAGGGTGCTGGAGGTGCAGGGTGCAGGGTGCGGGGTGCTGGGTGTGCAGGGTGCTGGGGATGCAGGGTGCAGGGTGCTGTGGGTGCAGGGTGCTGGGGGTGCGGGGTGCTGGGGGTGCTGGGGGTGCAGGGTGCTGGGGGTGCAGGGTGCAGGGTGCTGGGGGTGCAGGGTGCAGGGTGCTGGGGGTGCAGCGTGCAGGGTGCTGGGGGTGCTGGGGGTGCGGGGTGCTGGGGGTGCGGGGTGCTGGGGGTGCAGGGTGCTGGGGGGGCAGGGTGCAGGGTGCAGGGTGCTGGGGATCCAGGGTGCAGGGTGCTGGGGGTACAGGGTGCTGGGGGTGCAGGGTGCTGGAGGTGCAGGGTGCAGGGTGCTGGGGGTACAGGGTGCTGGGGGTGCAGGGTGCTGGAGGTGCAGGGTGCAGGGTGCTGGGGGTGCAGGGTGCAGGGTGCAGGGTGCTGGGGGTGCAGGGTGCGCCCTCACCACGCCCTCCTCCCCGTGGAACCGCACGGCGATCCCCTGCTTCAGCTTCTCCTGGCTCACCTTGGACACCATCTCACAGCTGCTCTCAAACACCGAGTCTGTGCCCACACAGACAAAGATCCCCCCTGTAGCCTTCACAAGCTTCCAGGGCAAGTGCTGTTAGCGAGTAGCACCTATGAAGGCCGGAAGGGCACACCGGGGGGTGGGTGGCCAGCACCACGCCCGGACGTCTTTGTCTCACTATTTGCGATGTTTTTACACCGCACCAGTTACTCATTTGAGTCTGAGTCGACCTAGGAGAGGCCCAGGACACGTTCAGATAATCGTCACTGGTGTTGGCCGGGATTGAACTCGCGTGGCACACTCCCGCGCTCACTTACGCACTCACTCACACTCACACACTCACTCACACTCACACACTCACTCACACTCACACACTCATTCACACACTCACAATCACACGCTCACACACTCACTCACACACTCACACACTCACTCACACACTCACACACTCCCTCTCACTCACACCCCCTCACTCACACTCTCTCGCTTGCACCGCCCGTGACGTTGGTGTCAGCAGGCGGCTCGCGGCTGCCCCCCCGCGAGCTCCTGACGGCCGGGCCCCGGTAATTGCCGGGTAATTGCCGCGGTGTCGACGAGTAATTACGGCGAAATCACACGGAAGCAGCAGCAGCAGCGGCAGCAGCAGCGGCGGCGGCGGCGGCGGCGGCGGCGATGGCAGCCGAGAGGGAAATTGCTCGAGTCAGACTAACTCCGGGGCTCGCTCGCAATCACAGCCGACAGCGACTGCCAGGCTCACGTGACCATGCAGCCTCTGTCAGTCTCGTGTGACGGTACAGCCTCTGTCGGCCTAACGTTACGGTACAGCCTCTGTCGGTCTAACGTGACGGGGGAGGGAGGGGGGGGCGTCCTATGGGGTCACGTGGGGTCACGCGGGGTCACGTGGGGTCAAATGAAAATTAAGAGCAAAATCAATGCAGGGGCCGTCGCTGCCGCTGCCAAAGCCGCCGCGTCGACGCTTTGCGGACTGCGCCGAGCGCCGCCTGCCGCGGGCGTCGACCGCTCTGGGCCGAGACTTGCCGGGCCGAGACGCGTGTTGCCGCAGGAGCATTGTCACTTCGTTATCGGGTGGGCGGGCACCGGCGTGAGCGTGGCGCCCACTCGCAGCGCCGGGGACCAGAGGTCGCAACCGGGTACCCGATACCCGTACCCTACCCGATACCCGGTTACCCGTACCCGGCCGGATACGGGTACGGGTACCCGTTTGCGACCCTGGTGCGGCCGGGTACGGGTAGGCCGTGAGTCACTGGTGAATAACTGTTTGTCACTCATTTCGGGTAGGGTACGGGTAGGGAACGGCTACCCGTACCCGGCCGGGTACGGGTAGCCGTTTGCGACCCTGGTGCGGCCGGGTACGGGTACGGGTAAGGAATCAAAACCGTTTGCGACCCCCGCCGGGGACGCCCGGCGGGGGCCTCTGCGGGACCCAGGGCCGCCGTTCCCAGGACCAGGCTCGGGGGTCAGTGAACTCGCCGAGGTCACCCCACACAGCCGCCCACTTCTCAAGTCGCGATCCCCATCCCTTCTGGGATCACGCTGCTGCTGCTGCTGCTGCCACCGCCACCGCTGTCCCCTTCCTCGTCTCCGGCAGAACTCCAGAATGAACCCCTCTTCTTGGTTCTTTCGGTAAAGTCACGTAGAATGGAAATAATAAAATAATAAAAATTAAAACATAATTAAATAATTCTCACGACGTTTCGGCTACAACGCAAGTAGCCGTCCTCAGGTGGAGAACAGGTCTGTCGAGGAGACAGAGTCTTATTTTATGATGTTTTATTTATATCATTTTATTATTTCCATTCTACGTGACTTCACCGAAAGAACCAAGAAGATGAATCCCTGCAGTCACGAAAGCTTTAAGTCGAAAAACGAACCCCCTCGTTTGAGAGTCAAACATCGCCGCACCTCCTGGCTTTGACATTCCTGCTCGTCATGGAAGGCACCGAGTCGGGGTGGGGGTCACCGCGGGGCTCAGCGCACCTCTGTGGACGAGCAGGACGTCGCCCTCGCTGACGGGACGGTGCACCATGGCCGTGTCCTGTCCGTCCGACAGCAGGTTCTCGTAGAACCAGTCGCAGCGATCCTTGAAGGGCTGCGGGACACGGGGACCTATCACAACCCAGCCGTGTTGCCACCTGCGCCGGTTTGATTTGCTGGCATCCGTCCCTCCCCCCCCCCCCCCCGTCGAGGAGGCAACAGCTGCCCTGGGAGATCTACGTCTCCCCGGGACATCTGCGAGTCTTGGTGGGAGGGAGGGTGGGTGGGTGGGTGGGTGGATAGGTGAGTTCGTGTGTGTGTTTAGGTGGGTGAGCGACTGATAGGCTTGTCACCTGTCCTGTTGAGGTGGCTGGCAGCTGTGCCGGGACATCGAGAGACCCCGGGCCGTGCCCGTTACACAACAGCGGCAGCGACCGCTGTGGGCTCCGCTACAGCGTGAGCGGCGTCGCTACGACATCCCACGGGGGACTCGTGGCGATGACCAACTCGCCCGTGGCGTGCGCCACCCCCCTCTCTCTCACCGCTCAATTCAAGGGACGCGCGACACCCCGAATCCTACGCGAACCCTTTTCTGTTGACCGCTTTCGAGAGTGCCGTTTGTCGCTGGGCCCCTCCACGGTTTGGCCGCGTGACGGGCGCCTGACGCCCTAGCGACCGCCCATCTCAGCGGCTCACGTCGCTGCGCCCCTCGCATTACGGACTCGGACGACGACGACGATGACGACGGTGACCTCGGGAGCTGGGAGAGAGTTTGGATCGTCGCGGGAACGCGGGACAGGACCCGCTCCGCACAGCCCCGCTGCTCAGCCCGCTTCACCCTCCCACCACAAATCTCCCTTTCACGGGCGACCTGGCGCGGCAATGTAGTCTCCACCGCCGCCGTCACCACGTCTCCGCGCTTCACATTCACCGCCCCGCGGCCCCCTCCCCCGCCCCCCCGAGCCGCCCGCGGCGCCGGTGAACTCCTGTCCCGTCCCCACGAAGTGCCGGACCCTGCCGAGTTCAAGTCGAATTACGGCCTCAACAAGTGCCGCGACCAAGGGGAGTGTGAGACCTGGGGCCGGATGGTGGGAGACTGTGAGGGCAGCTCTATGGGTCTCTGTGTGAATCTATGGGTCTCCGTGTTGACCTATGGGTCTGAGTGGTTCCATGGGCCTCTGTGAGAGTCTATGCACGAGCGAGTGGGCGAGTTGTTGTTGTCGTTGCGTGCGGTGTGGTGCGGTGCGGATGGGACGGGAGTCGAACCTGAGACTTGGTGATGTGCATGAAGCGCGACATGAGCTCGGGGCACTCGAGCAGGAAGTGGAAGTGGTGGAAGATGATCTTGGGCTTCCGCGTGACGAAGCACTTGAGCACGCCGTCGTGCCGGCACACAAACTCGATGAAGCGCGGCGACGTGAGCCTGCGGGCCGCACCGCACACGCCACAAGGTGACGCACGGCACACGTGACGCACGACACACACGTGACGCACGGCACACACGTGACGCACGACACACACGTGACGCACGGCACACACGTGACGCACGACACACACGTGACGCACGGCACACGCGCTACGCTGACGACACACGCCACGCGCACTGCACACGTGACGCACGACACACGCGCCGTGTACCACGACAATAACGGCGAGCCGCCGTTCACCACCGAGCACCGGTAGCATCGCGGCAGCGTTTGCGCCGGGCCGGGTGCACTTGGAGGCCGCCGCACGACGCGCGGACGAGGGACGTCGGCGTACCCGTCGGGCGTGGTGCACGAGCAGACGAGGTAGAAGGCCTGGATGACGGCGCTCAGCCGATCGGCCGTCACCTCGATCACGTCCTCTCCCTGCTCGGGGTCCGCCGGCGGCCCCCCCTCCGCCTCCTCCTGCTCCTGCTCCCCCCCGGGGCGGCCCGACGCGTCGGCCTCCGCGCGGGGGGCGGCCTTGTCCCCCCCGGCGTCCGGGCGTGGACGGGGGCCGGGCGGGGGCGAGGAGGGGGGGGGCCCGCGTCCCCTCCTCCCCGGGGTCGTCGGGAGACGGAGGGGGGTCGCCGGGAGACGCGGCCGGCGCGGCGGGGGATGGGCGGTCGGGGCCCCCCCGCCTCGCGGTCTCGCCGCCCTCGTCCCCCGTGTCGTCCGACCCCTCCGGGGGGGTCGCGCGGGCCCCCCGCTCGGAGACGGGCCCCGACGCCTCGGCCTGCGCCGCGTGCTTGCGGAGGAGCGCGGCCCGGACCCCCTCGCCGGGGGGGTCCGCGGGGGTCTGGGTGGACTGCAGCTCGACCCCCAGCAGCACGAGCCACTCGTTGAGCGAGTGCCACAGGGGCTCCAGTGGCTGGGGTTCACACACGCGAGCGAGTGCACGCACACACGCACGCACGCACGCACACGCACACGCACACACGCACACACGCACACACGGACACGCACACACGGACATGCACACACGCACACGCACACACGCACACACGCCCATACAGACACACGCAGGCACACACACACACAGAGGCAGTGTTACACGCAACATCTGGCTGCGACATCACCACGGCGCTTGTGCCGGGCTGGGTGTACTTCTCAGCTATCATTTGAACGGCGCAAGGCTCTCTCTGTCGCTGCTGGCAGGAGATCACAGGCCTGATCCAGGTGCCGGCGGTTGACCGAGATGACTGGCAGATGCGCCGCCTGTGCTTTTTAGCCGCCCGGCGCTCAACTCTCGTTGTTCGTGACACGCCGAGTGTTGCATGTGTCCGCGCACACACACACACAGAGTTACACACACGTGCGCACACGCGCGCAGACGCACAGACACAAAGGCCCCCCGTGTAACCTACATAGGCTGTTAGGGCAAGTGCTGTTTGCCAGCTGTTCTTCGCACTTTGTGGGTCACCGCCCCTCTGCTCACAGACACACACACGCACACGTTGACACACATACACATGCATACAAAGGCAAAGACAAAATCCCCCATATAGCCTTAACAAACTATTGGAGCAAGTGCTGTTCGCGAGCACCTATGAAGGCTGGCACGGTATACAAGGGGATGGGTGACCAGCACCACGCCCGACCGCCTTTGTCTCCCCAGTGGCAATGTTTTACACACTGCACCAGGCATCAATTTCAGGCTGAGTCGACCTAGGGAAGGCCCAGGACCGGTTCAGAAAATCTTCATGGGTGTTGGCCGTGAGCGGGAATCGAACCCGGGTCGCCGGGTTCGTAGTGCAGCGCGCTAACCGCTACACCACCGCTCTCACACACTCTCACACTCACACACTCTCACACACATTCTCACACTCACACTCTCACACACTCACACTCTCACACACTCTCACATTCATCACACGCGCTCACACTCTCACACTCACCCAAACTCACACACTGTCACACATTCTCACACTCACTCTCACACATTCACTCTCACACTCTCACTCTCACATATTATCTATCAACCTCACACTCTCTCACACACTCACTCTCTCACACCCCCACACACTCTCCCTCTATCAACCTCACACTCTCTCAACACTCTCTCACACTCTATCACACTCAAACACTCTCACTCTATCAACCTCACACTTTCTCACCCTCACACTCTCAAACACTCTCACTCTATCAACCTCACACACTCTCAAAAACACTCTCACACACTCTCACACACTCTCTCACACTCTCACTTTCCCACACCCTCACACACTCTCTCACACTCTCTCACCCTCTCACTCTCACACTCTCTCTCTCTCACTCACACACACTCTCTCTCACTCCCACACCCTCTCACTCTCTCACGCACACACACTCTCACACACTCTCACACACTCTCTCACACTCTCACTCTCACACACTCTCAAAAACACTCTCACACACTCTCACACACTCTCTCACACTCTCACTTTCCCACACCCTCACACACTCTCTCACACTCTCTCACCCTCTCACTCTCACACTCTCTCTCTCTCACTCCCACACCCTCTCACTCTCTCACTCACACACACTCTCACTCTCTCACTCACACACACTCTCACACTCTCACTCACACACACTCTCACACTCTCCCACACTCTCTCACCCTCTCACCCTCTCACTCTCTCACTCACACACACTCTCACACTCTCCCACACTCTCTCACCCTCTCACCCTCTCACTCTCCCACACCCTCACACACTCTCACTCTATCAACCTCACACTTTCTCACCCTCACACTCTCAAACACTCTCACTCTATCAACCTCACACACTCTCAAAAACACTCTCACACACTCTCACCCTCACACCCTCACACACTCTCTGCCCTGGCGACATCAGTGCCCCCCCCCCCCCCCCGTTCTCACGCCCGTTGTCTCGCTCCGCGGGTTCTTGTGATCAAAGCTCGTCGTGGGGGCGGGGCTGGAGGGGAGGGGGGGAGGGGAGGGGGGGAGGGCGCATTTCAAACGCACGTTGCCGTCAGCTCGTGTCGTACGCGGACAGGTGTACGGGCGCGGGAGAGATCGTGCACGTGTGAGGCTGTGCGTGTGTGTGGGGAGCGGTGGTGCAGCGGTTAGCGCTACGCTGCGCTACGAACCTGGCCACCCGGGTTCGATTCCCGCTCACGGCCAAAATCAGTGACGATTATCTGAACCGGTCCTGGGCCTCCCCTAGGTCGACTCAGTCTCAAATGAGTACCTGGTGCGGTGTATAGTAAACATCAGCGCTGGGGAGATGAATGCGGCCGGGCGTGGTGCTTTGTGTGAGTGTGGTCTTTAGTGTGGATGTGTGCGTGCGTCTCTGGACGTGTGTGTAAGACGTGGGCATCTGGGACGGAGCGACTGGAAGGCATGGGCCAGATCAGCTCGGTTAACAACGGTAGGAGGGGGCTGGTAGACTTCTGTGCAGCCTGTGGACTTGTAATGATCAACACGCTATTCCGGCATCAGCGCATCAACACATCATAGATGCATCCCAGGTCCAAGCTGGAACATCTGCCGGACTATAGCGACAGAACAGCGAGTCCTGACCCATGTCCTTGGCACCAGCACCTACCATGGAACTCAACACCTCCTGACCATCGCCTTGTGATCTGTAAGATGCGCCTGCCAAACCCACGGTGGCCTGGTCTCGCCTCACTGATGGGAGCTGCAAGAATGTCATCATCGCTTGCAGCTTGAATTGGCATCGTCCTCCTACGGATGGCGAGACCTGTGGTTCCTGCACCTGCTCTAGCTGCACTGGGGTACGCGGTCCAAACCTCCCCAAGAAGCCCTGACTTGATGGAGGAGGTCGTTCCGGCGAGCTCAGAGCAAGCGAGCGACAGGGCAGCTTTCACTCGGAGGTTGGGAGAGGCCGCACGGAGCTGCAAGGTTGAATGGTGGTCACGAGTTACTGAGGAGAGATGGGCGCTGCCTCGGGAGCTTCAAGCGAGTCGCTTTAATTCCACTGAAGAAGCAACCCGCAGCGCCGCACCTATTTCCGTCCTTGCGGGGAAGAACAGTGATCCGACCTCTGACCAGAGGTCGCAATCGGGTACCCGATACCCGTACCCTACCCGATACCAGGCTACCCATACCCGGCCGGGTACCCGTTTGCGACTCTGGTGCGGCCGGGTACGGGAACGGGTAGGCCGTGAGTCACTGGTGAGTCACCGTGTGTCACTCATTTCCCAACGTCTTGTCTCTTCTCACAATTCAAGTTCCTAGAATCAACCCACCCGCGCCTGCAACATGGCTTCATCCCAGAGGTCGCAATCAGGTACCCGATACCCGTACCCTACCCGTACCCGGCCGGGTACGGGTAGGGTACGGGTACGGGTACCCGTTTGCGACCCTGGTGCGGCCGGGTACGGGTAAGGAATCAAAACCCATTTGCTACCTCTGCCTCTGACCCCTCTATGAACGGGTTTGCTGGAGAAAAGCCCCTCAACTCGAACAACACCGTGACCCTGCCGGCGCTGTGGTTCCACGAATATTGTGGAAAAAGAGCAAACTCGCAGGCAACGGGATGGGTGATGTGCCTGTGAAGGAAGTGTGAAGAGCCATCCAGAGTTTGAGACCAGGGAAAGTGCCCTTGCCAGGCAGCGTGCTGACTTGCCAAGCTCCGATGTGGGTTCAGGCCAGGGTGGTCCAGCACGAACGCCATATTCTCTGTCCGTCTGCTACAGCAGAGGTGCCGGGAATTCCAATAGGCCCTGCATCTCTGCTGTATTGACTTGGTCAAGGACTATGATACCATCAGTAGGCCAGGCCTCTGGTTTGTTCTTCGTGCTTTGAGAATCCCTGACCCCGGTGATGGAGCAGTTATGGAGAAGTCTAGCAGCATATGTTCCAAAGTTTAGTAACGCTTGTGTGATAGCTTCCCGGTTTATCACTCCATACGAAGCTCCGGGTCTTCTTGGCCACAGTTATCACCCCTCGCCCCCCTTCTCTATGCTTGAGAAAAGTGGAGCCCATTAAAGGAACAGCTGCTGACGTTTTAAACATCAAGGCTGGCCTGCCTACGATCCTTCCTGGGCTTTACCTAACTGGATTGTCTAAGGAGCCCCACAGATCCTTGAAAGATCTGGACACAGTCCCATCAGCAAGCTCCTCTGGCAGGCTGCGTTGGCTGGGTCATGTAGCCCGCATGCCCAAGCAGCTTTCGTTTGGCCGTACAGAGGGGGGCTAAACGGGCGAAGCATAGGCTGACGAAAAGGTGGGCTGATGCGGCACAGGAAGATATGTAGCCGAGTTAACTTGCCGTTGACCGATAAGAGCGGGTGTCAAGGTCGGCCTCATTAAAGACTTCCACTGGGGCAGTTGAGAGAGTGTGAGGTTGATAGAGCAGCAGCTGGGTGCGTCCCGTGACCTCCTGCCAGTGAACTCTGGACACTTCACGTGGCCTCAAAGTGCACCGAGCCTGACACAGGCATCGCGGATACGCCGCTGTCAGCAAGTGGTGAATGGCGACTGCTGCTGTTGTTGTTACTGTGTGTGCGTGCGTATGTGTGCGTACGTGTGTGTGTGTATGCGTGCGTGTGTGTGCGTGTGTGTGCGTGCATGTGTGTGTGTGCGTGTGTGTATGTGTGTGTGCGTGCGTGTACGTATGTGTGTGTGCGTGCACGTGTGCGTGCGTGCGTGTGTGCGCGTGTGTGTGCGTGCGTGTACATGTGTGTGTGTGTGCGTGAGCGCGTGTGTGTGCGTGTGTGTGTGTGCGTGTGTGTGCGTGTGTGCGTGCGTGTGTGTGTGCACGTGTGCGTGCGTGTGTGCGTGTGTACGTGTGTGTGTGCGTGCGTGTGTGTGCGTGTGTGCGTGCGTTTGTGTGCGTGTACGTGTGCGTGTGTGTGTGCGTGCGTGCGTGTGTGTGTGCGTGTGCGCGTGTGTGTGTGCCGCTGCCATCACACAGGAGCTCGCTCCGCTCTGCTCGTGCATATTTCATGAGGCGTCAAGCGCCGCCGGGTACAGCGCTGGTGCCGCCACCGCCGCCACCGCCCCCCTCGCTCCACCACCGGGGGGGGGGGGGGGGGGCGGTCGTCCAAGCTCTCGCAATTAGTGCGCGCGGTGACATTTCCCGGGCAGAATTACACGGCGCCATCGCCGCGTCAATGGCAGCGGCGGTGGTGGTGGTGGTGGAGGCAAGTGGTGGGGGCCGCCCGTGTTCTCACCCATACCGACCCACGAGCCCGGGCAACCAGAGGTCCCAGGGGACCCAGAGAACCAGGGGGCCAAGAGAACCCTCCCCCCCCCCCCCCCCGAGACCCAAGGGACCCAGAGACCCAAAAGGACCCAGAGACCCCAGGGGAACCAGAGACCCGGGAGACCCAGAGACCCCAGAAAACCAAACATCCAGGGGAACCAGAAACTAACGAAAACAATAAACCAGGGGACACAGAGAGGACCCAGAGACCCAAGAGGACCAAGGGTCCTAAAGATCCAGATGAACCAAAGACCAGGGGGACCTAGAGATCCAGGAGACCCAGAAACCTAAGGGAACCAGAGACCTCGGGAAACGAGGGGAATCAGATAATAGGGGATCCAGAGACCAGGGAACCAGAGACCAGGAACCAGGAACCAGAGACAAGGAACCAGAGACAAGGAACCAGAGACCAGAGACCAGGAACCAGAGACCTGGAACCAGAGACCAGGAACCAGAGACCTGGAACCAGAGACCTGGAACCAGAGACCTGGAACCAGAGACCAGAGACCAGAGACCACATGGGTGGTTCACCACGTGGTTGACTCACCCCGTGATTGACTCACCACGTGATTAACTCACCCCGTGGTTGACTATCCCCGTGGTTAACTATCCCCGTGGTTGACTCACCACGTGGGTGGCTCACCACGTGGTTGACTCACCCCGTGATTGACTCACCACGTGGGTGACTATCCCCGTGGTTGTCTCACCCCGTGGTTGACTATCCCCGTGGTTGACTCACCCCGTGATTAACTCACCACGTGGGTGACTATCCCCGTGGTTGACTCTCCCCGTGGGTGGCTCACCCCGTGATTGACTCACCACGTGGGTGGCTCACCCCGTGGTTGACTATCCCGGTGGTTGACTCACCCCGTGATTGACTCACCACGTGGGTGACTATCCCCGTGGTTGTCTCACCACGTGGTTGACTATCCCCGTGGTTGTCTCACCACGTGGGTGACTATCCCCGTGGTTGACTCACCCCGTGATTAACTCACCACGTGGGTGACTATCCCCGTGGTTGACTCTCCCCGTGGGTGGCTCACCCCGTGATTGACTCACCACGTGGGTGGCTCACCCCGTGGTTGACTATCCCGGTGGTTGACTCACCCCGTGATTGACTCACCACGTGGGTGACTATCCCCGTGGTTGTCTCACCCCGTGGTTGACTATCCCCGTGGTTGACTATCCCCGTGGTTGACAATCCCCGTGGGTGGCTAACCCCTTGGTTGACTCACCCCGTGGTTGACTCACCCCGTGATTAACTCACCACGTGGGTGACTATCCCCGTGGTTGTCTCACCCCGTGGTTGACTATCCCCGTGGTTGTCTCACCCCGTGGTTGACTCACCTTGAAGACGGTGGAGCGGAGGGTGCGGGTGGTGGGAAACGCTCGCCCATTGGCGCCGGTGGTGGTGGGCGAGCGTGCCGACCCCGCGTGGTACAGGTGGCACAGCAGACGCACCACACGCAGCAGCCGGTGCATCTGCGCCTCGTAGCTGCTGGAGAGGCTGAGAGACACGGGAGACACGGGGAGACACGGGGAGACACGGGAAGACACGGGGAGACAGGGGGGGATACGGAGAGACACGGGGGGACACGGGGAGACACGGGGACACGGAGACGCACGGGGAGACACGGGGAGACACGGGGAGACACGGGGGGACACGGGAGACAAGGGAGACACGGGGACACGGGGAGACACGGGCAGACACGGGGAGATACAGGGAGACACAGGGAGACACGGGGGGCACGGGGAGACACGGGGAGACACGGGGACACGGGGAGACACGCGGAGACACGGGGAGACACAGGGAGACACGGGAGACACAGGGAGACACGGAGAGACACGGGGAGAGACACGGAAACACGGGGAGACACGGAGACGCACGGGGAGACACGGGGAGACGCGGGGAGATACGGGGAGACACGGGGACACATGGGGAGACACGGGGGGACACGGGGAGACACGGAGACGCACGAGGAGACACGGGGAGAGACACGGGGAGACACGGGGAGACACAGAGAGACACGGGGAGACACGGGGAGACACGGAAACACGGGGAGACACGGGGAGACACGGGGAGACACGGGGACAACACGGGGAGACACAGGGAGACACAGGGAGAGACACGGGGAGACACGGGGAGACACGAGGAGACACGGGGGAGACACGGGGGAGACACGGGGGGACACGGGGAGACACGGGGACACATGGGGAGACACGGGGGGACACGGGGAGACACGGGGACACATGGGGAGACATGGGGACACGGGGAGACACGGGGACACATGGGGAGACATGGGGACACGGGGAGACACGGGGACACATGGGGAGACACGGAAACACGGGAAGACACGGAGACGCACGAGGAGACACGGGGAGACACGGGGAGACACGGGGACAACACGGGGAGACATGGGGAGACACGGGGAGAGACACGGGGAGACACGGGGAGACACGAGGAGACACGGGGGAGACACGGGGGGACACGGGGAGACACGGGGACACATGGGGAGACACGGGGGGACACGGGGAGACACGGGGACACATGGGGAGACATGGGGACACGGGGAGACACGGGGACACATGGGGAGACATGGGGACACGGGGAGACACGGGGGAGACATGGGGACACGGGGAGACACGGAGACGCACGAGGAGACACGGGGAGACACGGGGAGACACGGGGAGACACGGGGAGACACGGGGAGAGACACGGAAACACGGGGAGACACGGAGACGCACGAGGAGACACGGGGAGAGACACGGGGAGACACGGGGGAGACACGGAGACGCACGAGGAGACACGGGGAGAGACACGGGGAGACACGGGGGAGACACGGGGAGACACGGGGAGACACGAGGAGACACGGGGAGACACGGGGAGACACGGGGAGAGACACGGGGAGACACGGGGAGACACGAGGAGACACGGGGGAGACACGGGGAGACACGGGGAGACACGAGGAGACACGGGGAGAGACACGGGGAGACACGGGGAGACACGGGGAGACACGAGGAGACACGGGGAGACACGGGGAGACACGGGGAGAGACACGGGGAGACACGAGGAGACACGGGGGAGACACGGGGGAGACAGGGAGACGCAC
>NC_136324.1:5373920-5395303 GCF_964198595.1 Lampetra fluviatilis
CCCAAATGAATATTTTGTGCGATGTGCTAGCATCGCCACTTGGGAGACAAAGGTGGTGGGGGGGTGTGGTGCTGGCCACCCACATCCTCATGTGCCGAGCCAGCCCTTCACTGGCTCACAGCACTTTCCCTAAAAGTCTGTGAAGGCTATACGGGGGATCTGTGTTCGCTGAGCGGCAGTGCGCAGGATCCGCGTGGATGCGCACGCACGGCTCACCCCGTGGTTGACTCACCCCATGGGTGACTATCCCCGTGGTTGACTCACCACGTGGTTGACTCACCACTTGGGTGACTCTCCCCGTGGTTGACTATCCCCGTGATTGACTCACCACGTGGTTGACTCACCACGTGGTTGACTCACCCCGTGGGTGACTCACCACGTGGTTGACTCACCCCGTGGGTGACTCACCCCGTGGGTGACTATCCCCGTGGTTGACTCTGCCCGTGGTTGACTCACCACGTGGTTGACTCACCACGTGGTTGACTCTCACCGTGGTTGACTCACCCCGTGATTGACTCACCACGTGGGTGACTCTCTCCGTGGGTGACTATCCCCGTGGTTGACTCACCACGTGATTGACTCACCCCGTCATTGACTCACCACGTGGTTGACTCACCCCGTGGTTGACTCACCCCGTGATTGACTCACCCCGTGATTGACTCACCCCGTGGTTGACTCACCACGTGATTGACTCACCCCGTGGTTGACTCACCCCGTGATTGACTCACCCCGTGATTGACTCACCCCGTGGTTGACTCACCACGTGGTTGACTCACCCCGTGGTTGACTCACCCCGTGATTGACTCACCCCGTGATTGACTCACCCCGTGGTTGACTCACCACGTGATTGACTCACCCCGTCATTGACTCACCACGTGGTTGACTCACCCCGTGGTTGACTCACCCCGTGGTTGACTCACCCCGTGATTGACTCACCACGTGGTTGACTCACCACGTGGTTGACTCACCACGTGGGTGACTCTCCCCGTGGTTGACTCACCACGTGGTTGACTCACCACGTGGTTGACTCACCCCGCCGGCATGGGCGCGCTGCTCGACACCACGCGCCACGACGCATCTAACAAGCATCAGGCGCGTGCCGCGCGTAACACCACAAACTCGCGACGCCGCTTGGTAAACATCGGGGTGGGGGGGGGCCCTGTGGGAGTGGGGGGGGAGGTCGCGAGGACGAACGTCTGTTATGATTCTAGAATTGAAGTATTCGTGACTGCAAGGATTCATATTCTAAGGTTTTGTCGGTAAAGTCACGTGACTTTGCCGGTAAAAAACCTAAGTCCGTGATGACCTTCGAAACACGGCGCGAACTCCACACAGATGGATTGCCGCACGGCCCTGGCCCCGGTGGCAGTGAGCGGCGGGCGTTTAAAGTTGGGGGATGAAAGCCGCGGTTTCTGGATCGAACCCCAAGGGACGGCCTCATCTCTCGCTCATGAATTCTCTCGCAGCGTACCCGCTCCCGTGACAAAGGGGCTCCCGTCGGAGGCGAGGGGGGGAGGGAGGGAGGGAGGGTGGAACGACCCAGAAAAATATATACACGGGAAATAATGAAATATATGAAATCAATTTGCTCTCAGAGTTGGGGGTGGGGCGCTGGGGGGCTGGGGGGGGGGGCTGGATAGGTGTGGAGACACGGAGGGAGACACGGAGGGAGACGTGGATTCACCGCGCGGATCGGGAATCTCCATCATCATCAGCGGGAACGTCAGTCACGATCTGTCCGCTGCTGGATGAAGGCCTCCCCAGTGGGTGTTATAGTCAGATTCATTTCCGGGAGGAATCCCCTTCGCGTACAGCCCCCCCCCACCACCCCCCACCCCCCCATCCTCCCACCGGGTTCACGATGCCCTCTCCCGGAGACTGGGCGCGCATCGCGAGACACGGCCCTCTGGGGGTGACACCGGCAACTCACGCCGCGTGTGTGTACGCGTGTGTGTATACGCGTGTGTGTACGCGTGTGTGTATACGCGTGTGTGTACACGTGTGTATACGCGTGTGTACACGCGTGTGTGTACGCGTGTGTGTATACGCGTGTGTGTATACGCGTGTGTGTACACGCGTGTGTGTACGCGTGTGTGTACACGCGTGTGTGTACACGCGTGTGTGTACGCGTGTGTGTACACGCGTGTGTGTACACGCGTGTGTGTACGCGTGTGTGTACGCGTGTGTGTACGCGCGTGTGTGTACGCGCGTGTGTGTACGCGTGTGTGTACACGCGTGTGTGTACTCGTGTGTGTACGCGTGTGTGTACGCGTGTGTGTACGCGTGTGTGTACACGCGTGTGTGTATACGCGTGTGTGTATACGCGTGTGTGTATACGCGTGTGTGTACGTGTGTGTGTACGTGTGTGTATACGCGTGTGTATATACGCGTGTGTGTACGCGTGTGTGTGTGTGTGTACGTGTGTGTGTATACGCGTGTGTATACGCACGCTATGAACCCGGCGACACGGGTTCGATTCCCGCTCACGGCCAACACCAGTGACGATTATCTGAACCGGTCCCGGGCCTCCCCTAGGTCAACTCAGCCTCAAATGAGTACCTGGTGCGGTGTGTAAACATTGCCACTAGGGAGACAAAGGCGGTCGGGCGTGGTGCTGGCCACCCACCCCCTCGTGTACCGTTCCGGCCTTCATAGGTGCTCGCTAACAGCACTTGCCCCTACAGTCTCTTAAGGCTATATGGGGGATCTTTGTTCTTTGTATACGTGTGTGTATACACGTGCGCCTTGAACCTCGTTCGCACCGCACGTGGCCAACAGCGCTAGCCGGAGAGCGGGCGAGGCGGGAGTGAGGGGATGGACAGAGGGAGGGAGGGAGAGAGGGAGGGATGACAGGTGTTGTTAGTTCCAGTGGCTAGTTGGTGAGGGTGGAGGGCTCGACACCAGGGGGCTGGTTGGACGGATGCAGGTCGAGGAGGGAGGCAGGAAGCGTTGGAGGAAGAGACGGGGAGGAGAAGGGAGGGGTCGCCACCCCCCACCCCCCCCCGCCCCCCGCCCCCCGCACGGAATGAGCCGTCACCGGGTGATGCCCAAATTGCGTCACTCACGCGCCCACGGCTCCAGATTTTAATAAAGAGGGGAGGGGCCCGGGTGGGGTCGGGGCATCTTCTCCCCCTACTGCCCCCTCCCTCCCACACGCCCCCCCCCCCACCCCCCATCACATCGATTTATTGTCATCGAGTCCCAAATCGGTCGGGAGGGATGCTGTGTTCGCATCGCCTCGTGTGTCGCGTCTCACGCGTCAGGTCCGTCTCCTCTGCGTTGTCAGCACGGGCATCGAGCGTTGTCCCCTCGCACAAGGCGTGGGTCTTCTGCGGTTTCCTCCTCCCGCCGGTATAATAAATACACTCATCGTGACCTGGCTGCGAACGTTTAAAAAATAAAAAACCCAAATCATCAGCAGGACCCTCCTGAAAGAGAGCCACTGGCATCAGGGTAGCTTTCCTGGGTGAATGAATAATAATGATTTATCTTCTTGGTTCTTTCGGTAAAGTCACGTAGAAGGGAAGTAATAAAATAATAAAAATTAAACATAATAAAATAACTCTCACGACGTTTCGGCCACAACGCAAGCAGCCGTCCTCAGGTGAAGACCAGGTCTGTCGGGGAGACAGCGTCTGAATTATGTTTTATTTTAATTATTTTATTACTTCCCTTCTACGTGACTTTACTGAAAGAACCAAGAAGATGAATCCCCGCAGTCACGAAAGCTTTAAATCGAAAAATAATTAATTAATTGGCTAACCTGTCGCTCGCCCTTCTCCCACCGCCCCTCCAGACCACTTCACCCCCCCCCCCCCCCCCACCTTGTCTATGTCTCCACACAGACAGAACGACACCCGCCATCCACATGGGACTCTGCGGCCCAAATATTACCCACGGAGAGTTTGTCGAAGCGAGCAAAGTGTGCACCAGAGGTCACAACCGGGTACCCAATACCCGTACCCTACCCGATACCCGGCTACCCGTACCCGGCCGGGTACGGGTAGCCGTTTGCGACCCTGGTGCGGCCGGGTACGGGTAGGCCGTGAGTCACTGGTGAGTCACCGTTTGTCACTCATTCGGGTAGGGTACGGGTACGGGTAGGGAACGGGTACCCGTACCCAGCCGGGTACGGGTACGGGTACCCATTTGCGACCCTGGTGCGGCCGGGTACGGGTACGGGTAAGGAATCAAAACCCGTTTGCGACCTCTGGTGTGCACCCGGCTTAGACTCGCGGCCAGCGAGGGGTCAGGGGTCAGGGGTCAGGCTCGTGAGACAAACGCCGCCGGTTGTGTGGTTGGCGAGGGCACTCGGCGCCCTGGCGGCTCCGTCGCTTCTCGGGGTGCTGCGCCCCAACACGGACCTCACTCCACTCGCCCCACACACGAGCCCAGTGGGGGGGGGGGGGGGGAGGGGCCCTTGGGCGCACTCAGCCCGGGGTTTGGAGGGGGGCGGTGTGTGGATTGGTGGGGGAGAAGGGCGTGGATTGGGGGGGGGAGCGTTGATGTGGGGGGGGGGGGGTTGGAGGGGGGCGGTGTGTGGATTCGTGGGGGGGGAGGGCGTGGATTGGAGGGGGGATTAGAGGGGGGCAGTGTATAGGTTTGGGGGGGGGTGGATGTGGGGGGGGATTGGAGGGGGGCGGTGTGTGGATTGGTGGGGGAGAAGGGCGTGGATTGGGGGGGGGGGAGCGTTGATGTGGGAGGGGGATTGAAGAGGAGGCGTAGATGAGGGGGGATTGGAGGGGGGCAGTGTATGGATTTGGGGGGGGGGGTGGATGTGGGGGGGGGATTGGAGGGAGCCGTGGATTGGGGGGGGCGTGAGGGAGGAGGGAGAGTATGTGAGCAACTCCCTTAACCTCCGAGTGTCGGCAATGACTCACTCGCACACAGAGACAAAGATTCCTCGCGCAGCCCACACAAGCGGTTCCGGCTAGTGCCGCTAAAGAGCGGCATCTGTTAAGGCCTGCACCACGCCCGGCCGCCTTTGTCTCCCCAATGCTCATGTTCACAAAACTCGCCAGGTACTCATTTAAGGCTGAGTCGACCTAACGGAGGCCCGGCATCGGCCACACCACCCCTTCATTCGGTGAGCTCCTCTGGCAGGCGAAGCCACGTTCGCTGGGTCATGTAGCCAGCCACCGCATGCCCAGCCACCGCATACCCAAGCAGCTTTCGTTTGGCCGGATAGAGGGGGCTAAACGCGCGCGGCACAGGCTGGAGAAGAGACGACAGGCCGATTTTGACACCAGCGGTGTCAAGATCGACCTCTGTGGAGGAGGCTCGTAAAGGACGCTGCTACTGGGCAGTTGGAGGCAGTCTTCCTCCAACAGCAGCGGAGGGCAGAGAAGCGAAGCTCACAACAACGAGCAGAGCGCCGGGCGGAAAAAGCGCAGGAAGTTGCCACAGTGGAGGGCACAGCTGGTGCCCCTGCCAGCCATCTCAGTCAACCCATGGCACCTGGTTTCTGTCCCGTGACCTGCCAACGGCCTCAAAGCGCACCACTTAGTGGCAGTGACGTCACCGAATGGCTCACAGGGCTATAGCAAATAAATGAAACTTAAATGAAAATAAAATGTGTATCAATACGTGCACGTCTATGTGTATGTATATGTGTCTATGTGTATATGTCTTGTGTTTATCTGTATGTGTATCTGTGTGTGTGTGTGTATATCTTTGTGTGTGTGTGTATATTGGTGTGTCCTGCTCACGGCCGAGTTCAGTGACGATTATTTGACTCGATCCTGGGCCACCCCTAGGTCGACTCAACCTCGAATGAGTACCTGCTGCGGTGTGTAAACACCGCCACTTGGAAGAAGACGACAGCAGGGCGTGCTGCTGGCCACCCACCCCCTCGTGTGCCGTGCAGGCCTTCATAGGCGCTCGATAACAGCACTTGCCCCAACAGTCTATTAAGGCTATACGGGCGATCTTTGTCTTCTTGTTTACATATCTACGTGTGTGTGTATCTCTGTGTGTGTATGTATGTGTAGTGCAGTGACTTCGGAGACGAGGTTTGTAGAGGCACCTTCTTTAATTAACACTCGCGATCTCGCCTGCCCACACTCTGTAGAGTCGCGAGCCTATGACACAACACGAGCCGTCTAACATCGACGGCGCTGACGGAGACAGATAACAGCCTCTCTAGCGGCGCAGTGTCGAGCAAAGACGACAGCGACGATGGCGACGAGACGATCAAATTCCCAAAACCGGCAGCCTCGAGCTCCCACTCTCAGCTCCTTTTATGCCCCCAGCGCGGCCTGGCTCCGCCCTGGCCACGCCTCCCTCCTGGAACCCACGAGCAGGTTCCAGGGTCTTCCAGACGGGGCCCTCCGTGACCCTTGCCCCAGTTCCTCCGCCCTGCCGACACACAGCCGCGTACACGCTCACCGGCGTGTGTACTGTGTGTAGGCCGCAGTTGCCGCTGCTGGTCAACAGCCGGCGCTATTACACTGCACATGCATCAGAAACAGTTTTCCGTGCTTGTGTGGTAACTAATTGAAGGTGGAGGGGTTAGCAGCCCCTCGCACCCGTCCAGAGCCCCCTTTGGCCGCTGTGGTGGCTACAAACGCCATGAAGGAAATGGGCAATTGTCATGGGTCCTCTTCCCATGGCACTGCTCACCACAGCGTTGTTTTGGCCTCAACGTGCACATAGCTTGGCACAAGAACCGTGGTGACGTCCCCGCCACTTAGTGGTGAATGGCAGTTGTTGTTGTATGTGTGTGTGTATCCGTGTCTGTATCTGTGTATGTGTATCTGTGTGTATGTGTATCTGTGTATGTGTATCTGTGTGTGTATCTATGCCCGGTGCCTTTCCTGGTCTCAGACTCCGGATCGCCTTCAGTACTTCCTCAACAGATGGCACCTCAGCCAGCTGCATCTCTGCTTTATTGACCTGGTCAAGGCCTATGATACCATCAGTAGGCATGGGCTCTGGGTTGTTCGTCGTGCTTTCGGAGTCCCTGACCCTCCGCTCACCATCATTAAGAACCTTCATGATTGTGAGCGGGCCCAGGTAAAACTACGTGGCCGGGAGTCGGAGCCATTCCCTGTACACCTTGGGGTGCGACAGGGATGTCCTCTGGCTCCCACATCATTTAACATCTATTTCGACCACGCAGTTCGTGAAGCCTTCCGGAGGAATTTCAATCTGGTACAGATACAGAAGCTGATCGATGCCTGGGTGCGGTCAAGGGATGGCTGCCTATTTCTCAACCATGTTATGTATGCCGATGATCTGGTAATTGCTGCTCGCTTAGAGGAGGAGTTGGAGGCGCTGCTGCTGAACCTGCAGCTTGCCACTAAGAGGTGGGGACTTACCATCAGCCCCACCAAAACTAAGCACAACTCCCAATTGGTGATAGGGCAGTTGTGGAGAGTGGAGAGTTTCCCATACCTGGGCAGTGTGCTCATGACCGGCTCCGGTTTAACAGCAGAGGTCTCACTTCGAATCAGTAGAGCGGCATTATCTTTTCATCGGTTGCGTAACGCTGTGTGGAAGCTACCTGGTCTGTCGCTCCGCATGAAGCTTCAGGTCTTCTCGGTCACGGTCATTCCCTCCCTTCTCTACGCTTGCGAAACGTGGACCCCTCTAATGGAACATCTTCGTCAGTTAACAACATTTAGGCTGGCCTGCCTACGATCCATCCTGGGTTTAACCAGACTGGATTGTGTGAGGAGCTCACAAATCCTTGAAAAATCTGGACTAAGTCCCATCGGTGAGCTCCTCATGCAGGCAAGGCTGGGTCATGTAGCCCGCATGCCCAGTCACCGCATGCCGAAACAGCTTTTGTTCGGCCGGATAGAGGGGGCTAAACGGGCACGGCATGGGCTTGAGAAGAGGTGGAGTGATGTGGTACAGAAGGATGTGGAACTAAGTGGATTTGCCGATGACTGGTACCAGCGGTGTCAAGATCGGCCTCTGTAGAGGAGGCTCGTGAAGGCCGCTACTGGGCAGTTGGAGGCAGTCGCCCTCCAACAACAACGGAGGGTGGAGGAGCGACGCTCACAACAACGAGCGGAGCGCCGGGTGGCTAAAGCATAGCAAGTCGGCACAGTAGGGGGCACAGGTGGTGCATCAGCCAGTCATCTCGGTCATCTCAGTCAGTTGACCCGTGGCACCTGGGTCTGCCCCGTGACCTCCTGCCAGCGGGCGTTCGACACTTCACGTGGCCTCAAGGTGCACATAGGCTGGAACAATCGTTGTGGTGACGTCACCGCCACTTAGTGGCGAATGGCGGTTGTTGTGTGTGTATCTGCGTGTGTGTCTGTGTGTTTGTGTGTGTATCTGTGTGTGTGTCTGTGTGTTTGTGTGTGTATCTGTGTGTGTGTCTGTGTGTTTGTGTGTGTATCTGCGTGTGTGTATCTGTGTGTTTGTGTGTGTATCTGTGTGTGTGTCTGTGTGTTTGTGTGTGTATCTGCGTGTGTGTATCTGTGTGTTTGTATCTGTGTGTTTGTGTGTGTATCTGCGTGTGTGTATCTGTGTGTTTGTGTGTGTATCTGTGTGTGTGTCTGTGTGTTTGTGTGTGTATCTGTGTGTGTGTCTGTGTGTTTGTGTGTGTATCTGCGTGTGTGTATCTGTGTGTGTCTGAAAAGCTATTATTGCCGGCACGAGACTCGCGCTGTCAGCCCCGCAGCGGAGTCGCCTCGCGTGATGAGTCACGTGACTCATCATGCAGCGGGAGACGCCGCAGCGCTGTTTTTACATCACTCACCACCACCACTCTCCACACTCACCACCACTCACCACCACCACTCTCCACACTCACCACCACTCACCACCACCACTCACCACCACCACTCTCCACACTCACCACCACTCACCACCACCACTCTCCACACTCACCACCACCACTCGCCACCATAACTCACCACCACCACTCTCCACACTCACCACCACCACTCTCCACACTCACCACCACTCACCACCACCACTCACCACCACCACTCTCCACACTCACCACCACCACTCTCCACACTCACCACCACTCACCACCACCACTCACCACCACCACTCTCCACACTCACCACCACCACTCTCCACACTCACCACCACTCACCACCACCACTCACCACCACCACTCTCCACACTCACCACCACCACTCGCCACCATCACTCACCACCACCACTCTCCACACTCACCACCACCAGTCTCCACACACACCACCACTCACGACCACCACTCTCCACACTCACCACCACTCACCACCACCACTCTCCACACACACCACCACTCAACACCAACCACCACTCTCCACACACACCACCACTCACCACCATCACCTCTCTCTACTCACCACCACCACTCACCACCAACCACCACTCTCCACACACACCACCACTCACCACCATCACCTCTCTCTACTCACCACCACCACTCACCACCAACCACCACTCTCCACACACACCACTACTCACCACCACCACTCACCACCACCACTCACCACCACCACTCACCACCACTCACCACCACCACTCACCACCACCACTCTCCACACTCACCACCACTCACCACCACCACTCTCCACACACACCACCACTCAACACCAACCACCACTCCACACACCCCACTACTCACCACCACCACTCACCGCCACCACGCTATGCCACCACTCACCACCACCACTCACCACCACCACTCACCACCACCACTCACCACCATTCACTTCCACACCGAGTAGCCTCAACAGACATTGTGGGCCAAGTGCTGTTAGCGAGTAGCACCTATGAAGGCCGGCACGGCACACGAGGGGGTGGGTGACCGGCACCACGCCTAGCTTCCCAGTGGCGATGTTTACAAATCGCACCAAGAACTCATTTGAGGCCGAGTCGACCTAGGGGAGTCCCACACGCACAAACGCATCACGCACGCTCGCCGACCCAAATACAGCCGCCAACGTGCACAGCAGCAGGCAGCACAGGCATCGTGCAACACGCGGTGCACACATCACACCCCACACGCACCACACATAAGGAGCGAACGTGCCAGCGTTCAGCAGGGCCTGGGGGGGGGCTACGCATGGAGCGGTGGGAGGAGCGGTGGGAGGGGTGGTGGGGGGGGTGGTGTGGGGGGGCTCCAGCGGAATTGTCGCGGCGGTGATTGCTGTGGAAAATCGCTCCCTCGCTCGCGTCCAAGAGAACTGCCCGGATATCATCTCCATCAACAACACCACCACCAACACCACCACCAACAACAACACCACCAACACCACCACCAACAACAACATCACCAACAACACCACCAACACCACCACCAACACCAACACCACCAACAACAACACCACCACCAACACCACCACCACCAACACCACCAACAACACCACTACCAACAACACCAACACAAACAACACCACCACCAACAATACCACCACCAACACCACCACCACCAACACCACCAACAATACCACCACCAACACCACCACCAACAACAACACCACCACCAACAATACCAACAACACCACCACCAACAACAACAACACCACCACCAACAATACCACCAACAACACCACCACCAACACCACTACCACCACCACCAACAGGGACGCCACCCTCCACCAACGGCACCCGACTCACCACACAACCGCACAACCACCACACAACCACTACACAACCACCACACAACCACCACACAACTGTGCCACCACACAACCGCACAACCACCACACAACCACCACACAACCGCACAACCACCACACAACCACCACACAACCGCACAACCACCACACAACCGCGCCATCACACAACCGCACACTCGCACAGCTGCACAACCACGCAAACAGACAATTGCACAACCACGCAACTACGCAGCCACCCCGGTGCCCCCCTTTCGGGCGAACACCTCCTGCTGCTGCTGCTGCCTCAGTGGGGCCAGGCTGGAGGGGGGAGGAGGGGAGGGGGGAGGAGGGGAGGGGGGAGGAGGGGAGGGGGGAGGAGGGGAGGGGGGAGGAGGGGAGGGGAGAGGAGGGGAGGGGGTCGCCTTGTTACGCAGCGCGCGGGGTGAGGGGCGAGGCGCTCAGTCAGCTGCTGCCACGCGGCGTGAGATGAATCCGCGTGTGATTGACAGACGGCGCCTAATGCAGCCGGTCTCTCTCCCACGTGGACGACACACACACAGAGAGGGGGGGGGGGGGAGTAGGGGGGTGGATAGGACAGAGGGACAAGAGAGTAATGGAGATGAGAGAGGGGGGGGGAAGAGAGGGAAGGTCGAGGGAGAGGGGGTCGGGAGAGGGAGCCCGGGCGAGAGGAAAGGGAGAAAATGGGACAGGCGGACACGAGAGAGATAAAGGGAGATGAGAGAGAGAGAGGGGGGGAGAAGAGAGGGGAGCGGAAGAGAGAACAGAGGAGAGAGAGAGGGGGGGGGTGAGAGGGATGATAGGGCGGGAATATGAGCGGGGGAGTGAGGGAGGGAGAAGACAATTGAGTGGAAATAAGTGAGAAAGTGGAGCGCAAGACGGGGAGACGGGGGAGAGGGACAAGAGGGGAGAGCGAGAGTAGATCGAGGGAAGAGAGCGGGAGACAGGGGAGAGAGACAGGTGGAGATATAGAGAGAGGGGAGGGAGGGAGGGCAGAGGAGAAGGAGGAGGAGGGGGGGGTGAGCGAGAAGGCAAACTCCGCGGGGTTGACAGCCGCGACCGCGCACGCGACACTGAACGAGCGGGGAGCGGCGTGTGTGCGGAGGTGTGCGGAGGTGTGCGTGTGTGGCGCATGCGTGGTGTGTGTGTGGTGTGTTTTGGTGTATGCGTGTGCGGGGTGTGCGTGTGTGGTGTGTGTGTGCGTGTGTGGTGTATGCGTGTGCGGTGTGTGCGTGTGTGGTGTGTGTGTGTGGTGTGTGTGTGGTGTATGCGTGTGTGTTTGATTTATGTGTGTTTGGTGTATGCGTGTGTGTTTGGTGTATGCGTGTGTAATGTATGCGTGTGGTGTGTGTGTATTTGGTGTATGCGTGTGCGGTGTGTGCGTGTGTGGTGTGTGTTTGATTCATGTGTGTTTGGTGTATGTGTGTGGTGTGTGTTTGGTGTATGCGTGTGTAATGTATGCGTGTGGTGTGTGTGTATTTGGTGTATGCGTATGGTGTGTGTTTGGTGTATGCGTGTGGTGTATGCGTGTTTGGTGTGCGTGTGGATGCGTGTTGGTGTGTGTGTGGATGTGTGTTTGTGTGCGTGTGTGTGGATGTGTGTTGGTGTGCGTGTGTGTGTTGATGTGCGTGTGTGTGGATGTGTGTTGGTGTGCGTGTGTGTTGATGTGCGTGTGTGTGTGTGTGGATGTGTGTTGACGTGCGTGTGTGTGGATGTGTGTTGGTGTGTGTGCGTGGATGTGCTTTGGTGTGCGCGTGTGTGGATGTGTGTTGGTGTGCCTGTGTGTGGATGTGTGTTGATGTGCGTGTGTGTGGATGTGTGTTGATGTGCCTGTGTGTGGATGTGTTTTGGTGTGCGTTTGTGTGGATGTGTGTTTATGTGCGTGTGTGTGGATGTGTGTTGATGTGCGCGTGTGTGGATGTGTGTTGGTGTGCGCGTGTGTTGATGTGCGTGTGTGTGTGTGGATGTGTGTTGACGTGCGTGTGTGTGGATGTGTGTTGGTGTGCGTGTGTGTGCGTGGATGTGTGTTGGTGTGCGCGTGTGTGGATGTGTGTTGGTGTGCGTGTGTGTGGATGTGTGTTTATGTGCGTGTGTGTGGATGTGTGTTGGAGTGCGTGTGTGTGGATGTGTGTTGATGTGCGTGTGTGTTGATGTGCGTGTGTGTGGATGTGTGTTGGTGTGCGCGTGTGTGGATGTGTGTTGGGAGTGCGTGTGTGTGGATGTGTGTTGGTGTGCGCGTGTGTGGATGTGTGTTGGTGTGCGCGTGTGTGGATGTGTGTTGATGTGCGCGTGTGGATGTGTGTTGGGAGTGCGTGTGTGTGGATGTGTGTTGGTGTGCGCGTGTGTGGATGTGTGTTGGTGTGCGCGTGTGTGGATGTGTGTTGGTGTGCGCGTGTGTGGATGTGTGTTGGGAGTGCGTGTGTGTGGATGTGTGTTGGTGTGCGCGTGTGTGGATGTGTGTTGGTGTGCGTGTGTGTGGATGTGTGTTGGTGTGCGCGTGTCGAGGCTGTGAAGACTCCACCTCTTATAGCTCCTTTGGCCCTAGTACCCCACCACCCTCCCTGCACAATCAATCACTGGGTCACAGGCTTGATACAAACTGTAATCAGGCCTCGAAATCCACGAGCAGATCTGGAAGGCCCCCATCAATTCCAACGGTTAGCTCCGGCAACATCCAAATCACCGACCAAGCGCTGCTCTGAACCCTCTACCTGCCTCTACCTGCGTTCCCAAAGTCCGGCATCCTCCACTGCCTCCGCCAGCCGGCAACAAACGTGGACAACCCCTCCTCCCTCTTATCATGAAAGGTCACGGACACCAGGAATGACATCCGGGCGTCCGAATCGACTCCTCGCAGCGCCCCGTCGTTCCGTCTCTTCGGCCGAAACCGCAGTCCACCGCTGGAATCAGTCTTCGTCCATCTCCAATCCTCTACCCACCAAATCCATCGCTTACTGCCCATCCACCCGCCCGCCCGCCCTGGCCAAGGCAATGACCAGGTTTGGTCTCACCCCGTCCCGTTCCCTTGGCACTCACGACTCTGCTGCTGCTGCTGCTGCTGCCACTCCTACCCTGACACGACCCACCTGGGGCTTTGAACGTCCCTCTCTCGAGCCTCCCTGTCGTCTGATAAGTGCGAGGCCCTCCCTCGACGGTCTCCAAGACATAGCACAACCGGCTGGTTTCCCGCAAGGTCACGCTGCCAAGAATGCTCTCCCTCTTGCTGCTCGAGTTCGTATGGGGCTGATCCCGGCTTTGACCTCTCCCCACGTCTGTTCCCCGTGTCTGTTCCCCACGTCTTGTTCCCCGTGTCTGTTCCCTCTGTCTGTTCACTGTCTGTTCCCCGTGTCTGTTCCCTGTGTCTGTTCCCCGTGTCTGTTCCCCGTGTCTGTTCCCTGTGTCTGTTCCCCGTTTCTGTTCCCTGTGTCTGTTCCCCGCGTCTGTTCACTGTGTCTGTTCCCCGCGTCTGTTCACTGTCTGTTCCCCACGTCTCGTTCCGCGTGTTTGTTCCCCGCGTCTTGTTCCCCGCATCTGTTCCCCGCGTCTGTTCCCCGTGTCTGTTCCCCGTGTCTGTTCCGCGTGTCTGTTCCCCGCGTCTTGTTCCCCGCATCCGTTCCCCGCGTCTGTTCCGTGTGTCTGTTCCCCGCGTCTTGTTCCCCGCATCTGTTCCCCGTGTCTGTTCCGCGTGTCTGTTCCCCGCGTCTTGTTCCCCGCATCTGTTCCCCGCGTCTTGTTCCCCGCATCTGTTCCCCGCGTCTGTTCCGCGTGTCTGTTCCGCGTGTCACTCAAAAGACGAAGTGGCGGAACGCGCCGCCGACCTCTGTCTCCCGCGCTCGTGACCGCGTGCAGCTGAGTTGCGCGCTGGCGACTCGCCACGTAGCAGCGGCTGTGTGCGCGCGCGTACAGGTGCGGTAGTAGCGCCTGTGCGTGCCCGTGGGTTCGTGCCCGCGCGCGTTATCATTCCGCGCGCGCTCTCTGTCGATGCCGCCCTGATTAAAGCCTCCTCGCAAAGCTGTGAAGTCACTTCACCACCCCCACCGCCTCTATCCCCCACCAACCCTGCCCGCGTCTGGTGCCAACGAAACTACAGTCACCACCGAACCCGCCACGGCTTTTCATGTCGCGTGAACACACGGCCCCAGCCAAGGGGAGGGAGGGATGGGTGAGATCAACCCAGATCTCTGCACCCCTCCCAGCAACACTCCCTGTGCCCCTAGACTCTCCCCACACACACCCCCCCCTCTACAGACCACATCTTTGCTTCGCCCTCCCTGCTTCCTCCCTGCCTCGACAAAACTTCTTCTGCTGCTTTCAACTCGCGCCCTCCCTGCGACTTTCAGTGGGCGTCTGTGCACGCGCGTTGTTCAAGTTCAAGTTCATTTATTAGGTGTAGCCCTGTGAGCCATTCGGCTCTTGAATCGGGTGCAACCGCAACAAACATAAAACAAAAACATGAACAAGAAAACATCTTAAAGTGACTATGTGCAAACAGAAAATCCGAGAAAAGACAGCAAAAATTAACCCGTAAAAACAAAGTTTTTCACTATAAATCCTTTATATGCGTGGCGGCTAGAGTCCTCTCGTCCTCTGGCTTGAGATGGCTGCCACCTATGGGTCAGATGATTGCATGCAACCATTAAGCAATTGGTAATTAAATATAATATTTTTGTCCTAAAAAGTGTAAAATTTTGGAAAAAAATTTTCACGAAAAGTAATTGTCACGCACAACGAGTCTGTGTGCAAAATGTCAGCTCGATTGGATCACGGGAAGTGGGTTAAAAAACGACCGAAATATTTGCACTTTCGGCCCAAACAGGCATCCCGTGGCCAAGCTGCGGCTGTCCCCTGCGCGCGGGCTCGCGACGCCTCAAACACTGCGAGGAAAGTAGCCACAGCCGCAGCGAGTGGCTGGATGGAACCTTTCCGTCCGCGGTAAAGCGACGGGGACGGGCGGGCGGGCGGGAGAGGGGGGCTGGGGCGAGCTACGGAGCGAACTGCGGAGGGAGGGCGCTCGGTTTGCGCGCCCTGGCCGCCTCGCGACATCGTTACAACCGCCGGGGCCACCGGGGCCGAATTCGGCAACTTCCACTCGCACTGGCCGCCAGTTAGGGATGAGTGACAGCTGCTGCCGCTGCTGCTGCTGTTGCTGTTGTTATTGTGTTACAATAATTAGGTGCAGTCTCGCGCAACGCTTGATTGGGGGCCACTGCCTGGGAAGAGCAGGTTTCACGGGCTTGGGCTGCAATGTGGCAGGAAAATATATATATGGCAAGACGGCAATGGATTCTTGAATCCAACTGTGCGGAGCTTTGAGTGTCTCCCTCTCGTGCACAGCAGCGCGGTGCTGGGTTTCCTCCGGGTTCTTCTCCCACAGGAAGCCCACAACTCTGCAAAAATTCGTGGCCAGACATCCCGACGTAGCAACACCCTCCCGAGATTGAGTCTTCAGACTCAGCGAGACTTCCCTGGGGAAATAATTGGCGGCATAATGACGACGTCGACGAGAGGCATTGACTCAATGTTGCACAAATCTGTCGTCCCACCGCTCCTCCCAGTCTCCCCCCTCCTCCCTCCCTCCCTTCCCCCCTCCTCCCTCCCTCCCCCCCCCCTCCCTCCCCCCCCGCACCCCCCTCCCCCCCGCACCTCCCCCTCCCACCCTCCTCAAGCGCTGCGTGACTCCAAATTAAACTCGGCAAACACGCGGTGAGAATCAATTAGAGCGGCGGGGAACGAACCCCCCTCGTGGCGAGCAACGCGGTGAGGAGTGCGGCTCGGAGGAGGGTGCTCGTGTGGTGAGCAGCAGGGTGAGGAGCGTGGGGGGGGGTGAGGCTGTTACCCAGGGCGCGTTAAGTCGCATTGGCAGATTTCCCTTAATTAGGCTGCTTCATATGCATGCGCTACTCGCAACTGTCGCCTCCGATCACATCACGCCCCCACCCCCCCCCGCCGCCGCCAGGTGATGCTGGCGATGCTGACTGTGATGATGTCACTGATGATGATGCTGCTGCTGATGATGCTAACCTTGATGCTTTGCTGATGATCACGATGATAATGGTTGGTGCTGGCGATTATGCCACTGATGCCCTTGATGGTGATGCTCATGATGATGTCACTGATGATGCTGCTGCTGCTGATAACCTTGATGCTTTGCTGATGATCACGATGATAATGGTTGGTGCTGGCGATTATGCCACTGATGCCCTTGATGGTGATGCTCATGATGATGTCACTGATGATGATGCTGCTGCTGCTGCTGATAACCTTGATGCTTTGCTGATGATCACGATGATAATGGTTGGTGCTGGCGATTATACCACTGATGCCCTTGATGGTGATGCTCATGATGATGTCACTGATGATTGTACTCAAGATGCTAAGTGACCGGGGCCACTGATGACGACGATGCTGCTGCTGATTCTGCTCATGATTATGATTCTGCTCATTATTATGCGGAGTTGATGCTGTTGATGATAACGATGTTTCTGATGAAGGTGATAATGGTGCTGCTGATTCTGCTGCTCACGATGACTGAGGTTGTTGGTAATGGCGTGACTGCTGCTGCTGTGGTTACTGATTAATCCTGGCTGTGGTGATGGTGGTGGTGGTTGTTATGCGGATGTCGCTGTTGATGATGATTCGTGCTGTTCACGTGGAGGGGCAGTGCTGGGGCAGTCCTGCCCCGAGGCAGGAGCTGAAGTTAGCAGGGTGGGGGGTGAGGGTGGGGGGTGGGGGTGAGGGTGGGGGGTGAGTGTGGGGGGGGGGGGGGTGAGGGATGAGAATGAGGGTGAGGGTGAGGGTGAGGGTGGGAGGTGAGGGTGGGGGGTGGGGGTGAGGGTGGAGGGTGAGGGTGGGGGTGAGGGTGGGGGGTGAGGGTGGGGGGTGAGGGTGGGGGTGAGGGTGGGGGGTGAGGGTCGGGATGAGGGTGAGGGGTGAGTGTGGGGGGGGGGGTGAGGGGTGAGAATGAGGGTGAGGGTGAGGGTGGGGGTCGAGATGAGGGTGGGGGGGTGAGGGGTGAGAATGGGGGTGAGGGTGGGGGTCGGGATGAGGGTGGGGGGTGAGGGTGTGGGGGGTGGGGATGAGGGTGGGGGTAAGGGTGAGGGTGGGGATGGGGGTGGATGATGAGGGTGCGGGTGGGGATGAGGGTGGGGGTGTGGGTGGGGATGAGGTTGGGGGTGTGAGTGGGGATGAGGGTGGGGGTAAGGGTGAGGGTGGGGATGGGGTGGATGATGAGGGTGAAGGTGGGGGGTGTGGGTGGGGATGAGGGTGGGGGTAAGGGTGGGGATGAGGGTGGGGATGTGGATGGGGATGGGGGTGGATGTTGAGGGTGAGGGTGGGGGGTGTGGGTGGGGATGAGGGTGGGGGTAAGGGTGGGGATGAGGGTGGGGATGTGGGTGGGGATGGGGGTGGATGTTGAGGGTGAGGGTGGGGGGTGTGGGTGGGGATGAGGGTGGGGGTAAGGGTGGGGATGGGGTGGATGATGAGGGTGATGGTGGGGGGTGTGGGTGGGGATGAGGGTGGGGGTAAGGGTGGGGATGGGGTGGATGATGAGGGTGAGGGTGGGGGGTGTGGGTGGGGATGAGGGTGGGGGTAAGGGTGGGGATGAGGGTGGGGATGTGGGTGGGGATGGGGGGTGGATGTTGAGGGTCAGGGTGGGGGGTGTGGGTGGGGATGAGGGTGGGGGTAAGGGTAAGGGTGGGGATGGGGGTGGATGTTGAGGGTCAGGATGGGGGGTGTGGGTGGGGATGAGGGTGGGGGTGAGGGTGCAGGCGGGACCGAGTCTCACCGAGTCGACACACGAGTCTCCCTCCCTCACTCCCTCCCCGTCTCCCTCCCACTCCCTCCCACCCCGCGCCGTCGCATCAAACCGTTCGAGGGTCTTCGCTATCCATTTAAAATGTATTTCCTCGCGCTTCCTTTTCGCCCAGCCATCCCAAAGTGGCAATTACGGCTGAGCTCACAGTCACAGCAGTGCCTCGCACTCATAAGCACGTGTGTGTGTGGGCGCGCGTGTGTGTGGGCACGTGGGCGCGTGTGCACGTGCGTGCGCGTGTGTGTGTGGGCGCGCGCGTGTGTGGGCGCGCGTGTGTGTGGGCACGTGCGTGCGCGTGTGTGGGCGCGCGGTGTGCGCATGTGTGTGGGCACGTGGGTGTGGGCACGTGGGTGTGGGCACGTGTGTGTGGGCACGTGTGTGTGTGGGCGCGTGTGCGCGTGTGTGGGCGCGCGCGTGTGTGGGCGCGCGTGTGCGCGTGTGTGTGTGGGCACGTGCGTGCGCGTGTGTGGGCGCGCGTGTGCGCGTGTGTGCGCGTGTGTGGGCGCGCGTGTGCGCGTGTGTGCGCATGTGTGTGTGGGCACGTGCGTGCGCGTGTGTGGGCGCGCGTGTGCGCGTGTGTGTGTGGGCACGTGGGTGTGGGCACGTGGGCGCGTGTGCGCGTGTGTGTGGGCGCGCGTGTGTGCACATGAGTGTCCGGCAAAAACAACCCCCTACCTCCTCGTGGTGCCGGACGGGCAACGCTGTCGTGGGCAATGCTGTGGGGGCAGGGCTAATTCCGATTGGCCTTTCCCCTTATGGCGTTTGTAATGGGTGCGAGGGGCTGGTAACCCTCCACCTTCAATTAATTACCACTAAACCACGATGACAAAATGTAATAAATAAGCTTGTGCCAGAGGCCCCGGGGGACAGGCGTCTATGACGTCTCCTGGCCAAACCCCATTTGGTGGAGCCAGGAGAGAGAATCTTCACCCTCGGGGGTTCTCCAGAAACAAAAAAACACCACTACGGGTGGCCACGTGGAATGTTCAAGCGCTCACTGCGGAAGAGAGGCTGCCACTCCTCTGTCGGGAGCTGGACCGATACTGCCTGCATCTCTGTGGTATTCAGGAGGTCCGGTGGACCGGCTCTGGCTCCTGTCAAACAACAGGGAGTGGCTCTTCTTCTGGGGGTGTGGGAGCGTGGCGGTGAGGTGTGGGAAGCTGTAAGCCACAGGCTACTTTGGGCTCGCCTTCCCATCAACCAGAGGCGAGGAATGGTGGTCGTGGTTACTTATGCCCCCACTGAAGACGAACATCCGTGGAGGGATGCAGGCAAGGCCGATGAGTCAGATGCCTTCTATGACCTCCTGTCACAGATACTAGCTAAAGTGGCCCTTCGGGATAGTCATCTTGCTGGGTGACTTCAATGCCCGAGTTGGTCATTATGTTGGCACCTGGTCTGGAGTGATTGGAAGGCATGGGCCAGATCAGCTCAATAACAACGGCAGGAGGCTGCTAGATTTTTGTGCAGCCCATGGGCTTGTAATTACCAACACGTTGTTACGGCATCGGTGCATCCACAACATCATGGATACATGCCGGGTCCAAGGAAGAACATCTGCTGGACTACATAGTGACGGAACAGCTGATGCGGGCCCATGTCCTTGACACCAGGACCTACCGTGGAGTTGATCTTCCCACTGACCATCGACTTGTCATCTGTAAGATGCGCCTGCCATTTTTCCACTCCAATCGTGGGTGTACACCCAGGACCCCATTCAAACACTTAGTGGCATCGTCTCAGCTAGCTGATGAAAGTTGCAAGCAAGAATTTAATCATCAATTGCGGCTGGGGTTGGCATCATCCTCCACTCCTCTTGATGTCAAGGAAAAATGGACGAGGTTTAGAACTGTGGCTCATGCAACTGCAATGGCTGCTTTGGGTACACGGTGCAGACCTCCCCAGAGACCCTGGCTGACAGAGGAGGTGTTCAAGCTGGCTGAGAAAAAGCGACAGGCCCACTCTCATCGGCTACAGCATCCCACGTCAGAGAATGAGGAGGCTTACCACAGCCTTCGCTCGGAGGTTCGGAGAGCCGTGAGGCGCTGCAAGGATGGGTGGTGGTCGCGGGTTGCTGAGGAGATGGAGTCTGCCTCAATGGCCCGTGATCACAAATCGCTCTTGAATTCCATCAAAAAAGTAACCTGCAGCACCACACCTATTACCATCATTAGAGGAAAGAATGGTGATCCAATCTCCGACCCGCAGGAACAAGTTTGCTGATTTGCTGAGCATTTCTGTGAGGTCCTGGGGGAGGGGACATCCCTCAGCCTGGATAACGTGGGACAAAGTGGGGATGACCCTGCTGAGGCTGCTGTGCCTCAAATAATGGAAGAAGAAGTCACCGCCTGTGAGTGGCTGGCTGAGGTACCATCTGTTGAGGAAGTACTGAAGGCGATCCGGAGTCTGAGACCAGGAAAGGCACCGGGCAGTGATGATCTCCCAAGCGAAATGCTGAGGGAGGGTGGCGTTTGTGCACAGACTGCCCTACATGACATCATAACAAGAGGCTGGACCCCTGGATGTGTTCCGCAGGATTGGAAGGATGCCCTGGTGGCCCCCACCAGGGCACATATTGTAACAACTACAGGGGCATCTCACTCCTCAGTGTGCCGGGTAAGATCCTGGCAAGGATTATTCAACATCGCCTTGCTAGGCACGCTGAGGAGAGGCTTGCGGAGCCCCAATGCGGTTTCAGGAAAGGGCGGTCCTGCACAGATGCCATATTTTCTGTCCGTCTGCTACAGCAGAGGTGTAGGGAATTCCAACAAGACCTACATCTCTGCTTTATTGACCTGTTCAATGCCTATGATACCATCAGTAGGCCTGCTCTGGGTTGTTCTTCGTGCTTTCGCAGTCCCTGACCCTCTGCTCACAATGATTAAGGACCTTCATGATGGTGAGCGGGCCCGGGTAAAACTACGTGGTCAGCGGTGTCAAGATCGGCCTCTGTGGAGGAGGCTCGTGAAGGACGCTTACTGGGCAGTTGGAGGCAGTCGCCC
>NC_136324.1:5395503-5617245 GCF_964198595.1 Lampetra fluviatilis
TTGCCCGGCCGCCTTCATCTCCCCCCGTGGCGATGTCTAATGCATCATTTAAGGCCTTTGCGGCCGAGCAGAAGCTGCCCGGGCACGTGGGCTACACAGTTCGCCTGCCAGAGGCTCGCCGATGATGAGGACCGTGTCCAGATCACTCAAAAGATCTGCGAGCTCCTCACACTGTAATCCAGCCTGGTTCAAACCAGCATGGATCGTAGGCAGGGCCAGCTTGAACGTGTCAAGCCTGTACCGGTGCTCCTATAAGAGAGGGGGGGGGGGGGGTTCTCATATTGGCCGAGAAGATCAAGAGTCGCGTGCGGAGCGACAGGCCGGGTCAGCTTCCGCGCAGCGTCACGAAGCCGATGCAAGGATTATGCCGCTCACCGATTCCGAGCGAGACCTCTGCTGCCAAACCGGAGCCGGTCATGACCACACCGCCCCAAGCACGGGGAGCTCCTCCATCCCTCTCCACAACCACGCCCATTATTCATGGCAGGCAATGGTGGTGTTGGTTGCACACGCACACAAAGGCGAGGATTCCCCCACGTAACTGTCCAGGCTAACGGGGCAAGCCCTTGTTTGCCGTGCGCGTTGTGAGAGCGGTACGGTGCATGCAAGGTTGGTGTGGCCGAGTGACCCCAGCCGATATTTACACACCACACCAGGCACTCGTTTAAGGCTGAGTCGACCTAGGGGGAGGCCAAAGACCGGTTCCGGAAAGCCGTCACCAGTATTGGTGGTGTGCAGGGACTTGAACTTGGGTCGCCGGGTTTCGTAGAGGAGTGCGCTAATCACTGTGCCACCGCTCCCCCCGGATACAAACACGCAGACACGATGCAATCTCACCCACTGCCACACACACACATTCGGCTGGGATTTCAATCGGTGTCACAACTCCATGTGGACGAACAGCGAAAATTTCAGCCACCCCACAGAACTCCACCACACCACAGTAACATCAACCACCCTACAGAACACCACCACTCCACAGTAACATCAACCACCCTACAGAACACCACCACACCACGGCCACATCAACCACCCCACAGAACTCCACCACTCCACAGTAACATCAACCACCCCACAGAACTCCACCACTCCACAGTAACATCAACCACCCTACAGAACACCACCACACCACGGCCACATCAACCACCCTACAGAACTCCACCACACCACAGTAACATCAACCACCCCACAGAACTCCACCACTCCACAGTAACATCAACCACCCTACAAAACACCACCACTCCACAGTAACATCAACCACCCCACACAACACCACCACACCACAATAACATCAACCACCCTACAGAACACCACCACACCACGGCCACATCAACCACCCTACAGAACACCACCACACCACGGCCACAAACATCAACCACCCCACAGAACACCACCACTCCACAGTAACATCAACCACCCCACAGAACACCACCACTCCACAGTAACATCAACCACCCCACAGAACTCCACCACTCCACAGTAACATCAACCACCCCACAGAACACCACCACTCCACAGTAACATCAACCACCCCACAGAACACCACCACTCCACAGTAACATCAACCACCCCACAGAACTCCACCACTCCACAGTAACATCAACCACCCCACAGAACACCACCACACCACAATAACATCAACCACCCTAGAGAACACCACCACACCACAGTAACATCAACCACCCCACAGAACACCACCACACCACAATAACATCAACCACCCCACAGAACACCACCACACCACAATAAAACCAGCGACACAACAGAGTCAAGCCACACCATGGAGCTCGCCAAGCCGCACCGAGCCTTGCGACGCTTTCCGACGTGCGTTTGGCCTTTCGGCGCTGGTTTCCTCTCTCTCTTCAAGCTTTGTGCGACAGTGCTCGAATAAACGTGTCCGGTCTCCTCCAGGTCAACTCCCCACCAGCAACACGACTCTACCGCCCTGCACTGTCATTCCGATTCGATCATTCCTACGGGAGTTACTGTGCCTCCGTCACAGCCGCCCACGATTACCGATGGACGGACGGACGGACGGAGAGATGGAGACAGGGAGGGAGAGATCTGAGGCACGAGCGCTCTCTGCCTCCGTCCCGTGACGGGGGCTTGCGAGCGCGCGCTGACGCTCGCCGCGTCGCTACGTCGCGGGCTCGCTGGTGACGGCTTGGGAGAGGAACCCTCCATCCAGCAGTGGAGTGACCACGGCCCACGACCACGGCGGCGGCGGCCGTGCCGGCCCCGGTCGTACCGCGTGACGAGGGCCGTCGGCCGTCGCCCGCCCGGGCCGTGAGCGCCGTTCGTCTGGATGTCTGCGACTCGCGCCGCGTTCCGTTGTGTTTATTGCCGCGCTCCAAGTAATTGCTATTTACATGATGCACGTGAGCACGGGACTGGGGATTTGTGAGGCAATTAGGACGTAATTAGTATTTATATCACTGTGTGCAGGGTTCACATCTTCCAAGCAATCCCTCCAGTAAATTGTTGCGTGCGTTCGCGATGTTCGCGCGAGCCGAGCGAGCTTACGCGCGCGCGCGGGGGGAGCGGTGGGGGAGCGGTGGGGGAGCGGTGGGGGAGCGGTGGGGGAGCGGTGGGGGAGCGGTGGGGGAGCGGTGGGGGAGCGGTGGGGGAGCGGTGGGGGAGCGGTGGGGGAGCGGTGGGGGAGCGGTGGGGGAGCGGTGGGGCCGCGTTGCTCCACGAAACCGGCGTTCGATTCCTGGCCACGGTCAATGCCGGTGGCAAGTTCTGCGTCTCACGCTCACTCACAAACATCCCCCTCCTCCCCCCCGTGTAGCCTTAACAGCCTGTTGGGGCAAGTGCTGTTAGCGAGCACCTATTAAGGCCTGCACGGCACACGAGGAGGTGGGTGGCCAGCACCAGTGGCGATGTTTACACACCGCACGAGATACTCATTTGAGGAGTGGTAGGGTAGCGGTGAGCGCGCTGGGCTAGGAGCCCGGCGACCCCAATTCGATTCCCGCTCACGGCCAACACCGGTGACGATTATCTGAACCGAGTCGACCACTCACACACTCACAAACAATGGCCGTTCGCCACGAGGTGGCAGCAACATCACCATGGTGCTTGTGCCAGGCTAGGTGGACCCCCTTGGTTACTCCACACGTGGGTCACCTTGGTTACACCACGTGGGTCTCCTTGGTTACTCCACGTGGGTCTCCTTGGCTACTCCACACCTGGGTCACCTTGGTTACTCCACGTGGGTCTCCTTGGTTACTCCACGTGGGTCTCCTTGGTTACTCCACGTGGGTCACCTTGGTTACTCCACGTGGGCTCCTTGGTTACTCCACGTGGGTCACCTTGGTTACTCCACGTGGGTCTCCTTGGTTACTCCACGTGGGTCACCTTGGTTACTCCACGTGGGTCACCTTGGTTACTCCACACGTGGGTCACCTTGGTTACTTCACACGTGGGTCTCCTTGGTTACTCCACACGTGGGTCTCCTTGGTTACTCCACGTGGGTCACCTTTGTTACTCCACGTGGGTCTCCTTGGTTACTCCACGTGGGTCACCTTGGTTACTCCACGTGGGTCACCTTGGTTACTTCACACGTGGGTCTCCATGGTTACTCCACACGTGGGTCTCCTTGGTTACTCCACGTGGGTCACCTTGGTTACTCCACGTGGGTCACCTTGGTTACTCTACGTGGGTCATCTTGGTTACTCCACACGTGGGTCACCTTGGTTACTTCACACGTGGGTCTCCTTGGTTACTCCACACGTGGGTCTCCTTGGTTACTCCACGTGGGTCACCTTTGTTACTCCACGTGGGTCTCCTTGGTTACTCCACGTGGGTCACCTTGGTTACTCTACGTGGGTCATCTTGGTTACTCCACACGTGGGTCACCTTGGTTACTCCACGTGGGTCACCTTGGTTACTCCACGTGGGTCACCTTGGTTACTCCACGTGGGTCACCTTGGTTACTCCACGTGGGTCACCTTGGTTACTCCACGTGGGTCTCCTTGATTACTCCACGTGGGTCTCCTTGGTTACTCCACACGTGGGTCACCTTGGTTACTCCACGTGGGTCACCTTGGCTACTCCACGTGGGTCACCTTGGCTACTGCTCCACACAGGGTCCCCTTGTCAGCTCGATCTCAATGCTAAAGGTGCTCCCACTCACACTCCCACTCACACTCCCACTCCCACTCCCACCGCAAAGCGTCGGGGCCGAAGAATAAGAAGTATCGAAGAGCAAGCGTGGGGTTGAGGGGGCGAGCGCTGGGCGGGTCGAGCGTGAGCACCGAGGGGCGAGCGTCGCCGAGTAACGAGGGCGAGCGAGCGCTCAAGCCACGCGTCCCCGCGACCTCCACGAGCAGCGTCCTCTGGGACGGGGGCGCCCCTAATGAGTGCGCGCAGCGAGCGGCTCGGCGCGGGATTCAATTCACGCTCAGCTGAAGCAGACACGCTCATCGAGACGCGCGCACGCAGAGAGGGAGAGCGATAGGCAGAGAGAGAGAGAGCGAGCGAGGGAGAGCGAGCCGGGGCGAAGAGATAAAAAAACTCTCCACTTCTGTCCAAAATAGTTCGCTCATTGTGTCATCAGCATGGGGCATTAGGGAGATTAAGTGGCTGTCGTGTGAGCCCTGCTAATTTCTCCTCGGCGCGCCGCTCGCTCTCCCGCACCGCCAACCACAGGGAGCTTATCGCGCAACCTTTTAATAACGCTTCCACGACACAACCGCGACGCTACCACCACGTGACCGCCACGCTACGGCCACGCTACCGCCACGCGACCGCCGCGCTACGGCCACGCTACCGCCACGCTAATGCCACGCTACCGGCACGCTACGGCCACGCTACCGCCACGCTACCGCCACGCTACCGCCACGCTAATGCCACACTACGGCCACGCTACGGCCACGCTACTGCCACACTACCGCCACGCTACCGCGACGCTACGGCCACGGTACGGCCAAGCTATGGCCACGCTACCGCCACGCGACCACCACACTATGGCCACGGTACGGCCACGCCGATCGTGAGGACGACAAGGCCCTCCCGTCGAGCCAAGCGGTCAAAGTCGGCGGGGACGGCACTCCCCGAGCCTCGCGCGACAAATAAACGCACGGCCTTCTGGGAGCGCGACTTCCCGTGCGCCGTGGTTCAACGCAGGCGAAACTCTGGACGGGTTTTGACCACCGGTGTCTCGTCAGCAGGGTCAGGGGCCGTGCGATTGAACCGGTGCAGGTGGAACTGCCGGGTGCTTTGAACTTTGAGACAACGTGTCTGGCGACGCTGCTGCTGCCGCTGCTGCTGCTACTGCTGCTGCTACTGCTGCATTGGCAGCAGTGAACAAAAGCACAGCCGATAACAACTCGGCACTAAACTCCGCGTCACTAGCAGCCCCCCCCCTCCCCGCCGCGTTGGACGCGCGTGGCCTCAAAAGGGAAAGTGTAATCGGCGACGTTTCGGGCAACGGGCCGGTTACAAAACAGGTCCCCCTACGGCCACGGAACGCAACGTGGAGACCCGGCTCTGCTCGCGGGACGCCGAACGTTTGAAGCGTGTCCAGACCGAGGGTCGCCTGCTTGTGCCAGGCTAGGTGGACCCCCCTGACTACTCCACACGTGGGTCACCTTGGTTACTACACTCCCGCGAGCCTCATGGGGACACGTCACAACTACTCCCGAGGAGAGACGGGCCTCCCCCTCCAGGTTTGGGCGCGGAGTGTCGCTTACCGATTGGGTGGCTGGCAGCCTCCACGAGGGGGAGGTGAGGGGGGGTGAGGGGGGGTGAGGGGGGTGAGGGGGGTGAGGGGGGTGAGGAGGGGGGGTGAGGAGGGGGGGTGAGGAGGGGGGTGAGGAAGGGGAGTTCGGAGGGTGGGGGAGTGAGGTGAAGGGGAGGTGGGGGGGATGAAGGTGGAGGGGTGAGGGTGGAGGGGTGAGGGAGAGTGGAGGGGTGAGGGAGAGTGAGGAGGGTGGGGGAGTGAGGGGAGGTGAGTGTGGGGGGCTGGGTGAGAGTGGGGGGCTGGGTGAGAGTGGGGGGGGGGGGGGGCTCTACCTGCACACACAGGTCGATGGGAGTGACGCCGTTCCGGTCGGCCAGGAAGCGTGCCCCGCGTGTGAGCAGGATTTGAGCAGTGTCCCTCTGTCCGTGGCTGCCGCCACCACCGCCACCACCAACAACAACAACAACCACAACAGCAACATAGGTTAGTGCGGCGCGGTGGGAACACACGCGCTTCACATCAAGAAGCGTCTGGGTTCGATCCACGACCCGGTGCGAGTTTCGTCCGGGTTCTCCGGTTTCCTCCTCCCATAGCTAAACCCACACATCCAGTGGAACTGGTATCGGTCAACCACATCCCCAATGCTGAAACATTCTCTCCAAATCGACTGGGATCACACAAGCGGCATCGATGCATTGACAAGGATCCCCTTTTGAAAAAGAGTCACGGTGAGGTTTTCCTGGGCAAACAAGCGTAGCAAAAGATAAATAAATAACTGTGTGTGCTCTGAATGTTGATAGACACCCTGCACTGAGACACCCTGCACTGAGACACCCTGCACTGAGACACCTGCACTGTGACACCCTGCACTGAGACACCCTGCACTGAGACACCTGCACTGAGACACCTGCACTGAGACACCCTGCACTGAGACACCCTGCACTGAGACACCTGCACTGAGACACCTGCACTGAGACACCCTGCACTGAGACACCTGCACTGAGACACCCTGCACTGAGACACCTGAGACACCCTGCACTGAGACACCTGCACTGAGACACCCTGCACTGAGACACCTGCACTGAGACACCCTGCACTGAGACACCTGCATCGAGACACCCTGCACCGAGACACCTGCACTGAGACACCCTGCACTGAGACACCTGCACTGAGTCACCCTGCACTGAGACACCCTGCACTGAAACACCTGCACCGAGACAACCTGCACCGAGACACCTGCACCGAGACACCCTGCACTGAGACACCTGCACTGAGACACCTGCACTGAGACACCTGCACTGAGACACCTGCACTGAGACACCCTGCACTGAGACACCCTGCACTGAGACACCTGAGACACCCTGCACTGAGACACCTGCACTGAGACACCTGCACTGAGACACCCTGCACTGAGACACCCTGCACTGAGACACCTGCACTGAGACACCCTGCACTGAGACACCTGAGACACCCTGCACTGAGACACCCTGCACTGAGACACCTGAGACACCCTGCACTGAGACACCTGCACTGAGACACCCTGCACTGAGACACCTGCACTGAGACACCCTGCACTGAGACACCCTGCACTGAGACACCCTGCACTGAGACACCTGCACTGAGACACCCTGCACCGAGACACCTGCACTGAGACACCCTGCACCGAGACACCTGCACCGAGACACCCTGCCCCGAGACACCTGCACTGAGACCCCTGCACTGAGACACCTGCACCGAGACACCTGCACTGAGACACCCTGCACTGAGACACCCTGCACTGAGACACCTGAGACACCCTGCACTGAGACACCTGCACTGAGACACCCTGCACTGAGACACCTGCACTGAGACACCCTGAGACACCCTGCACTGAGACACCCTGCACTGAGACACCTGCACTGAGACACCCTGCACTGAGACACCCTGCACTGAGACACCCTGCACTGAGACACCTGCACCGAGACACCCTGCACCGAGACACCTGCACTGAGACACCCTGCACTGAGACACCTGCACCGAGACACCCTGCACTGAGACACCTGCACTGAGACACCTGCACTGAGACACCCTGCACTGAGACACCCTGCACTGAGACACCTGCACCGAGACACCCTGCACTGAGACACCTGCACTGAGACACCTGCACCGAGACACCCTGCACTGAGACATCCTGAACTGAGACACCCTGCACTGAGACACCTGCACTGAGACACCCTGCACTGAGACACCCTGCACTGAGACACCAGCACTGAGACACCCTGCACTGAGACACCTGCACTGAGACACCCTGCACTGAGACACCTGCACCGAGACACCTGCACTGAGACACCTGCACCGAGACACCCTGCACCGAGACACCCTGCACTGAGACACCCTGCACTGAGACACCTGCACTGAGACACCCTGCACTGAGACACCCTGCACTGAGACACCTGCACTGAGACACCCTGCACTGAGACAGCTGCACTGAGACACCCTGAGACACCCTGCACTGAGACACCTGAGACACCCTGCACTGAGACACCTGCACTGAGACACCCTGCACTGAGACAGCTGCACTGAGACACCCTGAGACACCCTGCACTGAGACACCCTGCACTGAGACACCCTGCACTGAGACACCCTGCACTGAGACACCTGCACTGAGACACCCTGAACTGAGACACCCTGCACTGAGACACCCTGCACTGAGACACCTGCACCGAGACACCTGCACCGAGACACCTGCACCGAGACACCCTGCACCGATACACCTGCACTGAGACACCTGCACTGAGACACCCTGCACTGAGACACCTGCACTGAGACACCCTGCACCGAGACACCTGCACTGAGACACCTGCACTGAGACACCCTGCACTGAGACACCTGCACTGAGACACCCTGCACCGAGACACCTGCACTGAGACACCTGCACTGAGACACCTGCACTGAGACACCTGCACCGAGACACCCTGCACTGAGACACCCTGCAGAGACACCCTGCACCGAGACACCTGCACCGAGACACCCTGCACCGAGACACCCTGCACCGAGACACCCTGCACCGAGACACCTGCACTGAGACACCTGCACTGAGACACCTGCACCGAGACACCCTGAGACACCCTGCACTGAGACACCCTGCACCGAGACACCCTGCACCGAGACACCTGCACTGAGACACCTGCACTGAGACACCTGCACTGAGACACCTGCACCGAGACACCCTGCACGGAGACACCTGCACTGAGACACCTGCACTGAGACACCCTGCACCAAGACACCTGCACCGAGACACCCTGCACTGAGACACCTGCACTGAGACACCTGCACTGAGACACCCTGCACCGAGACACCTGCACCGAGACACCCTGCACTGAGACACCTGCAGAGACACCCTGCACCGAGACACCTGCACCGAGACACCTGCACCGAGACACCCTGCACTGAGACACCTGCACTGAGACACCTGCACTGAGACACCCTGCACCGAGACACCTGCACCGAGACACCCTGCACCCGGACACCTGCACCGAGACACCCTGCACTGAGACACCTGCACTGAGACACCTGCACTGAGACACCCTGCACTGAGACAGCTGCACTGAGACACCCTGAGACACCCTGCACTGAGACACCCTGCACTGAGACACCTGCACTGAGACACCCTGCACTGAGACACCTGCACTGAGACACCCTGCACTGAGACACCTGCACCGAGACACCCTGCACTGAGACACCTGCACTGAGACACCTGCACCGAGACACCCTGCACTGAAACACCCTGCACTGAGACACCCTGCACTGAGACACCTGCACTGAGACACCCTGCACTGAGACACCCTGCACTGTGACACCCTGCACTGAGACACCTGAGACACCCTGCACTGAGACACCTGCACTGAGACACCCTGCACTGAGACAGCTGCACTGAGACACCCTGAGACACCCTGCACTGAGACACCCTGCACTGAGACACCCTGCACTGAGACACCTGCACTGAGACACCCGCACTGAGACACCCTGAACTGAGACACCCTGCACTGAGACACCCTGCACTGAGACACCTGCACCGAGACACCTGCACCGAGACACCTGCACCGAGACACCCTGCACCGATACACCTGCACTGAGACACCTGCACTGAGACACCCTGCACTGAGACACCTGCACTGAGACACCCTGCACCGAGACACCTGCACTGAGACACCTGCACTGAGACACCCTGCACTGAGACACCTGCACTGAGACACCCTGCACTGAGACACCTGCACTGAGACACCTGCACTGAGACACCTGCACCGAGACACCCTGCACTGAGACACCCTGCAGAGACACCCTGCACCGAGACACCTGCACTGAGACACCCTGCACCGAGACACCCTGCACCGAGACACCTGCACTGAGACACCTGCACTGAGACACCTGCACCGAGACACCTGCACTGAGACACCCTGCACCGAGACACCCTGAGACACCCTGCACTGAGACACCCTGCACCGAGACACCCTGCACCGAGACACCTGCACTGAGACACCTGCACTGAGACACCTGCACTGAGACACCTGCACTGAGACACCTGCACCGAGACACCCTGCACGGAGACACCTGCACTGAGACACCTGCACTGAGACACCCTGCACCAAGACACCTGCACCGAGACACCCTGCACTGAGACACCTGCACTGAGACACCTGCACTGAGACACCCTGCACCGAGACACCTGCACCGAGACACCCTGCACTGAGACACCTGCAGAGACACCCTGCACCGAGACACCTGCACCGAGACACCTGCACCGAGACACCCTGCACTGAGACACCTGCACTGAGACACCTGCACTGAGACACCCTGCACCGAGACACCTGCACCGAGACACCCTGCACCCGGACACCTGCACCGAGACACCCTGCACTGAGACACCTGCACTGAGACACCTGCACTGAGACACCCTGCACCGAGACACCCTGCACCGAGACACCCTGCACCGAGACACCTGCACCGAGACACCCTGCACCGAGACACCTGCACCGAGACACCCTACACTGAGACACCCTGCACCGAGACACCCTGCACTGAGACACCTGCACCGAGACACCCTGCACCGAGACACCTGCACCGAGACACCTGCACCGAGACACCCTGCACCGAGACACCTGCACTGAGACACCCTGCACCGAGACACCCTGCACTGAGACACCTGCACCGAGACACCCTGCACCGAGACACCCTGCACCGAGACACCTGCACCGAGACACCTGCACCGAGACACCCTGCACTGAGACACCCTGCACCGAGACACCTGCACTGAGACACCCTGCACCGAGACACCTGCACCGAGACACCCTGCACTGAGACACCTGCACTGAGACACCTGCACTGAGACACCCTGCACCGAGACACCTGCACTGACACACCTGCACTGAGACACCCTGCACCGAGACACCTGCACCGAGACACCCTGCACCGAGACACCTGCACTGAGACACCTGCACTGTGACACCTGCACTGAGACACCCTGCACTGAGACACCTGCACTGAGACACCTGCACTGAGACACCCTGCACTGTGACACCTGCACTGAGACACCCTGCACAGAGACACCTGCACTGTGACACCTGCACTGAGACACCTGCACTGAGACACCCTGCACTGAGACACCTGCACTGTGACACCTGCACTGTGACACCTGCACTGAGACACCCTGCACTGAGACACCTGCACTGAGACACCTGCACTGAGACACCTTGCACTGTGACACCTGCACTGTGACACCTGCACTGAGACACCTGCACTGTGACACCTGCACTGAGACACCCTGCACTGAGACACCTGCACTGAGACACCCTGCACTGTGACACCTGCACTGAGACACCTGCACTGAGACACCCTGCACTGAGACACCTGCACTGAGACACATGCACTGAGACACCCTGCACTGTGACACCCTGCACTGAGACACCTGCACTGAGACACCTGCACTGAGACACCCTGCACTGAGACACCTGCACTGAGACACCTGCACTGAGACACCCTGCACTGTGACACCTGCACTGAGACACCTGCACTGAGACACTCTGCACTGTGACACCTGCACTGAGACACCTGCACTGAGACACCCTGCACTGTGACACCTGCACTGAGACACCTGCACTGAGACACCTGCACTGAGACACCCTGCACTGAGACACCTGCACTGAGACACCTGCACTGAGACACCCTGCACTGAGATACCTGCAATGAGACACCTGCACTGAGACACCCTGCACTGAGACACACTGAGACACCTGCACTGAGACACACTGAGACACCTGCACTGAGACACCTGCACTGAGACACCCTGCACTGAGACACCCTGCACTGAGACACCTGCACTGAGACACCTGCACTGAGACACCCTGCACTGAGTCACCTGCACTGAGACACCTGCACTGAGACACCCTGCACTGAGACACCTGCACTGAGACACCTGCACTGAGACACCCTGCACTGAGACACCTGCACTGAGACACACTGAGACACCTGCACTGAGACACCTGCACTGAGACACCCTGCACTGAGACACCCTGCACTGAGACACCTGCACTGAGACACCCTGCACTGAGACACCTGCACTGAGACACCTGCACTGAGACACCCTGCACTGAGACACCTGCACTGAGACACCCTGCATTGAGACACCTGCACTGAGTCACCTGCACTGAGACACCCTGCACTGAGACACCTGCACTGAGACACCCTGCACTGAGACACCTGCACTGAGTCACCTGCACTGAGACACCTGCACTGAGACACCCTGCACTGAGTCACCTGCACTGAGACACCCTGCACTGAGACACCTGCACTGAGACACCTGCACTGAGACACCCTGCACTGAGTCACCTGCACTGAGACACCTGCACTGAGTCAACTGCACTGAGACACCTGCACTGAGACACCCTGCACTGAGTCACCTGCACTGAGACACCTGCACTGAGACACCTGCACTGAGACACCTGCACTGAGACACCCTGCACTGAGACACCTGCACTGAGACACCTGCACTGAGACACCTGCACTGAGACACCCTGCACTGTGACACCTGCACTGAGACACCTGCACTGAGACACCTGCACTGAGACACCCTGCACTGAGTCACCTGCACTGAGACACCTGCACTGAGACACCCTGCACTGAGACACCTGCACTGAGACACCTGCACTGAGACACCTGCACTGAGACACCCTGCACTGAGACACCTGCACTGAGACACCTGCACTGAGACACCTGCACTGAGACACCTGCACTGAGACACCCTGCACTGAGTCACCTGCACTGAGACACCCTGCACTGAGACACCTGCACTGAGACACCTGCACTGAGACACCCTGCACTGAGACACCTGCACTGAGACACCCTGCACTGAGACACCTGCACTGAGACACCTGCACTGAGTCACCTGCACTGAGACACCCTGCACTGAGACACCCTGCACTGAGACACCCTGCACTGAGACACCCTGCACTGAGACACCCTGAGACACCTTGCACTGAGACACCTGCACTGAGACACCTGCACTGACACCCTGCACTGAGACACCCTGAGACACCCTGCACTGAGACACCCTGCACTGAGACACCTGCACTGAGACACCCTGCACTGAGTCACCTGCACTGAGACACCCTGCACTGAGACAACTGCACTGAGACACCTGCACTGAGACACCCTGCACTGAGTCACCTGCACTGAGACACCTGCACTGAGACACCTGCACTGAGTCAACTGCACTGAGACACCTGCACTGAGACACCCTGCACTGAGTCACCTGCACTGAGACACCTGCACTGAGACACCCTGCACTGAGACACCTGCACTGAGACACCTGCACTGAGACACCCTGCACTGAGTCACCTGCACTGAGACACCTGCACTGAGACACCTGCACTGAGACACCTGCACTGAGACACCTGCACTGAGACACCTGCACTGAGACACCTGCACTGAGACACCCTGCACTGAGACACCTGCACTGAGACACCCTGCACTGTGACACCTGCACTGAGACACCTGCACTGAGACACCTGCACTGAGACACCCTGCACTGAGTCACCTGCACTGAGACACCTGCACTGAGACACCCTGCACTGAGACACCTGCACTGAGACACCTGCACTGAGACACCTGCACTGAGACACCTGCACTGAGACACCTGCACTGAGACACCTGCACTGAGACACCCTGCACTGAGTCACCTGCACTGAGACACCTGCACTGAGACACCCTGCACTGAGACACCTGCACTGAGACACCTGCACTGAGACACCTGCACTCAGACACCCTGCACTGAGACACCCTGCACTGAGACACCTGCACTGAGACACCTGCACTGAGACACCTGCACTGAGTCACCTGCACTGAGACACCCTGCACTGAGACACCCTGCACTGAGACACCCTGCACTGAGACACCCTGAGACACCTTGCACTGAGACACCTGCACTGAGACACCTGCACTGAGACACCTGCACTGACACCCTGCACTGAGACACCCTGAGACACCCTGCACTGAGACACCCTGCACTGAGACACCTGCACTGAGACACCCTGCACTGAGACACCTGCACTGAGACACCCTGCACTGAGACACCTGCACTGACACCCTGCACTGAGACACCTGCACTGAGACACCCTGCACTGAGACACCCTGCACTGGGACACCCTGCACTGAGACACCCTGCACTAAGACACCCTGCACTGAGACACCCTGCACTGAGACACCTGCACTGAGACACCCTGCACTGAGACACCCTGAGACACCGTGCACTGAGACACCTGCACTGAGACACCCTGCACCGAGACACCCTGCACACACACTCGGGAGATGGTCTCGATCTTCTCATTAAATCGCCCCACCAGATTACAAATGTTACACGAACGAACGCAGCGACGCGTCCCACTGTTGTCGCGCAGTCCCACAGGTGAAGACCAAACTCCGTGATGAACGAGGCGCGCGCAGGTACGAGCCGTGCCCCCCCCCCCACCCCCCTTCGCACTTCCTCCGTGGTAATTCATCTTTCCCTATTATCAGGCGGTAATTAACTCAGTCCCGGCCCGCACAGGGACGTGCTCATCAATTCTGCTCCCCTTACAAACAGCCCCACGGCGGCCATCATCGCCCCCGCGGGGGGGGGGTGGCGTGTGGGGGGCGCCCCCCCCCCCCATCTCCCCCCCCCCCATCTGCCCCCACCAAGACAACAACAACGGCCGTCCTTCCCTTCGCCCGTGTCGCACCACGGGGGGCACGGCGACGGTGACCGTGGCCCGGGTCAGGCTCCAGCCCGCCGGCTCGCCAAACTCTGCGCGTGCCTCGGCGCGTTCCCACGGTGGCGACGACGAGATGATGAGTTCCTGCCTTCGGGTGAATCGTTACGTCGCTTGGGAAGGCCTTGGACCGGCGGTGGACTCACCGTGGCTGACAACGACGATAACTCCCGACCGCGCCTCACCTCGCAAACAAGCGCACGTGTCTGAACGCGCTCAGCCTGTCCGTCCGAGGCCGACCCCAACCCCGCTCTCTGACCCTGAGCTCCCTTGACCCTGACCTCGCCAGGGCAGCCCCCCCCCCCCCCCCGTGCCGTGTCTCCGCTGTCAGCGCTCGCCCGGGGTAACGAACGACCCCGCAGTGCGGAGGCGCGGAGACTCAGGCAGCCACTCCCCCCGTTCGAGGTAATTAATCCGCATCGTTACCCTCGCGCTACGCACGGCACCGGTGGCAACCCTCCCCCCCCCCACTACGCCCCCCCCCCCCCCGCTCAGCGGTAGCCGTCAAGACAAAGTCGTGCCGTCCCACCGTTCTAATGCATGCATGTATGTTGAACCTCTTTCGTGCCGTACATAGCCGAGCGCGCTAATCGGAAGTGCGAACGGAATGGGGGTGGGGTCCTCCGAGAGGATGCGTGTGGCACGGGGGATCAGGTCCACGACTTCCGCATTGTGGTTGCGTCGTGATCGTCGCTGCTGTGATTTATTGACATTTCTGCCTGAACCTTTCATCGTCATCTTAGTCGCGCCTTCAATGCCCGAAGGGCGACACCGGCCTCCCCGTAGCCCCTGTGGAGACCCGCGTGGCGAGCTCCACTCGAGCCGCTCGACCCGGCCGGCCAATGTCCTCCGCTGTCGGCTCGTTAGCGACGATGGCACCACGTTGATCCCCGCCACGATTCGCTGGGTGACCCCGTAACGCCGCCTCCATCTCTCCCCGTCTCCTCTCTCCCAGAGCTGTAACCGCCGCGCATCTCCACTTGGGTTTTTATGAGATTCATGGGTTAGGCCATGTCCTCTCGATCTGACCGAATTTGTGTCCTCAAGGCCCTCCAACCACCCGACACAGCCAAGCACGTTCAATTGCCACGTGGTTTAACGTCGCCGCATCGATCGCGATCGATTCGGCTCCTCACCGCCACGTCGAGCAAATTGCGTGCGATGTCCGAATGGAAGCCGCTTCGCGCGGCGAGACTTCTTGCGCGATGCAGATCGGGCGAGATGGCGGCCCAGCCCTGTGGCGAGACGCCAATCGCTCGCGGCAGCGGGCACCCCTCGAGGGCGTGCGCCATGCGCGAGGGCGATGACGTTATCGGTTCAGCCAGTCGCTCGTTCGCCCGTCGCGCGGCTTTGCGGTGCGACCCATGGCACGGGCGGGCACTGGCGATGCGCGGGACACGTGCGGGACACGCGCGGGACACACGCGGGACACGCGCGGGAGCTCGCGTTGGTGAAGAAGTTTGCGAGCGAACCTGCGTCCGGGCTGAGAGCCCAGCGACCCGAAAAAAGTAACCAACACGGTTGCACCGCCACAGGGAAATGAGATTGCGAGAATTAATCGTTGCATCATGAAACGCGATACATCCAAATCGTATCGTATCATGGGCCACTGGAGAAATCAAAATGATGATTATAACGACGATGACGACAATGATGACGAGGTGATGATGCTTGCGATGATGATGATGATGCCGATGATGATGATGACGGCGATGATGATGACGGCGATGATGATGATGGTGATGATGATGATGGCAGTGATGATGATAGTGGTGTTGCTGATGGGCTAGAACTGTGGTGTTTCGCGCGCAATTCACAACGAGCGCCTGTGCGTGACGCGAGTGTGCAGGAGGCAGCACGCCGTACACGACAAGACATCTCCCATATTGCCTAAGGCAGACAGTTGGGGCAAGTGCTGTTAGCGCGCACCTCTGAAGGCCGGCACGACACACAAGGGGGTAAAAGGTGGCCAGCACCACGCCCGGCCGCCTTTGTCTCCTTGGCGGCGACGTTTGCACGCCGCACCAAATACTAATTTGAGGCTAAGTCGACCTAAAGGGGGTCCAGGACCAGTCCGGATAATCGTCACTGGTATTGGCTGTGAGCGAAAAGCGAACACGGGTCGCCGGGTTCATAGCGCCGCGCGCTAACCACGGCACCCACGCTCTGCGCATCCACACAATTATATTATATTATACAAAGATACACACAACTAATAACACTGGCCAACACACTTTTTCTGGCATAAGGTATTCCAACGCTTTAAAAGTAATTTTGGAGTGCTGATTCCAAATATGGCATCAGTTTTTGTCTATCACATCAGGTTTTTGAGATATCAAATATTGCATTTTCAATAAAAACTGCAGAAGAAAAATATTAAATAAATGTCGATATCTACATAAAATGATATTATAAACACACTATCCTAAAAATACAGCACCATATTTTAACACTAAAGCAGTCACTGACTTGCAACAACTTGCAATCATAAGTGACAGAGTTAATTTCGGGTAAAATCAATGAAAATGGGGTATGCCGATAGCATTAAAATGAGATGTGATAGAGCAAATTTGAGATCAGATTTGGAATCAGCACCCTGAAATTAGTCTAAAACAGCAGACAAGAAAAACATGTATTTTTTGTTGTTGACCAGTGTAATATATGTGTACTTACATACACACATATACATACTCGCACACACACCACACACACTGTACACGCAGACCGCTGAACCTGCCGCTCGGTCTGGGTCAGGGTTCAATCGTGGCCGGCCCGGAGCGAGCCGAGGCATCGCGGTGCCAGGCGCGGTGCACCAAGGCCTTCACTATCAGTGCCTCTCCCTCCGCGCCCTTCTCTGGCCAAGGGGAGACTCAACCACTTCTCATCTCCATCACCGGGATGTCTCTCCCAACTCTCTCCCCTCGCTCTCTCCCCCACGCTCCCCTCGCTCTATTCCCACCTTGCTCCCACGGTCCCAAAACACCTGCCATTCATACCGCCTCTGCCCTGTCAGCCAATATATCCCTGGTGAATCTCCCCCCGTCTCCCTCAATCCATCTCCCCCCTTCTCTCCTGCACCCTTTTGCCATCTCCCGCCCGACATCTCCCACCATCCTTTCTTCCTCTGTTCCTGCCTCTCCCTATCTCGCACTATCTCCCCCCCCGCCCCCCGTCCCTCTCTCTACCTCCCCCACCACCCTCTCCCCATCTCCTCCTAACTCCCACTCCCGTCGTCTTTCTCTCAATATCTCTCACACTCTCCCTTCATCTTCCTTCCACCCCCCCCTGCCCCATCCCCCCATGTCCCTGCCTCCCTCCCTCCCTCCCCCGCTGCCCCCCCACCCCTCCCCCCTGTGTCTCTGATTTATTACCACTCAGTGGCCGTGACGACAGGCATAACTAATCAAATGACTACATCATCCATCATGAGTGTATTTTAAGGAGTTTTTCCTCCAACCCAATCTAGCGCTGATTTACTGGGGTTTACTCTGCGCCACTCTCTCCCCTCCCACGACGCCGGCTCGCCACGCAGGCCCACGACGACCCCTAGCCCGCCCCCCTAGCCCACCCCTCTAGCCCACCCCCCTAGCCCACCCCTCTAGCCCACCCCTCTAGCCCACCCCCCTAGCCCACCCCTCTAGCCCACCCCCCTAGCCCACCCCTCTAGCCCACCCCTCTAGCCCACCCCTCTAGCCCACCCCCCCTAGCCCACCCCTCTAGCCCACCCCCCTAGCCCACCCCCCCCTAGCCCACCCCTCTAGCCCACCCCTCTAGCCCACCCCCCTAGCCCACCCCTCTAGCCCACCCCTCTAGCCCACCCCCCTAGCCCACCCCCCTAGCCCACCCCCCTAGCCCACCCCTCTAGCCCACCCCTCTAGCCCACCCCCCTAGCCCACCCCTCTAGCCCACCCCTCTAGCCCACCCCCCTAGCCCACCCCCCTAGCCCACCCCTCTAGCCCACCCCTCTAGCCCACCCCCCTAGCCCACCCCTCTAACCCACCCCTCTAGCCCACCCCCCTAGCCCACCCCTCTAGCCCACCCCTCTAGCCCACCCCCCTAGCCCACCCCTCTAGCCCACCCCCCTAGCCCACCCCTCTAGCCCACCCCCCTAGCCCACCCCTCTAGCCCACCCCTCTAGCCCACCCCCCTAGCCCACCCCTCTAGCCCACCCCTCTAGCCCACCCCTCTAGCCCACCCCTCTAGCCCACCCCCCTAGCCCACCCCCCTAGCCCACCCCTCTAGCCCACCCCCCTAGCCCACCCCTCTAGCCCACCCCTCTAGCCCACCCCCCTAGCCCACCCCCCTAGCCCACCCCTCTAGCCCACCCCTCTAGCCCACCCCTCTAGCCCACCCCCCTAGCCCACCCCCCTAGCCCACCCCTCTAGCCCACCCCCCTAGCCCACCCCTCTAGCCCACCCCTCTAGCCCACCCCTCTAGCCCTGGACACTAACCCAGGACACAAGGATGGGACACGAGTTCACCACCCTCGCCTGGGACTCGAGCCTGCCCCTACAACCCAGGACGCTCGCCCACCGCTCTAGCCCACCCCATAGCCCAGGAGACGAGTCCACCCCTCTAGCCCACGTCTCTCGTCTGGGACACGAGCCCACCGTTCCAGCACAGTACACTAGACCACGACACTGACCCACAAAGCCTAGAGCCCAATCTAGCCCAGGCCTCTCCCCACAAACATAGGAGACACTAGCCCACTCTGTACATTTATTTTTTCATTTTTACTCTATTAGTCCTCAGTAGCACTACCCAGAGGCATCCTTCACGAGCCTCATCCACAGAGGCCGATCTGGACACCGCTGGCACCAGTCAGTTGTACATCCTCACGTATCGCATCCGACCATCTCTTCTCCAGTCCGTGTCGTGCCCGATTGATCCCCCTCTATCCGGCCGAACAGAATCTGTCTAGGCGTGCGGTGGTTGGACATGGACCCAGCCAACACAGCCTCGCCTGCCGGAGGAGCTCACCGATGGAACTGTGTGCAGATATTTCAGGGATCTGTGAGCTCCTCACACAATCCAGCCTGTTTAAAGCCAGCATGGATCGCAGGCAGGGCAGCCAGAACGCTTCCTCTCTCCCCGCGTCGCCTCCTCTCCCCGCGTTTATTAAATCAGACCGCGCAGCGTGGAGTGTCTCGTGTTTCGCCGCCACTGACCATGCTCCCCACGCGGGCTCTGACTGCCGCCCGCGACGCTTTTAATGACTCCGTCACGCGACGCTCTCCCGCTAACGGGCGGCAGCGGCTCGCGCGCGGTCTGCACACAACCACGCGGGTCCAACGTGAGCATCCTCACGTCGCAAACGGGTTTTGATTCCTTACCCGTACCCGGCCGCACCAGGGTCGCAAATGGGTACCCGTACCCATACCCGGCCGGGTACGGGTAGGGTACGTGTATCGGGTACCCGATTGCAACCTCTGGGATGAAGCCATGTTGCAGGCGCGGGTGGGTTGATTCTAGGAACTCGAATTGTGAGAAGAGACAAGACATTGGGAAATGAGTGACAAACGGTTACTCACCAGTGACTCACGGCCTACCCGTACCCGTACCCGGCCGCACCAGGGTCACAAACGGGTACCCGGTTGCGACCTCTGATCCTCACCCTCGCAGGTCACATGACCATCACTGTCCAAGGTCACGTGGCCATCATATTCCAGGCCCCACAACAACCCTCCAGGACCCTCAGCCATCGGCTAGTGTCCCGCGTCCACCATCGCCACCATCACCCCCGCCCCCCGAGTGGCGGAGGCACGTGCGGCGGTGTCACAGCGGCGGCCGCGTGAGTGTTTGTGTTTCCCGTTGTTTGCTCTCCGCCGCCGCCACCAGCGCCGTGATTGCGCGCGCCCCGCAGGGGCTGAGCCGCGTGCCGTCGCGTCTGTAAACAGCGCGGGGGGCGCAGGGGGGCATAGGGGGCGGCGAGCAGCGAGCGATCCCGTTCGTTATTTACCTTTTTCATCTACCCCCCCCCCCCCCCAAATGTCACTCCACCCCCCACCCCTCCCCCGCCATGGTGAGAAGCCTCCAACACCGACGACCGTCATCGTCCGGGATTCGGTTCATCCGCAGCCGGTTGCCGTGAGCGCACTGGTCTGTGCTACGGAGTGTGTGCGCATGTCATCTGCACCGGTCCTATCTGTGTACCCCTAGATCGACTCGGCCTCAAGTGAGTGCCCGGTGCGATCCGTAAACATCGTGCACGGTTCTGGCCACACCGCCCCCCTCTTGCGTCGCTGCCACCTTGACGAGTGCCGGCTAACAGCACTCGCCCCGACAGCCCGTGTGGGCTACATGGAGGATCTGCCACTGATGCGACTGCCTGTGTGCGCGTGCTTGTGCTTTACGGATGCATCCGTCTGTGCGTCCACGCTGCTATAAAAGCATCTGTCCACATTCGCGCGTGTCCCTGATGCGGGAGGAGGGGAGTCTTTGTGACGGCCACTGCTGGAAGCGTCTTCTGCTAAACGTCCGCGCGTGATTCATGGCCCGCGGCGTCACGGACGCGCTCATCAGCGTTAGCGCCATCAACGGCCCCTTCATCTCGCCGCCAGCATGAGCACGCGTGTGTGTATGTGTGTGTGTATGTGTGTATGTGTGCGCGCGTGTGTGCGTGTGTGTATGTGTGCGTGTGTGTATGTGTGCACGCGTGTGTGTATGCGTGCGTGCGTGTGTATGTGTGCGTGTGTGTGTGCGTGCGTGTGTGTATGTGAGCGTGTGTGTATGTGTATGTGTGCGTGCGTGTGTATATGTGTGCGTGCATGTGTGCGAGCGTGTATGTGTGCGTGTGTATGTGTGCGTGTGTGTGCGTGCGTGTATGTGTGCGTGCGTGTGTGTGCGTGCGTGTGTGCATGTGTGCACACGTGCACCCTGCACACATGAGCACGCGTGTGTGTATGTGTGTGTGTATGTGTGTATGTGTGCGCGCGTGTGTGTATGTGTGCGTGTGTGTATGTGTGCACGCGTGTGTGTATGCGTGCGTGCGTGTGTGTGTATGTGTGCGTGTGTGTGTGCGTGCGTGTGTGTATGTGTATGTGTGCGTGCGTGTGTATATGTGTGCGTGCATGTGTGCGAGCGTGTATGCGTGTGTGTATGTGTGCGTGTGTATGTGTGCGTGTGTGTGCGTGCGTGTATGTGTGCGTGCGTGTGTGTGCGTGCGTGTGTGTGCATGTGTGCACACGTGCACCCTGCACACACCGCGCCCTAGCTGACGCGGCCGAGCAGTGGCGAATTTGCCGATCGTTACAGATGTTCGTGGTTGGAGACCAGCGGCCGCCCTGGTTAATACTGCGGTTGCGCGTTCCACACACGCGCTCTACGCGCCGTCCGCTTCTTGGACGGACGTTAAAACGATCTCACGACGCCGCTCGAAAAAGAGGCGCGTCCGTGTGGGCAGTGGCTCGATCCTAGCCAGCGGTGACGAGGGCGACGACGGAGCACGGCGCTGACGACGTCATCGTCGTCATGATCGTCTACACGGGGCCACGGGCACAGGAGCGACGGGGAGGTGTCTGCGCTCAGCAGCAGCAAACGCAACGAGACAACAGATGGAGGAAGCACGGCAGCTGCTGCTGCTGCCGCTGTGAGACGACTCCGCGGAGATGATCGCAAGCACCGAGCGACCATCGACTGGAGTGCGCCGGCGGTGCTGGCGGCAGCGTCCCGGTTGTGGGGGGGCATGGGCCCAGCGAGTCGAGCGCTGAAGGGCCCCCCCCCCCCCTAGCGCCACTTCCTCGCCCGCCGCTCGTGCCCCCCGCGCACACCACTTGACTCACGCGGAGATCTGCGGAGTGCGAGACGGGGCCGGAGTCAACTCGGTTGAATAATGGAGGAGGTGTCGGGCCGCTCACGGTCGGCGGCCGCGACTCGCTCTGTTCGGCTCTGCGCGATCGCGCGCCGTGCGTCCCCGCGCCGTTTTCGATTCCCGGTCACGGCCGACTTCGGTGGCGAACGACATCAGAACCGGTTGCGCCTTCTCTCCACACTTCACCAAACCGCGCTGACCGGCGTGGTAAAGTACGGTCGAACAACCCCCCACGACCGATGCGGTATCGGGAGACCCTCATCAAGCAGTGGATTGAGAACGGCTGGATTTTATTATTCTGTTCTACCTGCGGCCTAAGAACACTCTTTGCAGAATAGGCATTAGCGCAGCAGTGTTTGACCCTGCGTAAGCCGCGGATTGACCCCAATTCTTCACCAGCGACCTTCACACGCGGTGTACGCAACGACCGGAGGACCCCCAGGTCAGCCGAGAAAACATCTGCGCCGGCGCGCTCGTTTGCACCTGCGCGCGTTGACGGTTCCAGGGGAGTTGGGGCCTGGGCTCTAGGGGTGGGGGGGGGTGGCAGCGTTGTTTTTCCAGCGCAAGGGTCACGGTGACCTCCTGCGTCTCACATTCCCATGGCGAGGGCGAGTCTCTCCATGGGACATCTGCCCGTTGACTACCCCACAAAGTGGTAGTCACTTCATCGGAGAGAGGGGATGACGGGCCGAGTGAACTCCCCAACGGGGGGGATTTGAACTCGCGACCTTCCGATCGCGGGCCGCTCGCCGTGGTGCCGAGACGCACAGGGGTAGGGCGGAGCGGGGAGAGTTGGCCAGCAGATTGGCAGGCGGCGCGATGAGAGGTAGGAAAATGTTAAGCGGATTAGCGCGGTCAAACCGGCAGAGATATTGCGCAGCGGCAAACACGCCCGACTTGGAATCGCGAAGGCGGCGGCGGCGGTGACCGATGGAAATGAAATTAAGAAAATGTGGAGGGAATGTTTTGAGAGTTTAATGCGTAGAGAGAGCGATGTCTGAGCCGGAAGGCCGCGTGGCTGATGGGGTGTGAACGAGTGCTCTCGTCGTGTGGAGGAGCGACAGGACGGTGCCAGCTCGTGTTGACATCTCGCTGCCTGGCTCGCGCCGCGTTGACCTCCGTGCAGCTCGAGAAGGAGGCGGGAAGTCAACGGGGCGCGGTGGCGACGCGCACGCCAGTTGTGTGGCCCCACACGGAGGCGGGGGTTGGCGGATCGAACGGAGATGTGCGGGACTCCAAAACTCGCCGAAAGATACGAGGGCAGTAGAGCAAGAGGGTTCCGGAAACCATCTGTGCTGGGAGCAACCCAAGCGTTTGAGTTGAGGGTCAGTATGATGAGCTTTAGTGGGGTGATTCCTGATGCTCACCTGAGCGTTGAGGCATCGGTGTCTGTCTCCCGCTTACTGCCCTAAGCCAGTTGTGGAAATTCCGCATTCCTACGGCCGGAAAACCACCGTTGACTTAACCCACAAAGTGGTATTGATTTTATCGACCCCAGTGAGATGATGGGAGAATTCAACCCCCCCCCCCCACCACAACCAGGATTTGACCTCACGACCTTCCGATTGCGTGCCCCTCGCTCCACGGCCAAGCTGCGTGGCCGGATTATCGCCATCGAGATCGCAGGGCAGCGCGGTTGGGAGCGCGGGCACCACAGGGGCAGCAGATGGCTCAGGGAGCGAGGAGGAGGCGAGGCCCGCGGTGTCGTGTCTCCTGCCGCCCGCGAATCCGCACGACCGTGGCCCCCCCCTCGCCTCCCAGCGCCCCTCCTTTCTGGTGTCGCCATCGCCCTCTGCTCTTCCACTTCTCCTGCCGGCGTGCTCCTCCTACGCGCGTCCGAGTCGACTCATGCTCCCGATGTCCACCACTTGAGAGTTTCGACCACCACACGTTCCTCCTCTCCCTCTCTCCGCAGTGCGCCAACCGCTACGCCACCGCTCCCTCTGCCCGCGTGGGTTTTCTCCAGGTGCCCAAGTTTTTGTTCACGAGCAAAAACTCCCCCCCCCCCCCCCCACAAAATATAATTCGACCAAACATCCAACCGAAGCAGGATCCTCCTGAACAACAAGTCTTGAGACTCCCCCGCATGCATGTAGAGTAAATGGCGTCGGTATAGAGTTGCCTTCGACATCATCTCCCAGAATGCATCGGACCTCACGAAGCCAGGCAGGCTTGGGCCTGGTGAGCGTGTGAATAGGGGCGACGCCGTGAGCAGCAGAGGGCAGTGCAGCAAACCCATTGTTGGACTGTTCTCTCCGTGCTCCCTCGTGCGTACTCCCCGCCATCACCAGCCCGCCCTGGCCCGCAAGGTGAGGTACTGTCAAACAACCCCCGCCACCCGCACGGACACGGGAGGCCCTCATCCAGCAGTGGATCGGCAAAAGGGTCGGGGCACGGGCATCGCTGTCATCACTCTTTGCCTGCACGGCTCCCATTGGCTAAGTGGGCGAGGGTCAAACTCGCTCTTGACCTCACTGGAGTCTCACCGCGTGTGATGGGGCACACGCGCCCCCTGGCGGTGGCGGGCGGTGAGGGGGGGGGGCAGCACAGCTGGCATCGTGATGGTGACCGTGGCCTCACTGAAATCCACTCACCGAGTGTCCAGTCTCCAGACTTGGTGAGGGAGTTTTCAATGCAGAATATCAGCGGTGCCGGCTCGGTGTCTCTGACATGACTATTGCGAAACATCTGAGCTACCCGGGCAAAGACAAAGAACCCCTATATAGCTTTAACATACTATTGGGGAAAGTGCTGTTAGCGAGCACCTATGAAGGACGGCAAGGCACACGAGGAAGGTGATGTGGCCAACACCACGCCCGGCCGCCTTTGTCTCCCCAGTGGCGATGTTTATACACCGCACCAGGTACTTTTTTTGAGGCCGAGTCGATCTAGGGGAGGCCCAGGACCGATTCAAATAAGTCACTGGTGTTGGCCGTGAGCGGGAATCGAACCCAGGTCATCGGGTGCGTAGCGCAGTGCGCGAACCACGACACTACCGCTCCCCACAAGCTACCGAGCTGCGCAGCATCAACACGCATTTAGATTGTTTTGGTGCAAAAAATGTCCAAAATGATGGTGCCACTTTGTTGAGCTACCAATTGTGGCCAGGTCGCTTCTGAAATAAAAGTTAATACCTCTGTAAATTTTTTATGTGTCTTTTATGTGATTTGTTTACCTTTTGTACTGTTTAGTGGACATCTGTCAAAAAGAGTTTCCAAGCTCATTGGATTCCTCCAGTTCCAGTATAATTAAATATTTTGATTCTGAACTGCTAAAGTTCATCACAACCGTACTTCTCCTGTCCCCTCCTCACCGTCACCCGCCCTCACTACACCGACACTCATTTCACCGTAACCCACACCCACCCCCCCTTCACTCACAAGCCCACACTCAACACCCCCATCAGCACCCCAAGCTCCCCGCACACTCACACCGCCCTCACCCATAGCGACCACAACCGCGCTGTCACCCTCCCATGAACACCCACACCTCACCACACCCACACCTCGCCACATCCACACCCCCTCTCCGCACCCTCTTCCTCATCCACAGCCCCTCCACACTGCCACCCACCCTCACTAACAGCCCCCCCCCGTCCCCCCACCCCACCTGCAAGCGAAGTAGAGCGGCGTGGCCCCCGATACGTTGGGCCGGTTGATGTCCGCGCCGCTGTCCAGGAGGCACAGAACGGTCTGCGGGGACACACGCGGACAACTCCTCACCACCTGTCTCCCCGTGGCCCCCCTCGTGGCCCCAAGTGCCCCCCGTGCCCCCCGTGCCCCCCCCCCATGCCCTCCCGTTCTCCACCGTACCCCCCCCCGTACCCACATACCGAGCGGTGCCCGTTCTGGCAGGCGACGTGCAGCGCCGTCTGGCCCTGCGCGTCCTCAACGTCCACGTCGCTCACGTGCTGCACCAGGTCGTGCAGCAGCTCTGTGCGCCCGTTCACCGCCAGCCAGTGGATCTGCGGGGTCACGGAATGAGCGAGTGACCCCTCGTGACCCCACGTGACCCTTCGTGACCCCATGTGACCCCATGTGACCCACGACAACCTCACGTGGCCCCATCAAACCAATCGCCGCCAGCCAGCGAACATCAGGCGTCGTCACGTAACCGTATTAATTCTAGCGTGACCCCCGTGACCTTTCGCGACCCAACGAGACCGATAGTGGCAGGCCAACAAGAGGCTCTGCCCCCGACTACCCTCAGGGATGGTGGAAACCACTGCGTGTCGCCCCTCTCCCGTGTCGCCCCCTCTCTCCCTCTCCCTCGTGTCGCCCTCTTTCTCGTCTCTCCCCCTCTCTCTCGCGTCGCCCGCTCTATGGTGTCGCTCCCTCTCTCGTGTCGCCCCCTCTCTCGTGTCTCTCGTGTCGCCCTCTCTCGCCCCCTCTCTCATGTCACCCCCTCTCTCTTAGCGGGTCCTCTCTTGTGGCACCCTGCTCGTGTTGAGGGGTGAGCAATGGTGAGCAGTGGTGAGCAGTGGTGAGCGGTGGTGAGCGGAGAATCTCACTGCGGTGAGGCCCTCGTTGTTGCAGATGTTGACGTCGGCATTGAACTCGAGCAGCTTCGACATGCACTTCTTCTGCCTACACACGCATGCACATACACAAAGACAAAGATATATAGCCTTAACAGACTGTAGGGGCAAGTGCTGTTAGCGAGCACCTATGAAGGCCGCCACGGCACACGAGGGGGTGGGTGGCCAACACCACGCCCGGCCGCCTTTGTTTCCCCAGTGGCGATGTTTACACACCGCACCGGGTACTCATTTGAGGCTGAGTCGACCTAGGGGAGGCCCAGGACCTGTTCAGATAATCGTCACCGGTGTTGGCCGTGAGCGGGAATCGAACTCGGGCCGCTGGGTTCATAGCGCAGCGCGCTAACCACTACACTACCGCTTCTTCTGCCTACACACGCACATACACGCACATACATGCACATACACACACATACGCACACAAACAGATACACACAGATACCAAGAACTCCCTATAGCCTTAACAGACTGTAGGGGCAGGTGCTGTGAGTCAGCACCTATGAAGGCTGGCATGACACACGAGGGGGTTGAGTGGCCAATACCACGCCCAGCCGCCAGTGTCTCTCAAATAGCGATGTTTACACACCGCACCAGGTACTCAATTGAGGCTGAGTCGACCTCGGGGAGGCCCAGCACAAGTTCAGATAATCGCCACTGGTGTTGGCCGCGAGAGGAAATCAAACTCGGGTCGCCGGGTTCGTAGCTCGACGCGCGAACCGCTGGGCCACCGCATCTGCAGACAAACGCGAACAGAATGGGCACACGTACACCTCGGCTGTGCTTTCAAAGTCATTTTTAAATCCTTTATATTAAGTTCGCTTGCTTGCTTGCGCGCTTACGACCGTGCAAATCTTTCGGTCGTTTTTTAACCCACTTCCCGTGATCCAATCGAGCTGACATTTTGCACACAGACTCGTTGTGTGTGACAATTTATTTGCGTGAAAATGTTTTTCCAAAATTTTACACTTTTTAGAATTTTTTTTTTTATATTTAATTACCAATTGCTTAATGGTGGCAGGCAATCATCTGACCCATAGGTGGCAGCCATCTCAAGCCAGAGGACGAGAGGACTCTAGCCGCCCGTTTCAAAGAACAATGTCCTTATATACGACTTTCCTTATATTTAATTTTTAAATACCAATGTGATAAAAATGAAACTCTTACTCAAGAAAAACAGAAATGCATAATAAAATAAAACCGATGCCACGCATATAAAGGATTTATAGTGAAAAACTTTGTTTTTACGGGTGAATTTTTTTCCAATAAAGGAAGCTTCAAACTCGGCAACGTGAGCACAGACACACACGCACGGCGCAGGCGAGCGGGCACAGGGTGCGAGCCGTCGCTGTCTGTGCCCCGTGCTTAATAACTGCGCGGTGATCACAGGCAGATTCATTATCTCTCTCGCATGTGAGACCCACGCAGAGCAATTACCACAGCTTCTTCCGAGACAGAGGCTGCGCGCACGTGGTGGCACGAGCCGCTGCACGTGCACACGGATGAAAATACAAAGGTCCCCCATATAGCCTCAACAGCCTGCCGGGGCAAGTGCTGTTAGCGAGCGCCTACGAATGTCGGCACGGCACACAAGCGGGGCGGGCGGTCAACAACACGCCCGGCTGCCTTTGTCTCCGCAGTGGCGATATTTTACACTAATTTGAGGCCGAGTCGACCTAAAGGAGGCCCAGGAAAAGTGCAGAAAATCGCCACTGGTGTTGGCTATGAGTGGGAATTGAACCCGGGTTGCCAGGTTCGTAGCGCATTGCGCCAACCGCTACACTGCTCGCATATACAAACAGGGACATTCATATATGCACACAGATACAAACAGATACATAAACGTACGCACGCACACTCACAGGTATGGGAACGTACACACACGCGCGCACACACACAAACATCCCGTCACTACCATTGGCTCGCTCCCCCCCCCCCCCCCATCGTCACTCTCCCCTCGTTCTCGCGCTTCCCCATCACTGATATCCATTCCCACACACGCGCACACACGGGCACGCACACACGCACGCACACATGCACACACGCACACACGCACACACGCACACACGCACACACGGGCACGCACACGGGCACGCACACGGGCACGCACACACGCACACACGCACACACGCACACACGCACACACGGGCACGCACACGCGCGGATCCCATTCAACAAAAGGTTTTCTTGCGAATCCCATCACCGCTGGCTGCTCGCGCCACCGTCAACACCATCACGCGTGCCGGCGCTGCACAAATATTACACTCGCCGCACAGAAGCCCAGCGACATTTGTACAGCGGGCAGAGCCATTCACACTCCCACACACACACACACGCATCTCATTCCCTACACACACGCACGCACGCACACATGTAATTATGGATGAGGGAGCGGTGCGTGGGGATCATGGGGTGTGAGTCATGGTGTGCTTTGTAATGGTGTTCTTGTTGGCTGTGTGTGTGCAGGCCGGGTGTGTGTTGTGGTGGGTGTGGGCTGGGTGTGTGTTGTGGTGGTGTGCAGGTTAGGGGTGTGTTGTAGTGGTGTGTTCAGGCTACAGGAGTGTTTTGTGGTGTGTGCAGGTTAGGGGTGTGTTGTAGTGGTGTGTTCAGGCTGGGTGTGTTCAGGCTGGGTATGTGTTGTGGTGGTGTGCAGGTTAGGGGTGTGTTGTAGTGGTGTGTTCAGGCTAGAGGAGTGTTGTGGTGGTGTGCAGGTTAGGGGTGTGTTGTAGTGGTGTGTTCAGGCTAGAGGAGTGTTGTGGTGTGTGCAGGATAGGGGTGTGTTGTAGTGATGTGTTCAGGCTGGGTGTGTGTTGTGGTGGTGTGCAGGTTAGGGGTGTGTTGTAGTGGTGTGTTCAGGCTAGAGGAGTGTTGTGGTGGTGTGCAGGTTAGGGGTGTGTTGTGGTGTGTGCAGGTTAGGGGTGTGTTGTAGTGGTGTGTTCAGGCTAGAGGAGTGTTGTGGTGGTGTGCAGGCTAGGGGTGTGTTGTGGTGAGTGCAGGCAAGCTATGTTCACATCAGGTACTTGCAGGCTGGGTGTTTTCAGGTTGGGTGTGTGCAGGCGAGTGTGTGTTGTGGTGGGGTGCAGGCCTTGTGTTTTCAGACTGGGAGTGTGCAGGCCGGGTGTGCACGCACCCATTGCGAGCGGCGAGATGCAGGGGTGTGCACCCCGAGATATCCTGGAAGTTGGGGTCGGCTCCCTTCTTCAGCAGCAGCATGAGACACTCGACAGAGCCGCAGCTGAGACACGAGGACGACACAGGGACACAGGAACACGAGACAGGGACACATGTTAACATGGACATACAGACATATCAACATGCGGACACAAGGACACACTGACGGTTAACTGGGGGCTTCGCAAGAGAAGCTCAGCGCTCAAACCCAGAATCTGAAACGGTGCCAACTCTGTGTCTCTGACAAGGCCATTACGAACCCTCTGACAATACAACCAAGTTCAAGTTGTCAGGTTCAAGTTCATTCATTAGGTATAGCCCTGTGTGCCATTCGGCTCTTGAATCGGGTGCAACCGCAACAAACAAAAAAACAAAAACATGAACAAGAAAACATCTTAAAGTGAATATGTGACTATGTGCAAACTGAAAATCCAGGGGCAAAAAAACCAGCAAAAATTAACCCGTAAAAACAAAGTTTTTCACTATAAATCCTTTATATGCGTGGCGGCTAGAGTCCTCTCATCCACTGGCTTGAGATGGCTGTCACCTATGGGTCAGATGATTGCCTGGCACCATTAAGCAATTGGTAATTAAATATAAAAAAAAATTCCTAAAAAGTGTAACATTTTGGAAAAAAATTTTCACCAAAATTAATTGTCACGCACAACGAGTCTGTGTGGAAAATGTCAGCTCGATTGGATCACGGGAAGTGGGTTAAAAAACGACCGAAAGATTTGCACGGTTGTAAGCGCGCAAGCAAGCAAGCAAGTGAACTTAATATAAAGGATTAAAAAATTCCAGAAAAAAGCAGAGCCAGGCCTCAAACCCGGGTTCTCAGCCTGTCTAGGTCAGTGTCTCTGACCCTGGAGCCACACAGTCCCCTGTGACACGCGGCGGCTGTGACCTTACTTGGCGGCTATGTGCAGGAGGCTCCGCTTGACCCGCCCAAATGCGTAGTTGACGTCAAACTGGGAATTGGCCAAGAGCTCCGACACGGACCTGGACGGGAGTGGGGGGGGGCGGACAAGAGTGGAGCACGGATCTCGGTAACAATGCACAACCCCATTGGAACCTCATTTGCCAGTAAAAAATATGATAATTGTTTTTTTACCCTTCTATCTGGCAACAAAACTGACACCTTTTTTTACAAGGAGTCATGTTTGCATAGACCACAATACCTGCAGCCATAATGCAAACAAAAACATAACTCTGATAATGTATGCACTGTCCTTGAAGTTGATTGGTCCACACCCGAGACAGCTTTCCTTAGAGCCTAGTCTCACATGGGTTGGCTCTAAGGGCTAGGCTCTAAGGAAAGCTGTCTCGGGTGTGGACCAATCAACTTCAAGGACAGTGCATACATTATCAGAGTTATGTTTTTTGTTTGCATTATGGCTGCAGGTATTGTGGTCTATGCAAACATGACTCCTTGTAAAAAAGGTGTCAGTTTTGTTGCCAGATAGAAGGGTAAAAACCATTTCGATTTAAAGCTTTCGTGACTGCAGGGATTCATCTTCTTGGTTCTTTCGGTAAAGTCACGTAGAATGGAAATAATAAAATAACAAAATAAAACATCATAAATTAATTCTCACGACGTTTCGGCCACAACGCAAGCAGCCGTCCTCAGGTGAAGACCAGCCTCTCCCCGACAGACCTGTTCTTCACCTGAGGACGGCTGCTTGCGTTGTGGCCGAAACGTCGTGAGAATTATTTTATTATGTTTTATTTTATTATTTTATTAATTCCATTCTACGTGACTTTACCGAAAGAACCAAGAAGGGTAAAAACCAATTATCAATGCACAACCCTTCGCTTTTATACGTTTTCTCATTTGCAAGTTTTATCCGGATGGCGCTATCGCCTTCGTGGCGTCACGAGCCGGAGAATCCGTTGAAAAAACTCGCACAGGGCGGCGAGAACGGCCCACGGAAGCGGATATCACAGAACTACACTCTGAGATCAATTTAAATTGACACTCAGGAGCACACGGATTCGAGGGCAGAAAATTCCCACCCGCCATGCCACGGAGAGCAATGTTCGTCGCGTGACATTATGTTGAAATCTCAGAGCAGAAATGTAGTCGGATTAAGCGTGGAACCAAATTGAATGTGATGCGTTGTTTTGTGGAGTCATCATTGGTGGCCGGGCTGAGACCACCGTACTCGCTGCACTTGGGAATCCAGTTGAACTGAAATTCAAATTCAAACCCAGGGGGTAATGATGGTGGTGGTGGTGGTGGTGTTAGTGGTGTAGAGGTTGGGGGTGTTTGTGGTGGTGTTAGCTTTGTTCATGATTATCTAAACCGGTCCTGAGCCTCCCCTAGGTCGACTCAGCCTCAAATGAGTACCTGGTACGGTGTGTAAACATCGCCACTGGGGGGAACAAAGGCGGGCGGGCATGGTACTGGCCACCCACCCCCTCGTGTGTCATTCTGGCCTTCATAGGTGCTCGCTAACAGCACTTGCCCCGACAGTCTGTTACAGGCTATACGGGGGATCTTTGTCTTTGTGATCATGGTGGTGGTATGACTGCTGCTGGTTGTGGTGGTGAAGGTGGTAATTGTGGTGCTATCTATGGTGGTCGTCGTAACGGCAGTGGTAGTGTTAGAGGTGATGGAGGTGATGTTTATAGTTAGTAATAGTGGCGGTTGTAGCTCTGGTAGTGTTGGTAATGGTAGAGGTATGAGGTGGTGGTGTAGGTGGCTTCACAGAAAAGGTGGTGGTGGGTGTTTATAGGGAAGGTTGTTGTGGGTTCTAGATTTGAAGCTTTCGTGACTGCAAGGATTCATACTCATTGTTTTTTTCGGTAAAGTCACGTAGGTAAAAAAATGTCATAAATGAAAACAACTAAATTAAAATATTTAATTTAGTTGTTTTCATTTATTTTTTTTACCCACGTGACTTTACCGAAAAAACCAAAGAGTTGTTGTGGGTGTTTGTCGTAAACGGTGGCGGCGCTGTAGGAAGTGGTGGTCATCGTGGTGGTGGTGGTGTCGCTGGTACCTGTGCTGGTCGGCCATCACCATGGGCATGAGTGTGTACACAGCAGTCTCGTTGTCTGTGAACACAGAGACACGGATACGTAGTCACGGACACAAGAGAGACATTGACACACACAGGCATAGGCAGAGAATACGAATATTTATACTGGAGGAATACGATGAGCTACAAAGCGTTTTCACAGATGTCCCGTAGCTTACACGGATGACACGACACTGACACGCAGATACATCGACAGATACACTGACACACAGAGACACAGACACACACACACGGACAGACACACAGACACACAGGGACACACAGACACACACAGACACACACACACGGACAGAGACACAGACACATACACACGGACAGACACACAGAGACACAGACACACACACGGACAGACACACAGACACACACACAGACGGACACACACACACAGACACATACACACGGACAGAGACACAGACACACGGGGGAGTCACAGAGTCGCGCACACCGTGGGGGTACAGAGAATATTGTCCTCTCTTCACACGGGATGTCCTCCAATGTTTGACCCTCCTCCTCCCCCAGGGACCTCCTTCTCATCCCCAGGGCCCTCCACTGCTGTGGAACCCTTCCCCTCCACCGTGGCACCCTCCTCCTCCACCTCCACACCAGGGTCCTCTTTCCAGAGGTGGGACAAAGTCATTGTTATGCAAGTCCAAGTCGAGTCGCAAGTCATCAAATTCATGACTCGAGTCTGACTCGAGTCCAAGTCACATGACTCGAGTCCACACCTCTGCCTCTTTCACTCTGGGACCCTCCTCCTATTCCTCCACCTCACCAGGGACCTCCTCCACAGGGACCTCCTCCACAGGGACCTCCTCCACAGGGACCTCCTCCACAGGGACCTCCTCCACAGGGACCTCCTCCACAGGGACCTCCTCCACAGGGACCTCCTCCACAGGGACCTCCTCCACAGGGACCTCCTCCACAGGGACCTCCTCCACAGGGACCTCCTCCACAGGGACCTCCTCCACAGGGACCTCCTCCACAGGGACCTCCTCCACAGCGACCTCCTCCACAGGGACCTCCTCCACAGGGACCTCCTCCACAGCGATCTCCTCAACAGGGACCTCCTCCACAGGGACCTCCTCCACAGGGACCTCCTCCACAGGGACCTCCTCAACAGGGACCTCCTCCACAGCGATCTCCTCAACAGGGACCTCCTCCACAGGGACCTCCTCCACAGGGACCTCCTCAAGAGGGACCTCCTCCGCTGCGGAGCTCTCCCTCCTCTCCATAACACACCTCCACTGTGAGACCCACCTCCGCCGTGGAACCCTCCTATCCCTCACTCCCCACCACCTCCTCCGCCGTGGGACCCTCCCCAGGCCGTGCTGTCTCTCTACCTTCGGGCAACTCCACGGTGCGGGCGCGGCGCAGGGAGCGAGTCAGGCGGCCGAGCTGCACGTTGAGCTGCTCCATGGCGCGCTCCATCGCAGAGCCCCCCACCCCAAATGCTGGGCCCCCCTCCAACCCAACCACCACCACCACCACCAACAACCACCACAACCACCACCACCACAACCGCGGTGCTCCACCCCCGGACAATCCCCGGCGAAGTCGTCTCCGCCGCGTTTGCGAATCGCGCTTCCGGGGGACGCCGTGGCTTCCGTACCCATTGAGCGACGTCACGCGCCGCGTCAGCCAATGGTTGAAGGTCGCGGTGGGGGGGGTGGTGGGGAAGTCCCCCCCCCCACACTTGACCCCTCCCCCCCACTCCACCACGTGGTTTGACGCGGTCGAGGCCACGTGGGCTGATGGACAACTCTCTCCACGTGGATCCTCTTCACGCGCACTGACCATGCCGTTCTGTCAACCCACTGCTCGATGATGATCACCATTCTGCCACCCCCCCCCACCACCACGTGCAGCTCATGGGATGTTTTGTTTGTTTGCCATACTTCACCACTTGTGTACAGGGCTGGGTTATGATTTTGTTGGCTGCAGGTACTGTGAGGCCCCCAGTAAATTTTTAAAAGTAAAACATTTATTTGTACAAGTCTGACAACAAATACAATTCAGCATTCACAAAATAAATAACTCTGGAGGCCCTCCAGCTGGCGGAGGCCTCTGGGCTGCATCCTTGATCCGTCCCTGCGTGTGTACATCAGAGCTGTCAACCCATTCGGTTTACCCGTGTTCTTGTGCAGGGACATTGAGTTGTCAGGTCCATACGGTGTACAGCCGTTACAATACGGGCAATTTGTTTTGTGTGTTTGTGTTTCTCCCTTGTGATGGGACTTTGTAGGATGAACGGTCAGATTTATAAGGACACGAGGTGACCAGTAAGATTTGTAATAAGGGGTTGACAGGTATGTCGTGGTGAGTGTACTAGTGGTGAGTGAACTAGTGAGTGTAGTAGTGGTGATTGTCTATGTGTGTTTCTCCCTTGTGATGGGACTGTAGGATGAACATCGAGATTTATAAGGGCACGAGGTGACCAATAAGTTCTGAATTGGTCTGTAATAAGGCAGGCACTGATAAGGGGTTGACAGGTATGGACTATAGTTGAATTACCTGTGGTTTAATCTATTACTCGTGTGGAATAACCCGGCACCTCTTCACCCGCTGACTCGCTCGCACACCCAGCTCGCCCGAGTTAGTGGATCTCAATGTACTGCAGTTGCTATTCGCCGAGCTCAGTTAATTCAGCCATTCAGTGTACGCTGCCCCGTTCCGTAAATTGCAAGAATCCAGCAAAAAATAAGGTTCAAGCAGCACACAGGATGATGTAAAATGCACACAGCCTCTGTGCATAGGCAACATGCAAAAATGGTTTCCTGAAGAACTGCATTGTGGTCCTCTTAGGTCACCAACATTAATTTGAGCTCATGCGAACGACTGACAAGCAGCAGTGACGGACAATTGTGGACCATAAATTTCGATTATAAAGCTTTCGTGACTGCAGGGATTCATCTTCTTGGTTCTTTCGGTAAAGTCACGTAGAAGGGAAGTAATAAAATAATAAAATTGTGGACCAGTTTCGGCATAATTAGGACTCGTCAACATAGTCACCGATGCTCACTGCTGCAACGAATGCCTCTGAGCCATGTTGTGATTGTTGTTGTATTTGCACGAAACGCTTGTGTGCCTTGTGAATCTGCCTGCCCTGTTGTGGACCAGCTTTTATGTAAATCTACCAGTCCCAGTGGTTTCGCAAAGACTTGTCCCGGTATCTGCCCAAAAGCATTTGTGAATATCGGGTTTTTTTGTTTACCATTTAAGGTGTCCTCGACTCGAGGAAACTAAAACTTTTTTTTATTTCACCAGGTAAGGCCCCACTGAGCTACATAGCTTTTCTTCAGAAGCGACTTGGGTTTCACAAGGATAGCTCAACGAAGTGGGTTATCACGTGTAAATTTATAGCAGCCAAATACTCGCGTGCTGATTCTAAATGTGGAGGGAAAACCGGACGAGGAGAACATGCAGACTCCAAATATATAGGCGCCAGGGTCGGGATCGAACCCCCGAACGTCCTGCATACTAGGCGAGGTAGTTAACATCTCGCCAATGCGGATGTTATGGGCAAAGGCCATGGCTACCCGAGGAGTGCACGGAGCTTCGCTCTCATCTTGTCCTCTGCACTGCCCTCCACGATTCCATCTTCAACCCGCTCCTTGTCCTCCCTCTGGGTCACCTTCCTTGCATCTCCAATTTTAAGACGTTAACAATGGGCTTTTTTTCTCCGCTTGTCTCATATATCATGTGATATATGAGCTACATTGGTTTCCGGTTGCTGACCGAATACATTGTGAGGTCGCACTGATTACACACAGCGTGCTTGCCACAAACGAACCACAACACCTTGCTGGGATCGTCAAGGAATATAAACAATCACGCCAACTCCTGGTCATCCTCGCAGCGGCTTTTGGCTCGTCATCGAACAAAGACGGTCACCACATCGCGGGCTTTCAGATGCGCTTCTGTGGCCGCCTGGAATGCTCTTCCGATATTAGGAAGCCACTGGAGTTCTGTATTTTTAAATCTCGATTGAAAACTCGTATCTTTAAAAAAAAATTGTGTTTAGTTTGTTGTCCTTCCCCCCGCACCTCCCATTAGCATGGCATGGTTGGCTAGATAAAATAAGTTAAATATACATATTTTTTTAATTCTCCAATTAAGAAAATGTATAATTAAACACCATTGTATAACTGACTGGCTTGGCGAGTGAGTTTCAGACTTGTAAGTCCGCAACAGAAAACATAGTTCCCAAGTTTGTAGTTTTAACTCAAGAGACGAGTAGAAGTCTGCTATGGAATAAAGATGTTGGACATGGCGCACAACAGGGAACAATTGGTTTTGCCGATGACTACACGGCACCTGCTTGTAGTATATAATTAACAGTGCTTTTCCGGTCCACTGCTGGATGAGTTCGTTGTGGGGGTTGCAGCCACGTCACCAGGCATGTTCAGTGCCGGTCGGTGAAGTGGTGGGGGGGGGGGGGCAGGATTGGTTCAGATGCCAATCACCGCCGATGTCATTTGTGGCTGGGAATGCATCTACTGAGACTAAGAGTCTCTCAATAAATGGCTAACTGAATCACGAAGCATTCGGATTAAAAGGAGACACCAGTCAGGCATTTCTATGAAATACCGAGGGCGTATTTAATCAAGGCACTTGCACATTTACAGCTCTGAAGCAAAGCAGCGGTGAAAATGTTGACGGAGGCAGTGTCGTTCTTGCTGACGCCGCGGATTTCAGCGTGCGAGGCTACCGGCAGTTACACCCTTTCACCGCATACGGATTTCGAAATCCTAAATTGCGTCCAATATCCTTAATTTAATTCTTAATAAAGCGGTGTAATTTTATTTTCATCTAAATGCGGTTTTCGAGGCTAGTTCCACGTGTTGAGAACTCCTCCCAAGCTTCCGTCAGCCTTGCGCTATCGGAACGGCGCAACTGCCAAACATCAGACGTGGCAATGATTACGAGCAGCTGTGAAGGACCCACGCGCTTTGAAAATTGGCATGCGATGAAAGGGATTAAAACTCGGCAGCCTTCTGCTTAGAGCGGCGAGTCGGAGCGAGGACGTCACGGTGAGCGGCGAGTCGGAGCGGTGAGCGAGGGGTAAAGGTCCCTCAGATCAGCACCGGCACGCAAGCGGCCCTCAGCTGCACGTAGAGCTCCAGCTCCCGGCTCCCGCCGCCTTCCCCGTGGAGCGCTCCGCTGGGGGCTTCCTGCAGGGCCTGGACCTCCGCCAGCAGCGCCTGCAGACACAACGCAACGGGTCCCGGTCGCTGACTCGGCGATTGTTAGAGCTAGTGACTTGTTGAGTTTCCTATTTTGTCAGCTCAAGTAGCTCCGAGTTCTAGCATCTTTCTGGGACAAGGACATGATGCAGGTTTAGGAGCGATTCCATGTGTGCATTAAATATCCTGTATGAAAAAGTAGGAAAAAAACAGAACCAAGGTAAAAAGGACAGAACTAGGAGGGTAAAGGCCAGTTTAAAGAAGTGAATTTTCGAGACAGACTTGGAGTTGGAAGCTCGCTTCGTATTGCCTGATGCAAGTAGTGCGGGCCCGAGGACGGGATGTGAATGTCGTGGGGTCAGTAGCGGTGGGGTCAGGAGCGGTGGGGTCAGTAGCGGTGGGGTCAGTAGCGGTGGGGTCAGGAGCAGTGGGGTCAGTAGCGGTGGGGTCAGTAGCGGCGGGGTCAGGAGCGGCGGGGTCAGTAGCGGTGAGGTCAGTAGCGGTGGGGTCAGTAGCGGTGGGGTCAGGAGCGGTGGGGTCAGGAGCGGTGGGGTCAGGAGCGGTGGGGTCAGGAGCGGTGAGGTCAGTAGCGGTGGGGTCAGGAGCGGTGGGGTCAGTAGCGGTGGGGTCAGTAGCGGCGGGGTCAGGAGCGACGGGGTCAGTAGCGGTGGGGTCAGGAGCGGTGGGGTCAGTAGCGGTGAGGTCAGTAGCGGTGGGGTCAGTAGTGGTGGGGTCAGGAGCGGTGGGGTCAGAAGCGGTGGGGTCAGGAGCGGTGAGGTCAGGAGCGGTGGGGTCAGTAGCGGTGGGGTCAGTAGCGGTGGGGTCAGTAGCGGTGGGGTCAGTAGCGGTGGGGTCAGTAGCGGTGGGGTCAGTAGTGGTGGGGTCAGTAGCGGTGGGGTCAGTAGTGGTGAGGTCAGGAGCGGTGGGGTCAGGAGCGGTGGGGTCAGGAGCGGTGGGGTCAGTAGCGGTGGGGTCAGGAGCGGTGGGGTCAGTAGCGGTGGGGTCAGTAGCGGTGGGGTCAGGAGCGGTGGGGTCAGGAGCGGTGGGGTCAGGAGCGGTGAGGTCAGTAGCGGTGGGGTCAGGAGCGGTGCGGTCAGTAGCGGTGGGGTCAGTAGCGGTGAGGTCAGGAGCGGTGGGGTCAGTAGCGGTGGGGTCAGTAGCGGTGGGGTCAGTAGCGGTGGGGTCAGGAGCGGTGGGGTCAGTAGCGGCGGGGTCAGTGCGGCGCGGTGTGCCGTCGGGCGGTGCTGCACCTGCAGGCGAGGATAGGCTTCCACCATGAGCTGGGCCGCAGCTCCTCCACAGGACGACCCCGCCTCCTGCCTGGCGCTGCCTACACACTCGCTGCCCTGGCAGATGGAAAGCACAGGCTGTGAGAAAAAAAAATCACTGTTCGTTTTACAAATGTTATTTCAATTGTGCCATGTGTGCCATGGCGTGAGATGAAGTGTCCCTGCGGAACGCTGGCAGAGCATTGCAATGCCCCACGGAAGCGGATATCACATAACGAATTGTTCAAACATTTAGAGAGTGATCTTATCTCGACGCTCAGGGGAGGACAGCGCTATTACACTGCTCCGATACAGAGAAATGCTAATCGCATACCAACCAAAGTAATATTTTTCTATTTAAAAGCTCGCATTAGCTACATTTAGTTAAGAAACGAATTTTACGTTGTGTTTGTGTAATGATTGGTGACCGCGATCATCAACTCGCTGCACTTAAGAACCCGGTTTTATCACCGACGACAGAAGCCCGGATTCAAACCCAGCATCGTAGCTGCGTAAGCTCAGCGCTCCGATCTCCAAGCCACCCGGCCACTTACTAGCACAGAGCGTTTATAGCATCCCTGCTTATACGGCTCCCGCATCAACGGAGAGATTATTTGTTAGCTGTAAGATACACCCATAATTGGCATTAGACAGACCCAAAAAATCACTACTTAATGAGTTCTGAAAGCGCCAGATGTTACAAATTGGACGCAATGTTGTACGGTTTCATATCCGCGCAGTGAATACCACCCACTCCCACCACCCCGTCTATGACTCAGAGAATTGTCATCATTTGTGGTCATGTTCCAATGCAAGAATATTTATTGTCTTGTTTGTATCCCCGCGGCTCGTGGGCTCTATCCGCTCTGTTAGCCTCGAGGTAACATTTACATATAAATTACATAAATGGTAAATAATCATGTTTTTATAAGAAGAGCTTTTACCCTTGCTGGCAATAAAACAGGAGGTGTTAAGATGTTAAAACACCAAACGGAAACCTTTTGCAAGGAATGATGTCTGCATTAACCACGCACAGTGCCTCTGGTGAACATGCAAACAAAAAACAGGCTCTGATAGTATATGATGTATTGTCTTTAACACTGATTGGTCCACACCAAAGACAGCCGTCTTTAGAGCCTAGTCTCAAACAGTGTTAAACCAAAGAACGCCAAAAAGGTGAACAGCACAATAATCGTGTTTTTTTTTTTTAAGCTCTCGGTGCGATTCGTGCGTACCGAATTATAAGAATCAGTTTTAATTAATGGAGCGTGACGTTCCTACTGTTTAAGGTCCCGGTGCACGCCGTAGTAACCAGTGCAGGAGAGCTGGGGGGTGGGCGGGGGAGGTGAGGAGGTGAGAGCAGCGAGTGGGCGAGGGTGGTGAGTGGGTGAAAGCGGTGAGTTAGGGAGCTGTGGGTGAGGGTGGGTGAGGGTGGCGAGTGGATCAAATCTGTGAGTTAGCGAGATGTGGGTGAGTGATCAAAGAGTGAGAGTGGTGAGTGGTGACAGTGGTGAGTGAGGAGAGTGGTGAGTGACTGAGGCAGTGAGTGCGGTGACTGGGTGAGGGATGCGCCGTGTGTTCGCAGACCCCTCCGCGCCCCTCGCTACCTGCAGGCGTCTGGTGACCGCCAGGTGGAGAGCACAGAGCGAGGCCAGGGAAGGGCAGGTGATTCTGACCTCCAGCACTGCTACAAGATTTACCTCGACCTGTGAACACAGTCCCAACAACACGGCCCTGGTCTTGGGTACGGGCAGAGCCACTGGTGTAAAGGTGTAAAGGTCACAGCGATCTGTAGAGGTCACATACTAATCTGTAGAGGTCACAGAGCAGTCTGTAGAGGTCACAGCAGTCTGTAGAAGTCAGATATCAATCTGTAGGGGTCACAGAGCAATCTGTAGAGGTCACATAGCAGTCTGTAGAGGTCACAGAGCAGTCTGTAGAGGTCACATAGCAGTCTGCAGGGGTCACATCGCAGTCTGTAGAGGTCACAGAGCGATCTTTAGAGGTCACAGCAATCTGTAGAGGTCACAGAGCAATCTGTAGGGGTCACAGAGCAATGTGTAGAGGTCACAGATCATTCTGCCCTTGCACAAGACTTGTGATTTCTTCCCACGGTATTCATTTTTCTAAACGTGCATCTTCATCAGGATGGACGAGCGCACGGGGCACGGCTTGCACGGATCCCGCGTGACCCCGCACCTGGGCGACGGCGAGGCGCACGGGGTGGCCGTCGGCGGTGACGCCGTGTGCCGCGGCGGGGGCAGCGCGGACCCCAGGAGGCCCGGGGTGGAGCGGCTCGGGGCAGGGCAGGGCCGGGCACTCGGACAGCAGCCACGCGAGCAGCGCGCGACACGGCCCAGCGGGGTCCCCTGCGACGGAACCGAACGCAAATCGGAATCTACACGGCGGGATTCAAGCCACCTGGAAAGCGCCGTTGAGCCTGGAGAGTGCTTGAATGGGTAGCCTTTGAGCAAAGGAAGTTGCGTTGTAGGCTGCTGCTGCTGCTGTTGTGTTACGCAGTGCAATGTCCTCCGTTGCAGGAGTCATCATATTGCCCAAAGTGAATGAACTACGGCAAACAGAATAAGTTAATAAAGGAGAATGCAAAGTTGGAATCGAGATAGGTATGAGCAGAGGACAGTGCAGCTAAATCCATGGTTGTACTGTACTCGCGCTCCCGCGTCGATGCTGCTTTGTCTCAGTAGATGCATTCCCAGCCACAAATGACATCGGCGGTGATTGGCATCTGAACCAATCCTGTCCTCCCCCCCCACCACCACTTCACCGACCCGCACTGAACAGCCTGGTGACGTGTGGCTGCAACCCCCACAACGAACTCATCCAGCAGTGGACCAGAAAAGCGCTGTTAATTATACACTACAAGCAGGTGCCGTGTAGTCATCGGCAAAACCAATTTTTCCCTGTGCACCTTGTCCAACATCTTTATACCATAGCCGACTTCTACTCGTCTCTTGAGATAAAACTACAAACTTGGGAACTATGTTTTCTGTTTTGGACTTACAAGTCTGAAACTCACTCGCTAAGCCAGTCAGGGACTCAGAGTCCGTCAATATCTTCAATTGTATCGTTATACAATGTTGTTAAATTCTCCATATTCTTAGTTAGAGAATTTAAAACGATGTATGTTGAACTGCTTTCGCATCGTACGTAGCCAACCGTGCTAATCGGAGGTGCGGGGGAAGGACAACAAACGAAACCCAAAAAGCAGTTTTAAAGATACGAGTTTTCAATCGAGATTTAAAAGTGTCGAGCTCCAGTGGCTTCCTAATATCGGAAGAGCATTCCAGGCGGCCACAGATGCGCATCTGAAAGCCCGCGATGCAGTGACCATCTTTGTTCGATGACGAGCCAAAAGCCGCTACGAGGATGACCAGGAGTTGGCGTGATTGTTTATGTTCCTTGACGATCCCAGCAAGGTGTTGTGGTTCGTTTGTGGCAAGCACTCTGTGTGTAATCAGTGCGACCTCACAATGTATTCGTTAAGCACCCGGAAGCCAATGTAGCTCATATATCACATGATATATGAGACAGATGTAGACAAAGCCCATTGTCAGCGTTGTCTTTGAATTGGGGATGCAAGGAAGGTGACCCAGAGGGAGGACCAGGAACGGGTTGAAGATGGAATCGTCGGAGGCAGTGCAGAGGACAAGATGAGAGCGAAACTCCGTGACCCACACGGAGTTGGGGGAGCCCTCATCCAGAACTGAAGTGGCACAAGGGCCACACAGCAAACCTGGAGCTGCCCCTCTTACGGTCGCACAAACAATCGCGGGCGACAATGTTAACAAGAGAACCGATTCTTGAATCCAATCGTGATGCTGACGTTGACAATTCGAGAAGTCACTGTGGAAGAACAGAGGGGGGGGGAGGGGAGGTGGAGGAGAAAATCGTTGACCCTTGTACCGCGGCACCGATCGAACGGCACGGGCGCCCACACCTGATGCAGCAGGCCCAAGGATTCTGTTCGCCGTGGCTTCGGCAACGCGCACCGCCAGGATTGTCGGCGCCGCTCCTCTGCCGTTCCCCTCCCCCGCCGACCCTGCCGGCGCCTCGCCACCACGCAGCTCGCCGTGCGGCGCCGGGCGCAGGCAGCTCAGGGCATCAACCACCGTGACACCGATGAGCAGGGTGACCCCGCTGGGGCTGCGACTCTCTTGCGCCGAACCGGCGGTGCGGCCGCTGTCGCATTCCGACGGTTGCCGCCGCGAGCTTCCGGGGAGACCGCCGTGCAGGAAGCAGCGCACCACCACAGGAACCGGCAGCAGCTCAAACGGCGTGCCGTCGCAGCTCAGCGGCACCGCCACCTCGACGCGCCCCCCCGGAGACAGCACCTCCACGGGGAAGGAGTGGGCGGCGCAGGCGCGATCGAGCGCCGGGCCTCGTCCCGCCGCGGGCAAGCGGCGGACGGCGCCGCTCACCTCGACGCACAGAGTCCACGGTCCCCGCAGCCCGCCCCGTGCGCCGGCGATTAGCTCGCAGCGCAAGCCGGGCCGCTCCTCGGAGAGCGACTGCGTCCACAGCGTGGACACCCGGAGCTCGACGGGGCGGTCCTGGTTTCCCCGGAGCTGCCCGGTGGTGCCGAGCCGCGCTGACAAACGGCGGCAGACGTCCGAGCAGAGGTGCAGCCACCGGAGGTCGGAGTCTTGGCGGCGCAGGGCCTCGCTCACGAGACGAACCCTGCGGTGGCACACGCAGGGACGGTGCAGGGGTGGACACGTGGCCTTCATTTGCCATACTGTGTAGGTGAAGAGTTCGCAGGACCGGTTCAAGCATCGCTCACGATCAATGCTAGCCGTGTCCTGGAATTGAACTTAGGTGGCCGAGTTCAGAGCACAACGCGCTAATCACCGTTGGCGAGGGGGTGCAGAGTGAAGCCTAAACGTCATCTAACTGCACAGCCCTTTGGTCAATCCGCTGTTGAATGAGGGCCTCCCCATGCCATGCGGGTCACGGGGGGCTGCTTGGGCGACTGTCCCCGCTCGTGCGAGCGCGATAGCGAGGGCCACACCGGTCGGAGATGCCGCTGATGGCAGAGAGGAGGTCCCGGGCGGTGTGGCCGGGACGGGAGGCCGGGGTGCGTCGGGAAGTCTTGCCCGTCGAGCCGGACGGCAAGTCGAACGAGACCAGTCGCCACTGTGCCGTCACAGCCACTGCGCGCCCCTCGGCACCTGCATGGGGGTCACGGAGGCACGCGAGGGCAGGGGACGCAGTGTGGGTGGATCGCTCGCGACGCCCACGTCACCCGCGTCGCACACCCGACGCCTCGGTAGCCACACTGCCGTCCAGCCATCAACAGCGGAGAATGAGCGACCTCCCACCGAGCGAAGGTTGATTGCAGGCTTCACCAGAAAGCCTCGCTTGCTGGAGTCGAGAGTGCGTGGTAGGGAGCACAGTGAGATGAGAGGGGGGAGGAAGGAGGATGCATGGACGGGAGTAGAGTGAGATGACAGGAGAGAGGTAGGAGAGTGCGTCGAGCGGGATAGAGGAAAGGGAGGAGTGGTAGGAGAGTGCGTGGAGGGGGGGGACAGTTAGATGAGAGGGGAGAGGTCGGAAGTGGTGAGTCAAAGGAGGATCTTGAAGACTTTGAGTGCGGCTCTGAAGTTTACGTGGGATCGGATTGAGAGGCGGTGGAGAGATCCGGGTAGTGGGGTGACCTCTCGTTTACGGGCGGGGAGTCTGGCAGGAGCATTTTAAATCGTTTGGAATTTGGAGACGAAGGGCTGTGTGGAGGCCATAGAGACAAGAGTTGCAATAGTTGAGTCGGGATGTGATTAAGGCATGGATGAGAGTCTCGGTATCATCTGAGGTAAAGAAATGACGGATACGGCAAATGGAGGTAGGATAATCCTACAGAGTGAAGATATTTCGGAGGAGAGCGAGAACTCGGGATCACTTCCGGGTTTAATTTGTATCCACAGCAGAGTCGCTGCCGCGGGGCGCACCGTCTCCGTGTCGGGGCACGCAGCACAGCGCCAGCGCGCAGCAGTCGTACAGCTTCACGGACGGCGGGGCGCCCCCCGAGACATCCTCCTCCTCATCCTTCATCGCTGTCGCCGCAAGGTGCACGGAGAAAACCCCGCGAGGAGAGCTGTAGAACAGCTGGGCGCCGTGGCAGCAGGCAGCCAGGACGGGGCCCTTCACAACGTGGCACAGGAGCACCCGGGTCGCTCGGGGGTTACCAACTTCCCTCCGCTGCTACCCCCCCCACCAACCCCTCCTTGTCTCGTTCCGCAGTTTTACCCGGATTGGGCTATCGTCGTCGCGTCGTCGAGAGAGGAAGAATCCGTTCGGAACTCGCACAGAGCAGTGGAGCCCTTCGTGTTAGAGAACGGCCCACACAAGTGGGTATTACAGAGCTACTTCTTAGATCTCTGCAAGTGACACAGTAGAGAGCAGCATTCTCCCATCCGCCCTGGTAAATAGAGCAATAGAGTAATGTTCTAGATTTGAAGTTTTCGTGACTGCAGGGATCCATACTCTTTGGTTCTTTCGGTAAAGTCACGTAGGTATAAAATAAAATATACTATGAGATCTCTTTTACCAGTGGCAAATATAATGGTAGGTTTTTACCCTTTTAACTGGTACAAAACTGACACCTTTATTCAAGGCATCATGTTTGCAATGACCACAACACAAGTAGTCAATAAAGCAAACAAAAAGAAGCAACTCTGATAAGGATAATAATATGCACTGTCCTTGAAGTTGATTGGCCCACACTCGAGACGGCTTTCTTTAGAGCCTAGTCCCCATTGGTGTAGGGCCAGATGACACCAGAAGGCGTACAACTCAAAAACAGTGCAATATCAGAGTATTGAGAGTTCGGGGTAAACATTTACACTATTTTCTTTTTGTTTGCTTTATTGACTACTTGTGTTGTGGTCATTGCAAACATGATGCCTTGAATAAAGGTGTCAGTTTTGTACCAGTTAAAAGGGTAAAAACCTACCATTATATTTGCCACTGGTAAAAGAGATCTCATAGTGTAAATGTTTACCCCGAACTCTCAATACTCTGATATTGCACTGTTTTTGAGTTGTACGCCTTCTGGTGTCATCTGGCCCTACACCAATGGGGACTAGGCTCTAAAGAAAGCCGTCTCGGGTGTGGGCCAATCAACTTCAAGGACAGTGCATATTATTATCCTTATCAGAGTTGCTTCTTTTTGTTTGCTTTATTGACTACTTGTGTTGTGGTCATTGCAAACATGATGCCTTGAATAAAGGTGTCAGTTTTGTACCAGTTTAAAGGGTAAAAACCTACCACCAAAATAAAATATCTTATACCTTCGTGATTTTACCGAAAGAATCAAAGAGTAGAGTAATGTTCATCGCATTGCAGTCGTTGGTCACATGACAGACACTTTATAGTTGCACTGCTGAAATGCGATTGCACCTCACCTGGTTTTGAATTGAAATAAAACAACGAGGTATCATGCGCTCTGTGATCACACGAGGCCCACCACTTCACAACAGCCTGCCCGTCAATGCAAGCATCCTATCCACACCAGGCAAGAGGCGCTAGTTTATTGCGCTCGGTCACCGCGGCCGTTAAAGTAGTTCTGAGCAGATGGTAAACATGAACGGTCTTCGCGTCATCAAAGGTCATCATTAAGCAATGTGTGAGTGCCGCCGAAGATTTCCAAGAGTCTGATTTGAGACCCTCGGTGAGACATTTTTTTTGCCAGCCTGGTCTAGGACGGGGCAGGTGTGCGTGTGTGAGCGCGCCCGTTGGCTCTACCGGCACGTGCAGCTCTCGCACGAAGGGGGCGCCGGCTCCACTCGGCTCGTCGTCCCGCGTCACCATCACCACCTCCCCCTCCGCCCCCACCACCACCAGGCAGTTGTGCCCCTCCCGGCTGGCGGCGCCGTCTACTCGGGGCACCAGTGCCGAGGCCACCAGCACCACCGGCTGCTGCAGGTCGTGCAGGAGGATGGGGCGGGCCCTGAGCGGGCGTGGCTCTGAGATGGAGGAGGAAGTGGCGTTGCCTGGGCCCGGCGTGGGAATGGCGTAAAGCCGCCCGTCCGGCAGGCCGCACAGCAGCGCAGACAGCGCCAGCATGGCGGCGTCCACTCCCAGCAGCAGCTGGAAGAGCGCTGGCTGCAGCTGCGGCGGGAGACGGTGGCGATAGTGAGGCCGGCTGTGACGTCGCATGACAAGAGTCTCGCCTCTACTGCGGGCAACCAGTGGAGCAACCGATCGCATATGGATGCAGGTACGTCCACAATGAAGTTAATAAGTTGCATGCAACCACAGTGGATGACAATAACAACTGAGTGTCGGCCAAAGGGGGGTACGTCGGCCAACATGGAGATGCAGCGATAAAATTGAATTGTGTGCACGTGCGGCTTGGTTTGTGAGATGGCCGACAGCTTGGGGTGACCTTCATCCAGCAGTGGATCGATCGTGGCTAACGATCGTGATGATGAAACGTGACGACGCGGCTTGAGAGATGAAACCCTCCACCTGTATTGAGCTGGGGGTCGCTGGCGCCGCGGAGACCGACCGGCTCGTGGTCCCAACGCTCACGAGGACGGGCAGGGGGCACGGGGTGGCCGCCGCAAATCCAGCTTGCGGCCAAGTGGCGCCCTCCACCTGTCATCACAACAACAACAACCGCCATTGGTCACTAAGTGGCGGTGGCTTCACCACGGCGCTTGTGCCAGGCTATGTGCACTTTTAAGGCCACGTAAAGTGTCGAACGCCCCCTGGCAGGAGTTCACGGGATAGACAAATGTGTCATGGGTTGACCGAGATGACTGGCCGATGCACCACCTGTGCCCCCTACTGTGCCAACCTGTCATCACACCACCCGCACCTCACACCCACGCACGCCGTTACATAACTTCACACGGCCCAAGGTCACGCAGGGGATGCGATAACAGCATAATGAAAAGCAGAATTGTTAATATCCTTTTGAAATAAAATATTATACGAAATTTTTTTCACAGATTTCTTCGTGCGCCTCTCTGCAGTTGTGGGTTCTGGACAATCATCCCTGCCCTGGACGTCACTCACGGTGCGGCAGGGAGACAGCGTGACCCGCCCCAGCTGCTCGCTCCGGCACGAGCTCTCGGCGCCTGCATCGGGCAGCCGCCACCAGCTCACGTCCCAAGGTGCCGAGCCTCCCAGCGTGGCGAGGAGAGACGCGCCGGCGCCAGGCAGCGGCAACAGAGTCACGGCCCCCGGGGCCGCCAGTATCGCGTCCCTCTCGGTCACGTCACGGTCCCTCCAGCCGTCGCCACTACAACGGCAGCAACGTTAACGGCTTCAACAATGACAATTATATTCTTAGGTTTTTTCGGTAAAATCACGTAGGTAAAAATTTTAATTAATAAAAGTTAAATAAAAATCAGCAATCGTGCTGTGACGGTTCCACCTGAAGACGGAAGCTTGTGTTGCCTCCGAAACGTCGTGATTTTTATTTTACTTTTATTAATTTTTACCTACGTGACTTTACCGAAAAAAATCTAAGAATATGAATCCTTGCAATCACGAAAGCTTCAAATCTAGAAATGACAATTATAACAAAAAATAATCTTTAACGATTCACCCACATAGTAATTCACTGAATTGAGTGGCTGCAGGGATAAAGTGAGCCCATTACACAGTGCATACAAATTGAAAAGTAATTTAATTTTATGCATGTCATTTGTGGCATTATCGCAAGCTTGATAATTGCTACCAATTGATGAACTGCTGCACAAAGAGACCTCTGATCTATGCGGCGGTAAAAGGCAATGCAGCAATATCCATCGTCACGCTGTACTTCTATGCTCCCACCTGTGCTCCCCGCCTTCCAGTAGCAATAAAATGCAAACGTGCGCTCACAAACGGCAGGAAGGTACAACTCCCATCATGACCTGCATGCATGTCACGTGGCCACAGTGCATGCATGATGCTCTTAGCCTCGTCTAGGCCACCAACTCAACAGAGGTGACAGTGTGGCTTTATAATTATAATTTAATTTTAGATTTGAAGTTTTCGTGACTGCAAGGATTCATACTCTTTGGTTTTTTCGGTAAAGTCACGTAGGTAAAAAACGTAAATAAATTAAATCACGACGTTTCGGAGGCAACACAAGCTTCCGTCTTCAGTAATTTGATACAGTAATTTTACTGTGACGGTTCCACCTGAAGACGGAAGCTTGTGTTGCCTCCGAAACGCCGCGATTTAATTTATTTTCATTTTTTACCAACGTGACTTTACCGAAAAAAACAAAGAGTCATTGTAATTTAGATCACCTACTCCCGAGTTGAAATGTGGCCATCACGCACCGACTTGCGTGGCAAAGCACAACCAAATTACCCACACGCCGCGCACAAACGGCGTGGGTATAGGCCCCTCATCCAGCAGTGGATTGACCGATACGTCAGAGGTCGCAAACGGGTTTTGATTCCTTACCCGTACCCGGCCGCACCAGGGTCGCAAACGGGTACGCGTACCCGTACCCGGCCGTACCCATACCCTACCCGTACCCGGCCGGGTACGGGTAGGGTACGGGTATCGGGTACCTGATTGCGACCTCTGGGATGAAGCCATGTTGCAGGCGCGGGTGGGTTGATTCTAGGAACTTGAATTGTGAGAAGAGACAAGACGTTGGGAAATGAGTGACAAACGGTTACTCACCAGTGACTCACGGCCTACCCGTACCCGTGCCCGGCCGCACCAGGGTCGCAAACGGCTACCCGTACCCGGCTGGGTACGGGTAGCCGGGTATCGGGTCGGGTACGGGTATCGGGTACCCGGTTGCGACCTCTGCGACACGTGCGCAGCAGCCAGGCCCACAGCGAAGCCACCTGCCTGGAATCCGCGGCGAGCGCGAAGACGGCGCCGCCGTCACACAGCACCAGCAGCCGCCCGCACTCCATCTCCGGCTGCACATCCAGCACGGGGCGCGGGAAGCACAGGATGGCCTGCACGCACGCACGCATGCAAAGACAACGATCCCCCGTGTAGCCTTAACAGACTGTAGGGGCAAGTGCTGTTAGCGAGCACCTATGAAGGCCGGCACGGCACACGAGGGGGTGGGTGGCCAGCACCACGCCCGACCGCCTTTGTCTCCCCAGTGGCGATGTTTACACACTGCACCAGGTACTCATTTCAGGCTGAGTCGACCTAGGGGAGGCCCAGGACCTGTTCAGATAATCGTCACGGGTGTTGGCCGTGAGCGGGAATCGAACCTGGGTCGCCGGGTTCATAGCGCAGCGCGCTAACCGCTACACTACCGCTCCCCACCATGCTGGGTGTGTTGGTGCACGCATGCACACACGCACACACGCAGTGAATGGAGTGATCAGCCGCTGGTGATGCATCTCCTCCCAGCGGAGCCTTGCAGTAAATTCCTAAAACCCAGAGCGATGGCACCGAGGCTGTCCTCGCAGTGAACCCCGTCCGCGTGTCGAGACGCGTCCCCCCCTCCCGTACGGGAGGATGGCAACGACGCTCGTTATGTTGAACACGGTCCAAGCAGTCACCACATCGCGAAGCGTGAAGAGCCGCTGACGGGTGAAATCATCGCCACTGGGCCAGCGGATCCACGCTGAGCTGGCGGGTTGCATCGGGCACTGGGAGCGTCCCCGAACGGAGCAGCTCCACAAACCCCAGGGTGGCAAGGAAAGCCAAAGGGGAGGTGGGGGGGGCAAGACCTTCATAACTTAGGCGAACTCGCAGTCAAAGTGCCAACTTTTGAAATGAACGACCGTAAATAATAACTAAACTTTGAGAAAATGTTGCCGATGTATGCAGCAAGGCGATGATTTAACACGCGCACGGAACGGAATGCACCCGTCACCGTTCCAACGTTGACAGAAAAGTCAGCGAGTCCGAGTGCGTCCCACGCTGCGGATTTTTTTACGTGCAATTCTCCCTGATCCAGAGAGAGGTCAAGTGTTTAGAGCTACATCGCAGCTCAAATTCGCTGAAGTAAGTCCTACAGAAAGGTTAGGAGGCGCACTTCGTTGTCATCCACATCTATAAACTGTCTGCAGTGTGTGCATTCTGAATTCCTGGAAGTGCCCAGGGGTAGAGGGTGACAGGGCGTGGGGTCTGGGCTTGCACAGTGCTTGGTGTGTTGGTGCTTCGTGCTCGATGTGTGGGTGTGTTGGTGCTGGGTGTGTTAGTGCTGGGTGTGTTGGTGCTGGGTGTGTTGGTGCTGGGTGTGTTGGTGCTGGGTGTGTTGGTGCTGGGTGTGTGTGGGTGAGTTGGTGCTGTGTGTGTTGGTGCTGGGTGTGTTGGTGCTGGGTGTGTTGGTGCTGGGTGTGTGTGGGTGAGTTGGTGCTGGGTGTGTTGGTGCTGGGTGTGTTGGTGCTGGGTGTGTTGGTGCTGGGTGTGTTGGTGCTGGGTGTGTTGGTGCTGGGTGTGTTGGTGCTGGGTGTGTTGGTGCTGGGTGTGTGTGGGTGAGTTGGTGCTGTGTGTGTTGGTGCTGGGTGTGTTGGTGCTGGGTGTGTTGGTGCTGGGTGTGTTGGTGCTGGGTGTGTTGGTGCTGGGTGTGTTGGAGCTGGGTGTGTTGGTGCTGGGTGTGTGTGGGTGTGTTGGTGCTTAGTGCTGGGTGTGTTGGTGCTAGGTGTGTTGGAGCTGGGTGTGTTGGTGCTGGGTGTGTTGGTACTGGGTGTGTTGGTGCTGGGTGTGTTGGTGCTGGGTGTGTGGGTGCTAGGTGTGTGTGGGTGTGTTGGTGCTAGGTGTGTTGGAGCTGGGTGTGTTGGTGCTGGGTGTGTTGGTGCTGGGTGTGTTGGTGCTGGGTGTGTTAGTGCTGGGTGTGTGGGTGCTGGGTGTGTTGGTGCTGGGTGTGTTGGTGCTGGGTGTGTTGGTGCTTAGTGCTGGGTGTGTTGGTACTGGGTGTGTTGGTGCCGGGTGTGTTGGTGCTGGGTGTGTTGGTGTTGGGTGTGTTGGTACTGGGTGTGTTGGTACTGGGTGTGTTGGTGCTGGGTGTGTGTGGGTGTGTTGGTGTTGGGTGTGTGGGTGTGTTGGTGCTGGGTGTGTTGGTGCTGGGTGTGTTGGTGCCGGGTGTGTTGGTGCTGGGTGCTGGGTGTGTGTGGGTGTGTTGGTGCTGGGTGTGTTGGTGCTGGGTGTGTTGGTGCTGGGTGCTGGGTGTGTGTGGGTGTGTTGGTGCTGGGTGTGTTGGTGCTGGGTGTGTTGGTGCTGGGTGTGTTGGTTCTGGGTGTGTTGGTGCTGGGTGTGTTGGTGCTGGGTGTGTGTGGGTGTGTTGGTGCTGGGTGTGTTGGTGCTGGGTGTGTTGGTTCTGGGTGTGTTGGTTCTGGGTGTGTGTGGGTGTGTTGGTGCTGGGTGTGTTGGTGCTGGGTTCTGGGTGTGTGTGGGTGTGTTGGTGCTGGGTGTGTTGGTTCTGGGTGTGTTGGTTCTGGGTGTGTGTGGGTGTGTTGGTGCTGGGTGTGTTGGAACTGGGTGTGTTGGTGCTGGGTGTGTGTGGGTGTGTTGGTGTTGGGTGTGTGGGTGTGTTGGTGCTGGGTGTGTTGGTGCTGGGTGTGTTGGTGCCGGGTGTGTTGGTGCTGGGTGTGTGTGGGTGTGTTGGTGCTGGGTGTGTTGGTGGTGGGTGTGTGTGGGTGTGTTGGTGTTGGTGCTGGGTGTGTGTGGGTGTGTTGGTGCTGGGTGTGTTGGTTCTGGGTGTGTTGGTGCTGGGTGTGTGTGGGTGTGTTGGTGCTGGGTGTGTGTGGGTGTGTTGGTGCTGGGTGTGTGTGGGTGTGTTGGTGCTGGGTGTGTTGGTTCTGGGTGTGTTGGTTCTGGGTGTGTGTGGGTGTGTTGGTGCTGGGTTCTGGGTGTGTGTGGGTGTGTTGGTGCTGGGTGTGTTGGTTCTGGGTGTGTTGGTTCTGGGTGTGTGTGGGTGTGTTGGTGCTGGGTGTGTTGGAACTGGGTGTGTTGGTGCTGGGTGTGTGTGGGTGTGTTGGTGTTGGGTGTGTGGGTGTGTTGGTGCTGGGTGTGTTGGTGCTGGGTGTGTTGGTGCCGGGTGTGTTGGTGCTGGGTGTGTGTGGGTGTGTTGGTGCTGGGTGTGTTGGTGGTGGGTGTGTGTGGGTGTGTTGGTGTTGGTGCTGGGTGTGTGTGGGTGTGTTGGTGCTGGGTGTGTTGGTTCTGGGTGTGTTGGTGCTGGGTGTGTGTGGGTGTGTTGGTGCTGGGTGTGTGTGGGTGTGTTGGTGCTGGGTGTGTGTGGGTGTGTTGGTGCTGGGTGTGTTGGTTCTGGGTGTGTTGGTTCTGGGTGTGTGTGGGTGTGTTGGTGCTGGGTGTGTTGGTGCTGGGTTCTGGGTGTGTGTGGGTGTGTTGGTGCTGGGTGTGTTGGTTCTGGGTGTGTTGGTGCTGGGTGTGTTGGTGCTGGGTGCTGGGTGTGTGTGTGGGTGTGTTGGTGCTGGGTGTGTTGGTGCTGGGTGTGTTGGTGCTGGGTGTGTTGGTGCTGGGTGTGTTGGTGCTGGGTGTGTGGGTGCTGGGTGTGTTGGTGCTGGGTGTGTTGGTGCTGGGTGTGTTGGTGCTGGGTGTGTGTGGGTGTGTTGGTGCTGGGTGTGTGGGTGCTGGGTTTGTGTGGGTGTGTTGGTGCTGGGTGTGTTGGTGCTGGGTGTGTTGGCGCTGGGTGTGTTGGTGCTGGGTGTGTTGGTGCTGGGTGTGTGTAGGTGTGTGTGGGTGCTGGGTGTGTGTAGGTGTGTGTGGGTGTGTTGGTGCTGGGTGTGTTGGTGCTGGGTGTGTGTGGGTGTGTTGGTGTTGGGTGTGTTGGTGCTGGGTGTGTGGGTGCTGGGGGTGCCGGCTGGTGAATGTGCAGGCAGGGTGTTGACTATACCCGGCTGTGCTAGGTACTCAATATTCAGGGTGGCGTGTGTACTTCAGTGTTATGTGCGTTGGCCTCAATGTGCACACCGCCTGGCACAAGCGTCGTGATGACGTCACCGCCACTTAGTGGCGAATGTCGCTTGTTCAAGTTCAAGTTCATTTATTAGGTATAGCCCTGTGAGCCATTCGGCTCTTGAATCGGGTGCAACCGCAACAAACAAAAAACAAAAACACGAACAAAAAAACATCTTAAAGTGAATATGTGACTAAGTGCAAACAGAAAATCCAAGAAAAGACAGCAAAATATTGCTGCTGTTGTTGTGTGCGGGGTGCTGCCCACCTGCCTGCCGCCGGCCGCCCCGTGCACGAACACGCGCTCGCCGTTCCCCGTGAACACGAGGCTTGCGGGGCCGGGCCTCAGCGGCGGGGCCGCCCTGCACGGTCCCCGGGGTCGCTCCAATTCCTCCAGGGCGCTCCCCCTGCCTACGTGAAGACGCTCCATGCTTTCCCGCCAATCACGAAGAATCGATTCGGATTAGCGACGTTCGATTCCTTCTAGTCAATTCCACGCGTGGTTACGCGTCTGGTTTATAACAAAAAAATGTCGATTCTAGAATCGATTCGTCGTCGTTGTTGTTGTTGTCGCACTTGCAGTCGTCGGATTCGCATCGCGCCGCGAATGTTCATCTTCCGCGAGCGCCTCCGCTCCCACGAACGCATCCCAATCCGCGTCTCATCTTAGGACTCGTAATGCGTCGCGATTGCGTTACGCATTGGATTGTCGCGCGCGAATCGCTTCGCCTAAATGTATCGATTCAGTTTAGCGAAGAATCGATTCGCGATGCTGCCGCGAATCCCAAGAAACTTTCGCGCGGCGGTGTCCATGGCAACGGCGACGCCGCGTTGACCCAAACACGTGAACGAAGTTCCTCGTGTGTGTCCGTGTGTCTTAATATATCACTCGCCACACATTATAACACACACAACAGCGCGGATAAACCCACACCGCGCCTGCCCGCACCGGTCAAAAGTCTCCAAATCTCAGCCCGAGCTCGGAACTGCCCCATGGCGCTCCCCGATCCGCGCGGTCGTGCGGCCTCCCCGGGTGCCTCGGGGTCGTCCGTCTCCCCGGGTGCTCCTCCAGCGGCCTCCACGGCCTCTCCGAGTCGGCGGACGAGCGCGCAGATTGTGAGCGAGGCCCGCGCCCTGGTGCGTGCCCTGGAGACGAGGAGGCCGCGCACGCCGCGGGAGGCGGAGCGCCGCCTCTTCGGTGCCCGCGGCGGCGTCGACGGCGCGGGGAGTCGCGACTCGCGTCCGAGCTCAGCCGTGAGGTGACCCGCGGGTGGAGGTCATCACAATGTTTCGTCGTCATCGTCACAACACCTCATCATCATCATCACAACACCTCATCACAACACCTCATCACCACAACACCTCGTCACAACACCTCATCACAACACATCATCATAACACCTCATCATCATCATCGTCACAACACATCATCATCATCACAACACCTCATCACAACACCTCATCACCACAACACCTCGTCACAACACCTCATCATCACAACACATCATCACAACACCTCATCACCACAACACCTCATCACCACAACACCTCGTCACAACACCTCATCATCACAACACCTCATCACAACACATCATCATCACTACAACACCTCGTCACAACACCTCGTCACAACACCTCATCATCACAACACCTCATCACAACACCTCATCATCACAACACATCATCACAACACCTCATCATCATCACCACAACACCTCGTCACAACACCTCATCATCACAACACATCATCACAACACCTCATCATCACAACACCTCATCATCACAACACCTCATCATCACAACACCTCATCATCATCATCACAACACCTCATCACAACACATCATCACAACATATCATCATCACAACACATCATCACAACACCTCATCATCACAACACCTCATCATCATCACAACACCTCATCACGACACATCATCACAACACCTCATCATCACAACACCTCATCATCATCATCACAACACCTCATCACAACACATCATCATCACAACACCTCATCATCATCGCACTCCATTACATCTTATCCATATGTAATCTGACGGGCAGTAGAGATCTTAACACCTCATTAAACCCCCTTCATAACCGCGTCGAGCACTCTCGCATCTCTTGTCGTGACGGCGAGGAGTCAGACGACTACGACAACTCACGATTTCTGAATAATGGCATCGTCGTGCCGGGCTACTCAGTTGTTAGCATCGTCGTTGAGCCCTGGGTCTGGGTCCCTTTCTCTCAGAGGGCTCACAAGTGGCCAAGTCAGAGACCGTGAACTTCCTCCATACTCAGATCCGAGGTTAGAATCGTGGGTTATGAAGCCAGGTTTTGGCCACCTGAAATACAATTGGATTATCAAGTTGAATGTCTCACCCCGGTGTCAAGCCGATGCCCTGACAACAAAAAATTAACCCGTAAAAACAAAGTTTTTCACTATAAATCCTTTATATGCGTGGCGGCTAGAGTCCTCTCATCCTCTGGCTTGAGATGGCTGCCACCTATGGGTCAGATGATTGTCTGCCAGCATTAAGCAATTGATAATTAAATATTTAAAAAAATTTCCCTAAACAGTGAAAAATTTTGGATTATTTTTTTTTCACGAAAATTAATTGTCACGCACAACGAGTCTGTGTGGAAAATGTCAGCTCGATTGGATCACGGGAAGTGGGTTAAAAAACGACCGAAAGATTTGCACGGTCGTAAGCAAGCAAGCAAGCACGCAAGCAAGCAAGCGAACTTAATATAAAGGATTTAAAAATTACATCTAGTAGTGTGTCTTAAGTTGAATAAATTCCGCCTGCGAGGATTACAAAATGTCATTTGTTTCTTTCGGTTAAGTCACGTCTAAAGATAAAATAATAAATTAAATTAAATAATAGAATACGATGTTTCGATTGCAACACGTCGTATTCTATTATTTAATTTAATTTATTATTTTATCTTTAGACGTGACTTAACCGAAAGAAACAAATAATAATTCCTGCAGTCACGAAAGTTCTAAAATTAAGATTACAAAATGTCGTTTGATTGCATTTGCTGGGGTGTCAAGGGCCCCCTTTCTGCAGGGCAGTGCTATAGTGGCATCTTCTGCCATACGGTTGACATTGGTTGTCCACAAAAGTGGCCAACTCAAAGTAAATTTCGATTTAAAGCTTTCGTGACTGCAGGGATTCATCTTCTTGGTTTTTTCGGTAAAGTCATGTAGAATGGAAATAATAAAAATAAAACATAAAATAATTCTCACGACGTTTCGGCCACAACGCAAGCAGCCGTCCTCAGGTGGAGAACAGGTCTGTCGAGAAGACAGAGTCTGAATGACGAAACGTCGTGAGAATTATTTTATTATGTTTTATTTTTATTATTTGATTATTTCCATTCTACGTGACTTTACCGAAAGAACCAAGAAGATGAACTCAAAGTCAACTTTGCACAGATTTTACCATGTGTGCCACCTTTGCCATGTGCCAACGTTGCGTGTGTGACTGTGCTCATGCTTTGCCCATCTGTGCATGCTATGTGCGTGTGTCCCTGCCTTCATGCTGTGTGCCCACGCTGTGTCTGCATGTACGTACATCTGCGTGTACCGTATGCAGCCTGCATTCACACCACTTTGAGGTGATGGAGCAGAGGCCCACATCGCGCACTCGTCTCGCTCCACTGCAGCATGTGAGTATACCCCACCCACCCAAACAGATACGCTATAGTATCTATGTATGTTGAACTCATTTCGCAGCTGTGGGGGAAGGACAACAAAATATTCTAGATTTGAAGCTTTCGTGACTGCAATGATTCATATTCTTAGGTTTTCGGTAAAGTCACGTAGGTAAAAAATTTAAATTAATAAATGTAAAATCAAAATAAAATAAAAATCACGACGTTTCGGAGGCAACACAAGCTTCCGTCTTCAGGTGGAACCGTCACAGCACGATTGCTGTATCAAGTAAGATAATGTCCAAGAGATCCGACCTTGTATATATACTGGTTGAGGGGGGAGGAGACAACAAAATAAACACAAAAAGCAGTTCCAAAGACATTTGTTTTCAATCTAGATCAGTCATGTGGGCTGATGCATATTTAAACATATATACTTTCCAATTTCTGTAGCATCTTTATACAGCCGACCTCCAGACGTTTGACAATGAAAGAAAGATGAAGCCGAACACATTGACAAATACATATTGCCAAATAATACAAATATATAGATGTACAGTATTTAAAATGATGTAGATGTAGGCATTAGAGACCAACTAAGTCTCAAGTCTAAGCCTAAGCAGTGGCACCGCCAACTGCACAAAGTTAAACATTTCACAAGTTCCAGGTCTGGGGAGCAGCAAACGAGAAAGAGCGACCCCCCCCCCATCGTTCGCAAGTTTACTCACAGCATCAACAGGTCTCTATTTGCAGAGCAAAGGCCACGTGCAGTGCAGTGTTGAGCGATATGTCGGGTAGGAGTGATGAGTGGGGGAGGAGTGGTGTGTGGTGTAAGAGTGATGTGTGGGGTAAGGACCTCAGGAGCCAACCCACGAAGAATCTTAAAGAACGTCACAGGAATCTTGCACTCAAATTTGATCGGCAACTAGTTTGTCAACGCAGGTGTACGGTGGTCATGTTTATGTTAGAGGACTCCAACCCTTTACTGCATATTCAAAGGCACAGCGCTCCGTGCTCTGTACGTGTGTTTGTATGTTCCATGGACTTTGACTGAGCCAAGCAGAAGCCCCGAGTGTCCTCAGATTCCCTGGACAGGGACCCTGACCAGGACCCCCTCCCCAAGTCGCTGGGTGACCCCCGCGAGGTGGCACGGGTCAGCCGCTCCCGTGCCAGGCTCTTCCGCGCCGCCAGCGCAGGGCACGTGCTGCCGGACAAGCCAGCCCCGCCACACGACGGTGGTGAGGGTCACAGTATGGTGAGGTTGGCACAGCTCACATTAGTCGCTCTGTTGTGGTTGACATGGGCCCTGCTACAATTGAAGTGTTCTTGCCCCAGGCCCAGGACGTAAGTGTCCACTCTCCACTCACTCAAGTGCTAGTTCCAGACATTCTCTCTTGTGTAGGGCCCGACTGACCAGAACCTTATTCAGGTAACTTTACATTACAGGACAGACAAGTTAAGGCTTTGTTGCAGAACATAAGGGAGCATACCTCACGCAACTTGACAAATTAACTAAGTTTCGTAGCCCAGCATCTGGGCTCCTCCAGCCTGTGGGACCCGTCAAGTGCCATTGCTCCACTTGGACTCTCGACAGCTACGCCACTGGCTCCTCGTTTTTAGGAGGCAGGATATCCTGCAGGCCTGCATGGTCTGTGTACATATACCCAGCTTGATGCTGTGTGTGTGTTACGGTGGCATGTCAGGACTGAAGAGGATGCGCAGCGATCTGGGTTCACGGGACAGAGCCCCCCTTGCGCCTGGGGCTGTGGTCGAGGCCTGGGGGGAGAGGCCCCCCGCCAGAGGGAGCCGCCCTCCGAGCTCTCCTGAGCCCCCCAGCTCTCCCAACACCCCCAGCGCGCCCGACTCCCCCAGCTCTCCCGACTTCCCTACGGAGGCTGCCTTTTGGAGTTCGCACGTCGCTCCACTGCTGACCCAGCTCGAGGCCTACTCCGCGGGTACACACCTCATCCGTCATGTCAGACAGCAAACACAAAGAAAATATGTCTCAGTCATGTACACTGTCAGGGCAAGTTCTGCTAAAAAGCATCTTTGCAGGCTGAGACGACGCACGAGAGGGCGGCGTGCTCAGTGCCACGCCTTGTGTCCCCTTGGGGATGCTCAGAACTGGTTCAGATAATCGTCACGAATGTTGGCCATGGCTGGAAATTTTACTCAGGTTGCACCTCCAGCAGCGGTCGCTCTATTGCAGACACAGCCGCCTCCACCTTGATAAACGTATCGGAGGGGACGACCTAGGAGGGGCTAGCAGCCATCAGGGGGACAGAGTAAAAGGTTACACAAGTGGGATTTGGGCGCACACACTTGTTCAGGTGTTCGCAATGCACATTTTCTTTCGAATAAGCCCCATGGTTGGACAATAATTTTATATCCTTCCAAAAAACTCTATCCTACGCCTTCGCTAATACTGTTTGTTGCTGGCTACTTGCCAACTTGGGCCTTCGAGCCTGTGCTCAGCAATCATGATTAGAAAAAGAACATCATACAAAGTTGCGTCCTTTTTGTTAAGTAACTAAAATTTTTACGCAATTATATTTGAAGTTGAACTAGTCAACATTCAAATTACAGATGTTATTATCAGGAGGCGACCATGAAAGTAAAACAGTATACATCACATTGCACAACACCAGTCGTGGCCATTGGAGAAACAATGCAGGTTTGGATAAGCTACTCAAGTTGACATACCTCGATTTAAAGCTTTCGTTGACTGCAGGAATTCATCTTCTTGGTTCTTTCGGTAAAGTCACGTAGAAGGGAAATAATAAAATACTAATAATAAAACATGATAAAATAATTCCCACGACGTTTCGGCCACAACGCAAGCAGCCGTCCTCAGGTGAAGACCAGGTCTGTCGGGGAGACAGCGTCTGAGGATGGCTGCTTGCGTTGTGGCCGAAACGTCGTGAGAATTATTTTATTATGTTTTATTTTTATTATTTTATTATTTCCCTTCTACGTGACTTTACCGAAAGAACCAAGAAGTTGACATACCTCATTTATCCTGCTTCTTAGTGAATACCCAACGAGCGAGGCGTGCTTTTTCCTGCGCAGAGGGCGACCGGCCGCAGGTCGAGGAGGGGCACGAAGAGAGGGCGGAGGTCGTGGGGCGGCTATGTGGCGTGTGCGAGGATCTGGGGGCCGTGCTTGCCCGGGGGGGCATGTTGGCCCAGAGGGGTGGCCACGGCAGGGCCGCCCTCCTGCGCGTCCTGTACCGCCTGGTGGACGTCAACTCGGACCGCCTGCTGCTCCACGTCATCAAGCTCATTCTCTCGGTAGAGTCAACCAGACAAAAGACAAATATTTCTAGATTTGAAGCTTTCGTGATTGCAACGATTAATATTCTTAGGTTTTTTCGGTAAAGTCACGTAGGTAAAAAATTCAAATTAATAAAAATAAAATAAAAATCACGACGTTTCGGAGGCAACACAAGCTTCCGTCTTCAGGTAGAACCGTCACAGCACGATAGCTTGTGTTGCCTCCGAAACGTCGTCATTTTTATTTAATTTTTATTTTACTTTTATTAATTTACATTTTTTACCTACGTGACTTTACCGAAAAAACCTAAGAATAAAGACAAATATCCCCCCCGTATAGCCTTAACAGACTATTGGGGCAAGTGCTGTTAGCAAGCACCTATGAAGGCCGGCACGGCACACGAGGGGGTGGCTGGCGATGCTTACACACTGCACCAGGTACTCATTTGAGGCTGAGTCGACCAGGTCCTCAGTGCTACAAGCCCCATTGTCACTACCTCTCTGTAGTTTCCCAGAACACCTGTAGTTTTATAGGTAATAATAATATTGTTGCTGTTGTTAGCCTGGAACATATTACCGTTGGGCAAAGGCCTCCCACAGTTTATTCGATTCCTTCCTTTCCATAGTTGACCAATTCTCCTGGAATGCAACCGATATCATCAGATGCTGAACAGGGCTAAGTCTGGATAGTGCTTGAATGGGTGGCCGCCATGTACGGCAGGTTGTTACCTTGGTAAACAGCAGTGTGCAGTGAAGCAAAATCCATTGTTCTCCTGTGCTCTATGCTGCCATGTACCCCACCCTCACCAACTGCCACTCACCAGTGTGGTGAAGTATGGTCAAGTAATTTTTACAACCTGCATGGCATAGGGAGGCCCCATCCAGCAGTAGATTGATAAAGGGCTTTACTTTTACAGTAATCCCTTTACGCAATAAAGTCTCACTGAGTATAAAGACACTTTCTGCAGTGTTCAACATGTGGGCACCCACACATATAAGGGGATAGCACTCAAAGCTCCACACAGATGATTTCAGGAATTCAATGGTGCAATTCCATCATCTGGCCACCTCACAAACCAGGCAGTCTCCCGTCCATGTACGAAGCAGGTTCTTGTCTTCCGAGATCTGACGAGATCGGGTGGTATGACTGATTGTCTGTGTGCACACTTGTACTCTTATAAGATGCAATGCTATCGAAGCCATCGCTTCACAATTTGTATGGAATAGGCCGCCGAGGATGAGTGTAGCTGAGCTTTTTTGTTGCCTCTTCTCACCGCAGATTCAGGTCAAAGACAAGAACCTCCTCAACGTGTGCAAACTTGTGTTCAAGATCAGCCGCACAGAAAACAACGACCTGCTCTTCCTGCAAGTGGGAATCGTGGGTATGTGTCGGCTAGGAGGGCGGCTCTCTTACACGAAGGGTTGCACTGCACCGCGAGAGATCAGAATGGATTCTTCATCCCAAAACATGACGCTGATAGCACAAACGAGGTTTTAAAAAAATGTAAATAAAGAAAAGTAAGTGGGCTTCGGCAGGACAAGTCGCTGGAGATAATGCCATTTGTACAGCGAGTAGTAGTGAAACCTGTCTTTCTGTCTGTCTGTGGGAGAGGGGGTAGGGTGTGCGAGGGTTTCCTCAAAACTAGTTTTGCCATGCAAAGTAAAATTGCTCCCAAAGAGAAGTGAAACTAATTCTGCACTATTGCTGGACTCTCATCTCAAGCGTGCACTTGTGCGTGCATGCCAGTGCGGGTGTGGCTGTCTGTGTGCAGTGGTTAGCGCTCTGCACTATGCACCCGAAGACCTGATTTCATTCTTGGGCATGGATAAGATCAGTAACAATATCTTAACCTGTCCTTGGCTCCACCAAGACAACGTGGTACCTCGTCCAGTGTGAAAACATCAGCACTAAGGAAATTAAATCAGCAGGGCATATTGCGTGTTGCAGCACCCCTACGTGTGCCGTGCCGGTGTTAATAGGTGATCGTCAATAGGTGATCGTCAATCGGTGATCGTCAATAGGTGATCATCAATAGGTGCTCGTTAACAGCACTTTCCCAAGTTGGGTGAATGGCTATAGGGAAGAAACGAGGCAGAACCAGGCCTGCCAACAGACCAAGTGATTCTTTTTCTGAGCTACAATCCTCAACGAAACTGCATTGCACGAGTTGACCTGCAGCCTCATTAGGCTTTGCCCTCCACCCATTTACGTTTGAGTTTTCCCAGTGAAGGGCATTGCATGCGTGTGCAAATCCAAAAAAATCCTTGCTGAGGGCCAAATAGGACTTTCATCTACATTTGTGAAACCGCACATTAACCTATACCTTGACGTTATCCAATAGTTACACAAAAAATAATTAGGGCTGACCTTTACAGGTGACTGAGCACGCGAACATGAGAAACACATTTTGGACGGGTCGAAGATATTTCCCTCTAGTACCCAGTGATGGATAAATCCATAATATAGGTTTTTTGGGGTTAGATCGCGTAAGTATAGATGTCGTTAAACCCACCACCACCCGACACAGCCAATTCGTAAGGTTTGTCACGTAAACAGAACATGCAAATTTGTTAAAAGTACAGTACACCGGTGTGTTGGAGAGCAAATCCACAAAATTAACAATCTGAGTACGATGTTTTGCCAGTAATTACAACTAGCTTCATCAGGCAACAGCCAGATTGATAAATATTGCTCGCAGGACGTTTCAAAGTGGTAGGCCTGGTGTGGCTGCAGGCTGTCCCAAATGAAGTCGTGGGCCGGATATGGTCCACAAGGCATGGGTTTTCTACCCTCTTAGGTGCTGCGGAAAATGTCTGTGTGTGTGTGCGGCACACACTCGTGGACAATTGCAGATAGCCATCCTCCAGAAATATATGAGCACAACGGCAGGCGAATAAAACACAGCAAGGTGGCACAGTGGTGAGCACAGGTGGTGCAACCCATAACACCCGGGGGGCCTGGCCAACGAGCCTATGACACTTCACAAGGCCTCCAATTGCACCTAGCCTGGCACAAGCGCCATGGTGATGTCACCGGTTGTTGCTGTTGTTGTGGTGCAGAGTTGCTGTTGGGGGTGCTGGGCGACCCAGATCTGGCGGCGAACGTGGAGGCTCTCACGTACTGCGCGGGAGCTGTGAAGTTCCTCGCCAACAGCGGTGGCGGCGGTGACGGCGGTGATGGTGGTGGTGCACTGGGCTCAGAGCTGCTGGCGCGCGGGACCCTGGACACACTGCTGGGCCTCCTCGCTCGCGCCAACACTGCACCGGCAGACAAGGCGACGGCGCACCTGCTCGTGCAGGTCTCTCAGAAACAAAGACAAAGACCCCCCATGTAGCCTCCACAGACTATTGGGGCAATTGTTGTTCGCGAGCACCTATGAAGGCCGGCACAGCGCACGAGGGAGTGGTGTGAGCAAAACGACCACAGCCAAGAAACCTTTGTGTTCCCATTGCTGATGTTTATATACACTGCAACAGGCACTCATTTAAGGCTGAGTTGACCCACGGGAGACACGGAACTGGTTCAGATATCACTTTTCACTGATGTTAGCCACGACTAGGATTCAAACCTTAGGGTTACAGGGTTCGTAGCGCAGTGCGTGAATCACTGCAACACTACTCCCCCCTCACACACACCTTCATGGCAGAGGTCGCAAACGGGTTTTGATTCCTTACCCGTACCCATACCCGGCCGCACCAGGGTCGCAAACGGGTACCCGTACCCAGCCGTACCCTACCCGGCCGGGTACGGGTAGGGTACGGGTATCGGGTACCTGATTGCGACCTCTGGGATGAAGCCATGTTGCAGGCGCGGGTGGGTTGATTCTAGGAACTTGAATTGTGAGAAGAGACAAGACATTGGGAAATGAGTGACAAACGGTTACTCACCAGTGACTCACGGCCTACTCGTACCCGTACCCGGCCGCACCAGGGTCGCAAACGGGTACCCGTATCGGGTAGGGTACGGGTATCGGATACCCGGTTGCGACCTCTGCTTCATGGGTCTATTAAATGTTGCTGCTCCCAACAAAGACAAAGTTTCCGGGACACACAAAGTGACAGACAAGGGCATGGTCCCCTCCTTTCCCTGCCACTCAATCGTTAATCTTGACCAATGGCTATTATCCCTTAAGCCTATTAACTTTTCTTAATGATCAACATTTTTCTGACTTACTTGAATTAATTTTGAATGACTGGATCTGGTCCAAAGATGCTTGGCACGATTTAAAGTGAAACCCCGTATCTAAACATGGTTGTAAGAATTGCTCTTAAATTTGGTGGTGGAGGGTCTTACGACATAAATTTGGTCAGACATAAATGTGGCTTAACTAAAAAAAAATCTATTTTGCATTTTTATTATGACAAGAAAAATCACATGGGCTCTGGGTTGTGCTGATCGCGCGCTTCGTGTTGTTGCCATGGCCCAGGTGACAGCGGCCGTGCGGGGCCTAGCAGACGCCCCGGGAGCCTGTGGCTTCTTCCGTGCGGCTGGGGCACTCCCCACACTGTGCACGACGCTGGAACGCTACGAGTGCGACGCCTGCGTTTGCACCAACGTCCTACGTACATTTAGGCAAGTGCCTCTCTCTCCTGCACAGCATTGCCAAAGAGCATTGAGGTGGTGGCCATCTCCCAATTGCACTCCTGAGGGAGTGATGGAAATTACACATTCCTATGGTGGGGGTGAGTCATAGAACCACTGCTGACTTCCCCTCATTGTATCCACCCCAGACGGATGGGCTGCATCAACCCCCAAACGGGATTTGAACTCACAACCTTCCCAGTGTGAGCCGCTCGCTCAACTGCTGACCCCACAGGACCAGACACAGCTCCGTGCGATTGTATTTTGAACCCGTATTATTTGAATCCCAGGTTATAAATGATGTTACAACAAGAAAGGCCATTGACTGAGCACATTAAAGGAGAAACAATGCTGTTGCCAGGTTGAAAATATTCCACCGTAGCACCCGAATATTGCGGCCAAGATGCTTGGAATTGCTGGATAAACATTATTTGTGAACAGTTTTGAAGTCTCGATTTAAAGCTTTCGTGACTGCAGGGATTCATCTTCTTGGTTCTTTCGGTAAAGTCACGTAGAAGGAAAATAATGAAATAATAAAAATAAAACATAATAAAATCATTCTCACGACGTTTCGGCCACAACGCAAGCAGCCGTCCTCAGGTGAAGAACAGGTCTGTCGGAAAGACAGCGTCTGACAAACCTGTTCTTCACCTGAGGACAGCTGTCGGGAAGACAGCGTCTGACAGACCTGTTCTTCACCTGAGGACGGCTGCTTGCGTTGTGGCCGAAACGTCGTGAGAATTATTTTATTATGTTTTATTTTTATTATTTTATTATTTTCCTTCTACGTGACTTTACCGAAAAAACCAAGAAGATGAGTTTTGAAGTCGTGGGTTTCATTTGGCTTTGGAATAAAGTGGCGGGCCACATGAAATGAAGTCACAAGCCGTAGGTGCCTCACCCCTGCTGTAAGACCGTGCATCCTTAACGCTCTCCGTGCTTTGTCTGCAGCAAAGTGACGGATCGCAGCGAGGGCTGCCGTGAGCTGGCTGCTGTCGACTCGTCTCCCAACATCCTCATAGCTTTGCTGCACAAGTTTCCACGCAAACAGGTGGGCGGCAGCACGTCCGCTACGCACCAAACATCCATCTGCTTTATTCAATACACACATTGTATACCACACAATGTATTCCAGTGCATTAAAAATACGTTATATACTGCACAACACAGTGTATTTAATGTTTATTATCTACTCCATAACTGAGTGCATTTAAAATAAATTATATACTACATAGTGCATTCCTGTGCATGCGATGTACTTTCCTTTTGCCGATAAGTCACACGATCCAGCTGTTGTATTAACATTACGCACGTAGATGCATGGCGCTGTAACCACTGCCGTGGAGCGTCACCGTGTCGTGCCATGCGCCGTGTGACACGGGCGACGCGACACGGGCAGAGTGAAACACGTCCTGTGACGCGCGACGCGTGCCTCAACCACGTGCCCTGTGACACCGGGTGACAGGACCTGGTGGTGCGCGTGTGCTACACGCTGGGCAACCTGGCGGCGCGCAGCGAGGCCGTTCGCGAGCGTCTGTGGCGCCACGGCTCCTGCCTGGACGTGCTGCTGCATGTCTACGCGCTCCAGCTGCAGCGCCAGCCCGACACGGGTGCGGTCGCCTCTCACAGCGTCACCTGTAGCCGTGGGTTACAGGCAAATGTTTACAGTTTCACATTGTCAACGAGCGCAATACTTTTATGCGAAAATCCCACGAATGTTGATGTGCGGAGGTGTGTGTGTGTGCGTGGTCTGTGTCTATGTGGCGTGTGTGTATATGTGCGCGTGGTAAATATGTGCACACTAAGCATTTGCCCCAACCGTCTGTTAAGGCTATACGGGGAAACTTTTTCTTTGTGGTATATTGCTCTGTGCATGCCGCGTGGTGCGTGTGCATGTTGTTTGCATGTGGGGTGTTGGTGTGTGCTCATGGTGTGTGTGTTTGTGAGCGAGCAGACCTGGCTGAAGACGTACTTGTGAAGCTTCTGCGTGTGCTGGCAAACCTGTCGCTGCACCCTGGCATGGGTGCAGCCCTCGCCAGCCACCCCCGCTGCATCCAGCTGCTCATCTCCACTCTTGGTGGGGTGCCCCTTTCGTTACAACTATTATTATTATTCATGCCCTTATGACCAGATTCTCACTATTCCAGTGTTTTTCTTCTTGCCATTTTTGTTCCAATTATGCTATCGGCATCACGTCGTGAGATGAAAAAGTAACTTCTGATCTCTCGCAGAGCCGAGCAACCCTTTGTACTGGGGAATGGATCGCAGAACCGGATGTTATAGAACTGCTTTTGGACCCATTCAAATTACCTCTTATAACAGGACGAGGGGGTGGGTGGCCAGCACGACGCCCGGCCGCCTTTGTCTCCCCAGTGGCGATGTTCACACACCACACCAGTTACTCGTTTGAGGCTGAGTCGACCTAGGGGAGGCCCAGGAGCGGTTCAAATAATCGTCACTGGTGATGGCCGTGAGCGGGAATCGAACTCGGGTCGCCGGGTTCGTAGTGCAGCGCGCTAACCACTACACTACAATGCGTTACGCTTCCACATGTGCGGGTCACATGACAGATTTGACGTCACAGCTCACTTGCCGTGCAAAAAATATATGCATTATTGAGCTCCCCCCCCAAAAAAAAAAAACGTGTATTTTTTATAATTTTTGCATGGTGTACAGTCTGGAAAGTACCCACATGGCAAATTTCCAGTTTGTTGCATGTCGGGAAGTACGCTAAACATTTTGAACAGACACACATATTCACAACTTTGCCTTTTATATATATCTGGAGATGACAGACAGACCGATTTGGCTCATTCTCAGAGCTCTAATTCAGCCTAATTAAGTACAGACATTTCTCTTCTTGGTTTTTTCCGGTAAAGTCACGTAGAAGGGAAGTAATAAAATAATACAAATAAAACATAATAAAACAATTCTCACGACGTTTCGGCCACAACGCAAGCAGCCGTCTTCAGGTGAATATACCACAAAGAAAAAGTTTCCCCGTATAGCCTTAACAGACGGTTGGGGCAAATGCTTAGTGTGCACATATTTACCACGCGCACATATACACACACGCCACATAGACACAGACCACGCACACACACACACATCTCCGCACATCAGGTGAAGACGGCTGCTTGCGTTGTAGCCGAAACGTCGTGAGAATTGTTTTATTATGTTTTATTTTTATTATTTTATTACTTCCCTTCTACGTGACTTTACCGAAAAAACCAAGAAGATGAATTCCTGCAGTCACGAAAGCTTTAAATCGAAATACAGACATTTCGTTTACATGATTGCCTTTTGTTGTGTAGTCATTGGTGACTGGGCTACGGCAATAAGCTCACCGCACTTGAGGACGTGGTTTAATCACAGGTGCCTGTATTTGAACGCAGGATCTCAGCGGTGGCAGCTTGGCACTCTGACCTCTGAGCCTTGTAAACATTATCTCTGAAATAAGTTTCTGATTACCATCAGGTTTATCTGGTTGACACCAGATTTAAGCTATTGCAACCAAGAGACGCCAGAAAATTCCTGTTGGGAGAACATTCCTTCATCCACGATGTTTCATGCCTTATTTATTTAATTAGTATCCCCCCTTAATCGGTTTTGTACGATAAACTGGATTGCTTGGCTAATCTGAACGCAGTTGCCTGTGATCATTGCCTTCTCCCCCAACTGGTCTTTATGTTGTTTATATGATTTATTTGTTAATATTTTGCACTGTAAAATTTTTATCAGGGAGAAAAGTGGGGTAGTGGTAAGCGCACTCCGCTGTAAACCCAGCAACCTGGGTTCGGTTCCCGGTCACAGCTAACATCAACGGTGAACCACTCCTAGCCACACCGCCTTTTCCAACCTGCACTGACCGGCATAGCGAAGAGTGGTCATACAAGCCCGACGTTTGGAGACCATCAATACTTTATTACGCTGGTTAGTGTATGTCGGTGAAGGGGGAATCCCCTGATGTTAGCCATGGCCGAGAATTGAACTCGTAGTGTGCGAAGTTTCTGCGAACCACTGTAGCACCTGCCGCTCCACCCAGATTAACTTATGTCACGTACACTTTAAACATTTGCCATCTTACCTATAAACCCCTCACCAGGTGGCTCAATGGTAGAGTGAGTTATAATCCTGGTTGGGGGTTGGCTCAACCCTTCAATCCTCTGGAGCCAATAAAATGAGGATCACTTTGTAGGGAAGTCAAAAGTGATTTTTCTATGGACTCTCACCTCTGCCCTAGGAATAGAGAATTTATACTACTGGCTCTGGGCTGGAAACAGATGGGCACTGCCTCCATGTTCAGTTTTTTAAAAATAAATTACTTTTACTTGACTAATGTATTTGTTTATAGTCAGCAATTGTACTGGCTATTGTATTTATTTTCCTTAACTTAGGTTATGTATGTATGTAGAACTTCTTTCGCACCATACTTAGCCAACCGTGCTAATCGGCGGTACGGGAGACCGACAGCAAACTAAACACAAAAAGCAGTTGGAAAGAAATGAGTTTCCAATCTAGGTTTAAAAGTGCATTGCTCCAGTGGCTTCCTAAAGGTTAGCTTTGAAGAAAAGATTTGTATTTTTCGATTTAAAGCTTTCTTGACTGCAGGGATTCATCTTTTTGGTTCTTTCGGTAAAGTCACGTAGAATGGAAATAATAAAATAATAAAAATAAAACAATAAAATAATTCTCACGACGTTTCGGCCACAACGCAAGCAGCCGTCCTCAGGTGAAGAACAGGTCTGTCGAGAAGACAGTCTGACAGACCTGTTCTTCACCTGAGGACGGCTGCTTGCGTTGTGGCCGAAAAGTCACGAGAATTATTTGATTACGTTTTATTTTTATTATTTTATTATTTCCATTCTACGTGACTTTACCGAAAGAAACAAGAAGAAAAAAGATTTGTAATCTCAATGATTGTTTCGCAGTGGTTGTAAATAAAGATTACCGTCTCTCTGTCCATCTCGTGTTGGGCGGACGCCCGCCCGCCCCACAGAGAGCCCGGGCGTGCGGGAGCGCGAGGAGATCGTCTTGAACGCTGTGGCGACCGTCAACAACCTCTCCTTCCACATGGGCCCCGGTGCCACGCTGCAGGGCCAGCAGCTGCGCATCGCAGAGTGTGAGCCCCGCGCACACCGCGGCATGAACGCCACGCGGCCTCGCTGCGTCGGTGCCGCGGCAGAGTAACCAGGTGTGACCGGATCTCAAGAAGCGGTTAAAGAAGCGGTGGTCGTGTTTATTGTCTGTCGTACGTCTCCATGCCAGTCTGTGGGTCTCTGTGTGCGTCGATGGATCTCTATTTCAGTATTTGGGTCCTTACGTGAGAATACCACACCAAATGCTGTATTGAACAAGGGGTATATTTCTTTGTTGTTGCCAGTGTCCGAGTAGTTGCGCAACAGATACATTTTTTTCCCACCTGATGACGGACGCTTGTGTTGCGCCCGAAATGTCGTGATTTTTTTTTTATACCTACGTGACTTTACCGAGATAACCAAAGAGTATGGATTCCTGCAGTCATGAAGGCTTCAAATCAAGATTAATTAAATTAGAGACAGACTCAACTTTGTGGTGGCGTAGTTCGTAACGTGCTCGTTTGCAAACATATGATTGGTTGTTACAATCGTGAGGGTGGGAGGCAGAGTAAACCAGAAAGGCGGTGGGGCTCTACTGTGGAGGAGCGTGCCCAGATACCCGAGCCAAGCTCGACACGTCTTCGCTGCGCAACTCATCGTACAGATGTGGACAAAGTCATTTCCGTGATTAATTTGCCCGGTCTCGAAGACGATTTGGTTGCGCAACAGATAAAGGGCATTAATAATCGATATCCGTCGATAACTCTATGCATCGTAGCACTGTCACTTAATACTGTTCACAATCAAACCCTACAGCAGAGGTCGCAACCGGGTACCCGATACCCGTACCCTACCCGATACCCGGCTACCCGTACCCGGCCAGGTACGGGTACCCGTTTGCGACCCTGGGTCGGCCGGGCACGGGTACGGGTATGCCGTGAGTCACTGGTGAGTAACCGTTTGTCACTCATTTCCCCACGTCTTGTCTCTTCTCACAATTCAAGTTCCTAGAATCAACCCACCCGCGCCTGCAACATGGCTTCATCCCAGAGGTCGCAATCGGGTACCCGTAACCGTACCCTACACGATACCCGGCCGGGTACGGGTAGCCAGGTATCTGGTAGGGTACGGGTACGGGTACCCATTTGCGACCCTGGTACGGCCGGGTACGGGTAAGGAATCAAAACCCGTTTGCGACCTCTGCCCTACAGCGATGACCCCTATCTGTTTTGCTTATGACACCTCCAGTGCTGCTTATGCCCCTGCTGGGCCCTGGGGAGGAAGGGGTCCTGGAGGCATTGAGGGCCCTGGGGAACCTGTCCCAGAGCGCGGCCGTGCGGGAATTCCTCCACCAGCACCACGGTGAGTGCAGCAGCCACAGATGCAGCAGCGTCCACTCTGCCACATTGCCACCCGCAGTGAAGTGCTGATCGTAAATGCTGCCTGTCTGTGTTGTCTTGTGAGCTGCCTCTCTGTATTCTGGCTGGTCTGCTGGTATCTGTGCTGCTTTTTGCCTGCGAGTTGCCACCGATGTATCCATCCCCAGTGCCGGCGCTGCTGTTGGAGCTGTTGTCCGAAGGCTCCCAGGACGTGTGCTACTCGGCTGGGGGGGTACTGCTCAATATGAGCAGTACCGACGACGGGGGGGCAGGGCGGCTGCTGCAGCTGGGAGCCATGGAGAGGTGAGCGCTATCGGTGGTGGCGGTGGTCGTGGGGGTCACTGTGGAAGCAACAACTCAGCCTGCAATGCTTTGACAATTGACCATCTTCCAATTGGCCATGCGAGGACTTGTCGAGATTCAGGGTTATGGATACCCGGCACGCCGGCTCAACGCTCTGACCTCTGAGCCACCGTAGTTACCTTGCTGTGTTGTAACAGATTAATCATCATACGCCTATAGCAGGGGTTCTCAACCTCCCCCCTGCTAATCCAAACCATTTCCACCCACGCCTGCCCCATCAGCTCTACTCACATCTCTATTGGCTGCACGAGTTGCTCGAACCTTCACTCAAAACTCGTTTAATAATAATAAGCTGCAGTGGACATTTTCTCTGGCGTGTTCACTATACATCGTGAGTCTTGTCCACTGGATATCAACCCTTTTAGCAATTTCCTGTTCAAGCCCATTCACTATTATTTTCATTCAAGCTTAAACATCCCTTAAGGCCGTCTATTCGAACGTAAAAAACAAACGATTAGCACACAGGCGGCTACCCGAGCCCTTTATTAGAGATTTGTCCTGCATAGTGTCCATACTGCAGGCCTGCCTTCATGCCTTCCTGGGAGGGGGGTGGGACTGTTGTCCTATATATTAACTGAAGTGGCAGCAACAGCCTTTTCGTGCATTGCAGAGGAGAGTGGCTGAGCACTCATAGGTCCCGTGATGTGATTCCTCCCAGGCTGCTCAGCTGCCTGCACCGCTATTGCCGTGCGGACTGGCAGCTGGGCGGCTTGCTGTGCAAAGTGCTGTGGAACTTTAGCCAAGGGCCTGCTGCCACCGGCGCCAGCGGCAAAGGCGGGGGCCTGGATCCCAGCGACACCACGCGCCTTCTCGCCACGCTGCACCTCCTCCTGGGTAAGCGCCACCACTCCCCACGTGACATTACAAAACATAGCATTGAAGTCACGATAACTCGCAAGCCTTTGTCAATCCACTGCCGGATGAAGACCTCCCCACGCAGTGTCGTTATGTCGGTTGTTTGACCGAACTTCATCACACTGGCCAGTGTGGGTCGGTGGAACCCAGGCCTGAACCAGTCCAGCGATATCTGGTTCAGACAACACTGGCCACTTGTTAACGTACCAAAATATTGGCCTCATTTGGTCTTCATGGAACGAAGGGGAGTTTCATGAAGAGGATATACTGGGGAACCCCTTCCCGTGAAAAGCCCGGTATTCTGACACTGGACTCAACACCAAGCTCTTTGCAAATTATTTTCTCGCGAACCAAGTTAAGCTTTGGTCTGGTGACTTTTAAACACTTTCACCACATGCCAGCTTTTGAACCTAAAATGTATCAAATTTTTAAATAATAATTGTATAAAGCTGTATGTTTAACTTTGTAAATGGTTGAAATTAGTTATGTGGCAACCATCGAGTCACGTGTCTACTGTTTAGCAACTCCGGGATCTGGCAGAGGGTAGCAAGCATTTGGCAACGAGATGTGGTGGCTTTGGCCACGGTGACATCTGGATCAGCAAAAGGGTTTAAATTCGGCAGCCTGCCGCCTAAGTGGGCAGGGTTGGCAACTGTGGTGCTCAACGGGGGTGTCGTGGTGACGGGGGTGTCGTGGTGACGCGACTGTGGTCTTCGCAGACGAGCGGACGGCGCTGGTGAGCGCGCCACTGGACGGTGGGGAAACCGGGGAGACGGTGCAAGGATACCACCGGCAGCTGTGGGAAGCAGAGTTTGTGCCGGTGGCGCGGAGGCTGCAGAAGAGAGTGCAGAGCCAGGCGGCGCCGCTGCTGCTGCTTGAATCGCTGTGACATCGTCGTCACCGTGTAAATCTTCACGCTCGCACGCGCACACACGCAAAGCCAGGGGTGGAGAACCGACAGCTCCCGACTTCATTTTTCCCGATCCCAAACCACCACTTCTTTTCATACGGCCACATGTTGTCTTCCACTTCAAAATAGCCCGCTAACAATACTCATCCGTCACCAGCAGTAGGTTGCCACAACGGCAGTGTGTGCAAAGTCAGTGATTCCTGCTCAAATGAACGTGGAGGTGGTGGGCATCTCATGTTTATGGCCGAGCCAGTCGTGGCAAGTCTAACAAAGTGGTTCAAAATTTTTGACCCCAGAGAGATGATGGGCTGAGTCAACCCCCCAACCAGCCAGTCACTATACTGCCAGGATACAGGAGAGACTTATAATCAGAGTACCAACACACACACCCTCTGACATCACCACCTCCAGTTCAAAAACAAATGAAGGTGTGCAAACTACGATTTGAGTTGTGCAAGATGTGTTTAAATGACTCGTCGACAATCTCCGAGCCCGTGCTTCCATGACAGTTCCAACAGCTGCTTGTTGCCAATGTCATTAAAATATACGACCGGAGATGTGGTGCTCCGAGCACGGCACGATTTCTTGTGAAGCAGCACATGCAGAGACACTGTGACCCTAAGCTGCAAAACACATCCCCCCCTCCTCCCATCATACGCCAAGTAAACAACGAGGCAGTCGCTCCTGATTGCAGTATAAGTATTTATTACATATCATACAAATTTAAACCAGATTTAAAGTAATGAATTGAGCACACAATTAAGGCGTAACACAATAATAACAAATCTCCGCTTTAAGCTTAGTGCACACCACAGTAGCGACAGCTGGACCATACAGTCCCAGTCGCACGACATCAACTTCACAGACAAGCGCCAGCAACTAAACGTCAAGAAATTACACTCGCATGCTGCTTACACGCGCAATAGCGGCAGACAACAGTAAAACATGGAGGGAAACGCTAAGGCTTTGCACGTTAGCTCCACATTCTCAAGTAGGGCTGTTAATTTGGGTTTCTTAGCGTTATGGATAATCTCATAAAAAATATTACAATTAAAAATTATCGGTTTGTCAAATGTTACCAGTCCGCACTGGCCAGCATGGTGAAGTATGGTCAAATGAGCCCCATGACTGACACGGAGTGGCGAGTAATTCATCCAGCGGTGGACTGTGACAGGGCTGCAAGATTGTTTTCTACATACCGTGTATAGAATGGGTTGCCGTACGGCTTGAACATTGTTGCTTGTCAATTGGTTCGATTTGTAACCAAAGTTGGACTGGATTCGATTATTATAGAATTCACGATTTTCAGAAGCAAAAATGTATTTCGCAAAAGATTCTGAAATAAAATCGATGACGGAATAACAACCCCATTCTAAAGTAACCGCACGTAAATAGGAGAAACAGCCGCTATGCTGCCAGCCTGGCTTTCCCAACCAGGCGGGAGATTGGAGAACTTCTCAGATGCACCGTGGGTGGGAACCCAACCGCCCGCACCCATAATGTAGGCGAGAGCTGGGCTGGTTTAGGGCGTCATCTGGTCCAACCCATGTGAGACTAGGCTCTAAGGAAAGCTGTCTCGGGTGTGGACCAATCAACTTCAAGGACAGTGCACATTATCAGAGTTATGTTTTTTGTTTGCATTATGACTGCAGGTATTGCGGTCTATGCAAACATGACTCCTTGTAAAAAGGTGTCAGTTTTGTTTCCAGATAGAAGGGTAAAAAAAACAATTATCATATTTTTACTGGCAAATGAGGTTCCCATGGTGGTTTAGGGAGTTTGAATGTGCATGGTCTCCCCTCCTCCGCCTCCGTTAGGCCCAACTGAAGCAATGGCCACCGCTACCCAGGCGGAAGCAATGGCCTCTGCAGACATCCGGCCCCGCATGGGAACATGCACCGTGCTGCCTCCACACACCACAGCAGCAGTGATGCCACCAGTGACAGTGGAGCACACCACTGTGCAAGTGTCACCACAGTGATGGTGCCACTCCAGTGGTGTCACCACTGACGTTAGTCATGATGTCATCGCAAGAGTGATGTCACCACTGTGCAGGTGTCACCGCCAAGTGACGTCGCCATGTGTGATGCCGACAGTGGCGCTATAAACATCAGTGCAGCGATGTCACCACCGTGGTGACGTCACATCTCGTGATGTTACCACCAAAGAGATGTCATCGCGATGCAGATGTCACCACTGTAGTGTTAACTGTTAAGTTTCTGCAGCTGTGGTTTCCCTGGGCTCCAGGCCAAGAGCTCCTGGGTCAGTGCGCCCGGATTCACAGCAAACCCCGCACTACAGTATAAATTCTTTACACGATTGTCTATGAACATACTTTGTAGCAAAGCTTTACTTACAAAATTACATCTTTTAAAAAAAAAAATCAGCTCATTACAAAATAGAGTTGCATTACTCACAGATTGTCTTAGTACGAGATTACACAATAAAACCCGATATTTTGACACAAACTAGCTCAGTTAAGACCACAAGCGTGCGAGACTTAAACCGCTCGCCTACCCCCGACCCCACAACAGGTGTGTCACCGTGCGTTCCGCGCTGTTCCCGCCGCACGGTTATTGGCTCAAACGATTCCCTTTGTGTCTCATTAGTGTTCCGGCCGGCTCAGCCAATGCCTGCAACCGCCTGCGTGGAGGCCACTGAAGGAATCCTCCTACCGTCGGTCGTTCCTGCAATATGTCCTCCAAAAACTGGGCTCTCATTCAGGCGTGGCGTTCCCCAGTATATCCGCTTTCTTGACAAACCCCCATTATTTCCATGAAGACGAAATTATGGACTCCTTTTTTTTTTACAAACATCTGTCCTTCCATTGATGGAGGAGGGCATTCTCAGAGCCATGTCGGTTCAGTTGCTTATCTGAAAAAACGTCACACGTCACAATGTGTGGTGGGTGGCCCCCAGACTGTTTTGGTTATCACTGTTCCAAAAAAACACCTGTTAGTTCAATGAACACCAAATTTAGCCCGAGTTTTAATGTTGTCGACACGGCCTTCTATATCACAAATGAAACATAAGCAAAATGGTAAAAAAGCAAGCCAAAAGAATGAACAAATAGTACAGCAATTACTGTGCAGTATGGTACTAAACCAAGACTGCCTGGCGCATGATGCATCTGCGTGGAGATGCAACTGACCACAAGCGCTACTCAGCGTGCTGTTCAGTTTTTGAACTTTGGCAGCGTGATTTTCAAGTTCCGTTTTTTCAGTTTTTAGGGGCCTCCAAAAATCTTCACGACAAGACACGGTCTATCCGCCCATATTATTTCGAGGACACACTGTACCATTCAAATGGTAAATTGAGGGGTGTCCTGGAAGGACTTAATAACCCACATATATATTCAATATAACTCACGCTCGTGTCACTGGAACACTTTACAATCCACTTTTTGGAGTTAAATATTTTTTTTAAATCATATCCACAGATGGCTGCACAAATAACCTAATAATTTGTTTGATCAACTTAATCCACCTCTCAACAACTACTTTCTCTACCAAGAGATGTTGTGGGTTATCACGTTGTTCCAAGACACCCCGCAATTGTAGGCATGTAACGATGCATCAAATCATCGATTAAAATCTATAATTGCGATGAAAATTATAATTGTTATACTATTGTCATATTTAAGCGAACGTAACAAAACTGTACACGCAAAAATTTAAAGAAACGATAAAACACAAACGAGACGGCAAAGATCCCCAGAACAAACCAACTCTTGAACCACAGCCCTGAATTGTAACAATTCATAGAATCAGCGGTCATCGGGGAGGGGATGGAAATCTGTTACGTCCCTCGTAAAAGCCGTGGTGGTAATCCGCACGGACGGTAACTCGACTGTCACCACGTCTAGGGAAACGTGGCATGGCTGCGAGGGAGGGGGGGGGGATGGCAATGTTGAGACCGGCATGGAGCCGTGGATTTGTCCGGCCAGCCCAGGCTCGGCGACATTACGACACCGCCGCCGTGGTGATCATCGTTGTTTTGCCCGCTCGGCCACCGCCTCCCCCCCCCTACACCGCCGCTATTCTCCAGTTTCTCTAGAAATCACGCCGAGGTAAAGTGTGCAAACTCTACAGAGGTGCGATATGCTGCGTACACTAAAATACTGCTGCTGCAGCGGTCACGAATGCAGTACACGGTTTGTGGCATCACGCGGTTACGTGGACGGGGGAGACTGCAGGACGACCCGGGCAGGGCCTCTCCGTCGGTCACTCGCCTAGCCACCGCCCGGCCACCGGCACCCAGCACCACTACACAGCGGCCTCTGTTCATCATGGCGAATTAGTGACCAAAATAAGAGAAATTAATATTGGTTAAATGCTCTAAATAGTAAAGCGAGTCCCAGTAAAAATTCTTGGCTATCTCTAAGGGCATTAAGTAATTCAAAAGCACACGCGTGCCTGATTCGTAACCCTGCATCCCGGGCGCGCTAACGCAACAACCCCCCTGCCGCTCACGAGATGCCGAAGCTGCAAGCTGGGCAGGCGATGGCAGGCGCAACCCTCTCCTAGCACCAACACCAAAATAACACCTCTCTCCACTTGGGGACTTTTTCCTCCCAAATAAATTCAATTGATCTAGCGTCACAACAAGGACATATTGCTTTGGGGCCACTTCTGCGAAAACAGCACGTTAAAAATATTTACTATTAATATAATAATAGCTATATAATTTTCAGCATCTATCGCAAACATACATACATTTTTTAAACTATTCAGGTGTTTATCCGCACACCTGTGCACACACTGTACAGTACAATTGAGACGTGTCTCACGTGATGGCTTTTGTATCAGCTTCCTGGTTTCCCGGCCATGCTGCAACTGGTTTCATTGAAAGGCCTAAAGAGTGTGTGGCTGAAGAGGCACAGATTAAGGCATGAATCGGCACCGACTCCTATGGCACTTGCGTGATCTCAACAAAGCACTTGCGTCAGGCGAGTGACACATGATGACATCCACTCCACGTTGGCAGCTGGCCAGCTCTGGCAACCGAAAGATTTGGATTAAACTTTTCTATCTAAGCTGGTAAAAAAAATGTCTATAATGAAGGCACTCCACTGTTATCACAAACAGCTCAACAGCTCCTATCCTCGACAATGCTAAAGGTCATTCCAACTATTATTTACACTGTGGCCACAGACTCGAATTGCTTTGTTAATGAAATAGAATCGTCCTCGACAATGCTGTTGCATAGTTTGGATGTTTGTAGCTGCACGCTGCCAGCCTTCCCACCACCCGCTTCCGTCCGGAACCCTGGGGGAGACGACCGAGCGAACCCAGCTTCTGCCCCCATTCCTTCATTTGGGAAATGGCCCAAAGGCTCTGGATTTCGGGCTCCACGCCACCTGCTGAGCCGCGCGGCCCCACAGAGCCACTGCCCTCACGGCTGTGGCGAGGCCTTTGCTCCCGCACCGTGAGCGTGGGCTGCGGGGCCGGTTGCGTTTCGGATGCAAACCCACAGCTGTGAACGGGTCGGCCCGGTGTGTAGCTGCTGGGCGGATCACCGTCGGATCCCCTGCGCTGTGGCCGGTGCGGAGAAGGCATGCGGTTTCCCTCTCTGGTGTGGCCGGGGCGTGGAGAAGCGCGGGGCCTCACATGGCACGGCTGGTGGGCTGGTTCGCCAGCACCGAATCGAAGCTGAAGTCGAGGCTGTCTGCATCCAGCAGGTCGTTGCGGATGATGGACTCGATGTCGCACTCCAGGTTGCTGTCGAACATGTCCAGGTCCAGGTCGGCCGGGAACCTTTCTTGGGCACTGAGTGCAGGCCCGTCCCCCTGTGGCCCCCCAGGTCCCGCTGCGTCGTGCGAAGCCTTAAGGCCCGAAACGCGAACCATATCGGGGGGCGACTGCTTGAGCGCGATCATGTGCGGCTGTGGAGGCGATGTCATTTTCGGCTGCTTAATGCATTTGGGCACGGCAAAACCGCGCTGCGCAAAGCCAGGGGCGGTGGCGGCCGCGGCGTGCTGACGGAGCCCGGAGGGGGGCTGCTGCTGCTGCTGCTGGGGTCCAACCCCCTGCTGCACCCCCGCCCCCCCCGCCGCCTGCCCGAGCGAGTAGTCGCCCTCGTTGGGCAGCGTGTCCGAGTCGAGCAGGTCGCGGAAAGTGTGCGAGGAGCCGAACTGAGCCATTTGCGGTGGAAAGCTGGGGTTGTTTTCCTGGATCGTCTCCATGGGCGAGGGTCTCCACGACTGCAATCCGGCGACCGACGGGCGGAACAGCGAGTTTCCGTAGCCGTCCGAAGGCCCCGGGAAGGTGAAGCCGGGTCCCGGCGGAGGCTGGGCGTGATGGCCGGCGCTGGCGCCGCCCGCCATGCTGATGTCCTCCAGCAGCTCCTCCATGAGGCTGGTGGAGCGGGGGTGCTCGCCGCCCACGCCCATCGGCAGCATCTTGTCGGGCTGCGGCGCGCGCAGGTGGTGGTCGTTGATGTTCATGGTGCCGGCCAGGTCGGTGATGCAGGGCAGGTCGGTGGGAAAGGGTTTGCTGAGCGCCTCGGAGAACATCCCCGGTGCGGCAGAAGGAACGCCGCCCCCGCCGCCGCCCCCGTCCCCGTCCGCCACCTCCTCGAACTCGAGTGCAAGGCGCACGGGCGACACGCGGCCGCTCACCGTGCTCGCGTTGGAGCCCGTGCGCGTCCGGTAGCTGGCCCAGGGCTCGAAATCCTCGCTGGTGTGCGACGGGGATGAGGTGGCCCAGCAGCTGGGGCTGTCCGCGCGGCCTTCGGTCATGGCGGCCTGTTGGGCAGCCTTCTTCTTCACCGCCTTGGCCCTGACCTACAAAGGGGAGCGTGTACGCGACTTTGAAGACAGGTGTTATTGTCACTGTGCATAGTTGTCGAACCAGATGAGAATTCAATAAACCAAGATAGCCTCATTTGCAAGAGTGACCTGGATCACCAAAATAACAATGCAGCAAGGAAAATTGCACAAAATCAGAGCAGAACCACCTTACAGGAGATTAAAACTATTCTAAAAATATATATATACAGCTATCTTGTATATAAATAAAGAGCTTAATCTGTCTCAAAAACCTTTAGGGTACTTCCCGACAAGGTAGACAGCTAAAATTTTGTACAAAGGTAGCTTTTAGGACTCAAACAACAGGAAACATGTGAAAATCCGAGATTTTTCATTTAAAGACTCCCAAATCTCAATTTTAAGTGCCCCATAAACATTGTTGCGTGTCATTCAGAAAGCGTTCTAAATATTTTATTGCGTTTTTTTGTTCGATTCAATTTAAACGAGAACATTCTTTTATTGTTTTTGACATTTCGGATTAAAGCGCTTTTGAACGAAAATAATACGCATTTTATGATGTTCAAAATCTGAATAATAATTCGAAACCAGTATTAAATTAATACATTTTTGTACTCTCTAATAAACAAAAAAATGGAATCTTTAAATTGAGTGGTTTCCGATGGGTACGTATTTTAATCAGGTCATCAACATTGTGTTTTTTGGAAAAATACACATTTTTGGAGTAGTTGTGAGTGTCTAATCGTAGATAAATATTGTCAAAATTCACATCAGGTTAACTATTTTATTTATTGAAAACTTTTTCCTCGCCAAGACAGGCTTCATGAACTAGTAATAAATAAAGTACGATTGTCCCTCGGTCAAATGACTTTTTAATCTGTCACTGTATCAGGTGGTGACAGTGTGTCTGGTCGCGGTCTCAGTGTGTGCACGTATGTCAAACTTCTTCCGCACCGTAAGTAGCCAACCGTGCTAATCGGAGATGCGGTGGAGGGGCACAACAAACGAAACGCAAAAAGTGATTATGGTGGATGAGCAGCAGTAGGAGCATGATGAGCAGGTGAAAGATGAACGAGAGTGCGAGGTCTCACCTTGGCCAGCTTGTTGGTGTTTTCCATCGAGGCAGCGCGGCGCCTGGGCGACTTGCCGCCCTTGCCGCCCTCGGGGTTGAGCATCCACCAGGAACTTTTGCCCGTGTCGTCATTCTGCACGCGGATGAAGCGACTGTGCAGCGACAGGTTGTGCCGGATCGAGTTCTGAAAATGTGCGTAGCAAGACGTCGCATCCACAAGCTGGAACATCTTCCAATTTATGTAAACAATTAAAATTAATAAAATAAAATAAAAATCACGACGTTTCGGAGGCAACACAAGCTTCCGTCTTCAGGTGGAACCGTCACAGCACGATAGCTGTATCAAGTGAGCTCAAATTTGATCGATAAAGTACCATGTACTAACAGCCAAAATATCCATGGGCTTTCCCCCCTCATCTCTCTTGAGAACATGTGGGCTGTTATTTATTTAAAATGATAAGTGTTTTTGTAATGATTTGCAAGTAAATATGACATGCCATATATAATTATGGATTACTGGCTTGGTTAATGTAGGTTGATTATTTTTGGCATTCCGATGTACGTTCCATGAATAGTAAACACGCGGTTGTTTTTTTTTTAAGGTGAGTGGAGTGTTTGTGATATATTTAGTCCAGGTAAATGCTATTTAGGAGATTGTAAGTGAACACTGAAGTAACAAAAAGTAGGATTGAGAATCCACCTGCCAAACGCAACATTGTGGGGTGGCCCCAAAAATTGACGTTGTTGAGGCTGACATGACGCATGGTTTAATGGAGGGCAGTGTTGGGAAACAATTCCCTTCAGCCATGGCCAAATAGGACTTTTAAATATCTGTGGGGTGGCCACACGGTGACATAAGTGGCTACGCGCACTAAAATTAGAAAGCGTTGATGCCAGACCGAAAAGTGTCCCTCTAGAACCCAATTAGTGCGGCTTAACAGGCTTTCCACCGACAAAACATAATTTTGCGAGCGTTTCAAAGTGGCAGGCCTCGTGTGGCTGCGGCTGTGAGCAATGAAGTCTCTGGCCCACGGGACACGGGTTCCCTGGGGGTCGGGATGGCCACAAGGCAATAATAAAACACAGGATCTCTGCGTATCCCAATTCGGCTCGTGATGCCCGCGTGTCGCCAGCGTGTCGCCCCTGTCGAAGTGAGGGTGGCACGTACCTTCCACCCGGCCGAGCTGTTGTTGTCGCCCTTGTCCTTAAAGTAGGGCACACACCGCACCATCCACTCGTAGATCTGCGCCAGCGTCATGCGCTTGTCGGCCGTGCTCTCGATGGCCTGTGTGATGAGGTCCGCGTACGACAGGTTCCCCCACGGGTTGCGTCGCGACGAAGACGACGACGTCTTCTTGGGTGTCACGCCACCTCCTCCTCCGCTGCTCCCAGTGGATGAGCAGGGCACCGGGCTGCCCAGCGATGGACCCGGAGGGCTCTCCAGCCCCCCCGGAATCTGACCTCCACACAACTCGGGGCCCCCCGAATGATCTGCGAAACCATCGGCGGGCGGCGTGGGGGCCCCATCGGGAGGCAGAGACGCCTCCTTGCCCGGCAGGCGCGGCCACGTGCACGAGCGTTGCCGCGTCTGGGGCTCGAACTCCGGGTCGATCTCCACCCCCTCCAGCTGATCCACATCGGCCTCGGCCATCTCTTCCTCCTCCTCCTCCTTCACGCTGCTGATGCTGCTGCTGCGGTCGATGTCCACGCGAAGACGGGTCTTGTTTGAGGTTAGTTTAGGCAGCGGCTAAAGCTGGGGTTGGGGTCAGGGGTCACACCACCGTGGGTTGGGAATTGAGGGGTGGTACTCGGGTGAAGGAGGGTTGGGCGACTGTTGGGATTGGAGCAAATGTGACAGATGTGATGTCCGTATTCTATCAGAACTAGTATCTCGTTTGTGTTGTGGAGCGAGTGCTGATGTTATGGTTAGTGCTGATGTTATGGTTAGTGCTGATGTTATGGTTAGTGCTGGCGTTATGGTTCGTGCTGTTTCAAGGCTAAGTGCTGCTGGCTTGTGTCCTGGCTATGGTCAGGGGCTGTATCACGACTCACGTGGAGGATGTTTTGGTCTACGCGAGGTCTTTATTTAGCCAAGTGATGGTGGTGTCTGGGCTGCGACCTGGGCCGTCTGAAGGCTGCAGCAGAAGCAGTGCCCAGGGGTTGGTGCTGGGACCAGAGACAAAGTTTCCGTTCTCTCGTCAGGGATTCTACCGAGGGCTAATGTCGCGGGCTAAGGGGTCAAGGTGGTCGGGGCTGTGGCGAGTGGCCACACGGCCATCGAGATGAGGAGGAGGAGGAGGGCTGCTCGTGCTCTCGGCTCTTGGGCTGTCGGGGACGAGCGCGCCTCTGGTAAATGTCAGGCCAGGCGGGGGGACGACGACTGCCGACTGCTCCCTCTGCGCTAAGGGGTCAAGGTGCTACCGCTGTTGGGCTATGGCTGCGGGCTGCGTCTCTCGCAGTTCTTGTCGGGGCTGCCGTGAGGGCGAGAGGCGCTGCTGGGCCGCGTGGCTGCCATTTTGTACCCGGGACTTGTTTACCGAGAGGCGGCGAAGGCGGCCGTCTCCCTCCCTCCTCCTCCTCGTCCCTCCTCGTCTCTCTCTCTCGTCTCGTCTCCACGTGACGCCGCCAAGCGGCACGGCGCTTCGACCCACACCGGGCGGCGGGGCTCCCGGGCTGCCGGGGACGCGGCGACGGGGGGCGGCGGGAGGCGCCGCGCGTCGTTCCTCTCGTTGTTTTCGAGCCTCGCGGTGACGACGACGCCGCCGCCGCCGCCGCGGGTTCCATGGAGCTCCGCCGCGCCGCGACCGCTGGGCGGCCCCTGGGCGTCATCGTCGGCGTGGACGCGGCGGTTTGCCGCGGCCATCTTACGTGAGGAAAAAGTTGGGTGGGATGGGGGGGAGCCGCGGCGCGTGAGCTTTATGACGTCACGACCCCACCAGCCCCCCACTCTGCCCCCCCCCACCACCCCCCACTCTGCCCCCCCCCCACCACCCCCCACTCTGCCCCCCCGACCCCCCCACACTCTGCCCCCCCGACCCCCCCACACTCTGCCCCCCCCCACACTCTGACCCCCCCTCACACTCTGCCCCCCCCTCACACTCTGCCCCCCCCCTCACACTCTGCCCCCCCCTCACACTCTGCCCCCCCCCTCACACTCTGCCACCCCCCCCACACTCTGCCCCCCCCCCCACACTCTGCCCCCCCCCCACACTCTGCCCCCCCCCACACTCTGCCCCCCCCCTCACACTCTGCCCCCCCCCACACTCTGCCCCCCCCTCACACTCTGCCCCCCCCTCACACTCTGCCCCCCCCCCACACTCTGCCCCCCCCTCACACTCTGCCCCCCCCCTCACACTCTGCCCCCCCCCCTCACACTCTGCCCCCCCCACACACTCTGCCCCCCCCACACTCTGCCCCCCCCCACACTCTGCCCCCTCCCACACTCTGCCCACCCCACACTCTGCCCCCCCCCCTCACACTCTGCCCCCCCCACACACTCTGCCCCCCCCCCACACACTCTGCCCCCCCCCCCCACACACTCTGCCCCCCCCCCCCACACACTCTGCCCCCCCCCCACACACTCTGCCCCCCCCCCCACACACTCTGCCCCCCCCCCCACACACTCTGCCCCCCCCCACACACTCTGCCCCCCCCCCCCCACACACTCTGCCCCCCCCCCCCACACACTCTGCCCCCCCCCCCACACACTCTGCCCCCCCCCCCCACACACTCTGCCCCCCCCCCCACACACTCTGCCCCCCCCCCCACACACTCTGCCCCCCCCCCACACACTCTGCCCCCCCCCCCACACACTCTGCCCCCCCCCCCCACACACTCTGCCCCCCCCCCCACACACTCTGCCCCCCCCCCCCACACACTCTGCCCCCCCCCCCCACACACTCTGCCCCCCCCCCCCACACACTCTGCCCCCCCCCCCCACACACTCTGCCCCCCCCCCCCCACACACTCTGCCCCCCCCCCCCCACACACTCTGCCCCCCCCCCCCCCACACACTCTGCCCCCCCCCCCACACACTCTGCCCCCCCCCCCCACACACTCTGCCCCCCCCCCCACACACTCTGCCCCCCCCCCTCTGCCCCCCACCCTGCCTGCACCCCCTCTACCCCCCCCCGCCCGCGTGCGCACTGCGGCTGGGATCAATCCCCCCCCCCCCGCACAAAGATGGCGGCGCTGCCGCCTCAGCCCTGGGGGAAGGGGGGCGCTCGCGCCGCGGCTCGCGTCTCTATGAATCGACACCGCGAGTGACGAATCCGTTCGCATCGCGATTCGCGGATCGATTCGTGTTTATCTCGTTTCGTTTGCGAACGAAATAAGTGCAATAGCGTCCAAAAGCGTCGCCTTTTTTGTTTATAATTCCACATCGGGCCACATTGTTTAACGTGACGTTGCTCAATTGGCGTAGATGTTTCAGGATAAGCGAATTGTATTCGACCGAATGGCAACTGTTGCAAGTCATGTTGGTACAACCGAAATTAGATACAGTACCAAGTATCGTCAACATTTGACTCGCTCATTACATAAGAATCGATGCATCATTTCTTTTTCCAGCATTATTACACAAGTAACGATTCACCCTATATTCGGAATCGTCGTGAGAATTGTTTTATTATGTTTTATTTTTTATTATTGTATTACTTCCCTTCTACGTGACTTTACCGAAAGAACCAAGAAGATGAAAATATAATAAAATATTTTATCATGTTTTATTTTTATTATTTTATTACTTCCCTTCTACGTGACTTTACCGAAAGAACCAAGAAGATGTTCATGAATCTTTTCGTATCTCTTTGGCTCCGTATATATTTAAATTTCAGCCAGTGTAACGCAATTAAATATAATTCACCGCTTTGCTGTCGATTGTTTTCGGAGCAATCCTCACGCGTATCTCTGGCGTCAAATCGATTATTATACTCTATATATAATCGACTAATTTACTATTATAATCGACTAATCGGGGGGCGTGGTTCAAGAAGCTCGATTCCCATTGGTCACTGAGATCGTGGTCGCAACGATTGGCTCCTGGGAGCTTGGGGACGGGGGGAGGGGGGGTATGGGGGGGGGTCACGTGAGAGAAGCGGGTGACGGGAGGGGGAATTAAGTAGGCGTGGCCACCAAACGACAAGCGCTGTGATTGGTTACGAGGCCGCGTCTCGTGCTCGAGTGGGCGGGGTGTGTAGGCGGGGCTAAGCGAGCGTGGGGGAGGGGGGCCACGGGATTGGTTCGCGATTGGCTTAACGCGGCTCCGATTGGCGGGTTACTGCGAGGTTCCGTGGGGGGGGGGGGTGTAAGGGGCTGGCCACGTGACACCGCCCGTGGGGGAGGGGGGGGGTGAAAGAGGAAAGGGGGTGAAGGAGCGAGGGTGGGGGGGGGCGCGCGCGGTAGGGGGGGGAACTGAGACAGTCACGTGACGCGGCGGGACGGCGCCATGGCGGAGGCGGTGGCGGATACTCGGCGTCTCCTCACGAAGCCCCAGGACCTCACGGACGCCTACGGGCCGCCCAGCAACTTCCTCGAAATCGACGTGAGCAGCCCGCAGACGGTGGGCGTGGGGCGCACCCGCTTCACGAGCTACGAGGTCCGCATGAAGGAAGGTGAGAGGCGGGAGAGGCCGTGTCTCGTGACGAGGCCTCGCCCATCGCGAGACCCGCTCCGTGAGGGGGGCCTGGTCCCCTGTCCCCTCTCCCTGGCCCCCCTATCCCAGACCCCCTAATCTCCATCGCATGCCCCCCCCCCTTCCTTATACACTTTTCCAGGCCCGAGAACCCCCTTCCCCTGGGCCCCCCGGTCCGCTCTCTCAGACCCGTCATGAGTCTCTGGCCTCTCGCTTGGGGATTCGGGATCTCCACTCAGGCCGCAAGGGCCCAATTCGGGATCATTATTGGGGTCCCTGGTCCTACCCTGGGTCCCTCTGTCTCGCTTCCTGGGTTACCTGTCCACTGTTAGGTCCCCTCCTCCCCTAGAATCCAGGTTTCCTGTGGGGTTCAGGACCTCGCCGACTTAATCTCCCCCTCCCCTAGAATCCAGGTTTCCTGTGGGGTTCAGGACCCCACAACTTAATCTCCCCCTGCCCCCTAGAATCCAGGTTTCCTGTGGGGTTCAGCACCTCCCCCAACTTAATCTCCCCCTCCTCCCCTCGAATCCAGGTTTCCTGTGGGGTTCAGGACCCCCCCAACTAAATCTCCTCCCCTAAAATCTAGGTTTCCTGTAGGGTTCAGGACCCCCCCAACTAAATTTTCCCCTCCCCTAGAATCCAGGTTTCCTGTGGGGTTCATGACCCCCCAACTTAATCTCCACCTCCCCTAGAATCCAGGTTTCCTGTGGGGTTCAGGACCCCCCAACTAAATCTCCCCCTCCCCTAGAATCCAGGTTTCCTGTGGGGTTCATGACCCCCCAACTTAATCTCCACCTCCCCTAGAATCCAGGTTTCCTGTGGGGTTCAGGACCCCCCAACTAAATCTCCCCCTCCCCTAGAATCCAGGTTTCCTGTGGGGTTCATGACCCCCCAACTTAATCTCCACCTCCCCTAGAATCCAGGTTTCCTGTGGGGTTCAGGACCCCCCCAACTAAATCTCCCCTAGAATCCAGGTTTCCTGTGGGGTTCAGGACCCCCCCCCCCCAACTTAATCTCCCCGCTGCATTTCCTTCCACCCGTCCCCTCCTCCCCCGCAGACGAATTTGCCGATTTTCAAGCTAAAGGAGGCGACGGTGCGGAGGCGATACAGCGACTTCGAGTGGCTCAAGAACGAGCTGGAGAGGGACAGCAAGGTAGGGGGGGTCCCCTTTCGCACTGGGGTCCCTCACCCCCCTATCAGGGTCCCTTAGCACTGGACGGGGGGGTGGGTGGGTTGCCCGTCTGGTCATGGACGCCCCTTTGCACTGGGAACTGGGCCCCTATTAAGTCGTTTTCGAGTGACCTGGGTAGCCAAATGACGAGAGCAATAACGTGGATACAATAACACCACCGGAGCAAAATCCTCCAAATAAATAGAGTAAAACCAACCAAATGGAAATCGGAGCAAATAATTTTAAAAAACTGCATATTTGTTAAGAGAAGATGCAATTAGAGAGTAGCTTTCGGAGATTCCACTGGCGAAGGATGCGGTGGAACGAGCGGATGTGATAAAAGAGGCACACGAGCAGAGTTGATGGAGAAAGAACAGCTGACCGCATGACGTCATGGGACTTGCTGTTTAGAAGAGGAGTGTGGCTCCTTAACACGGGGGGGGGGGGGGGGCCTCTCTCACACTGGGGTTCCCTGCGTGGTCTGCCTTCCGCTTGACCCCCGCGGTGTCTCGTTTAAAGATTGTGGTCCCCCCGCTGCCCGGCAAGGCCTTCACTCGTCTGCTGCCCTTCCGCGGAGACGACGGGATCTTCGACGACAGCTTCATTCAGGAGCGGCGAAGCGGCCTGGAGCAATTCATCAACAAGTAAACCATCGAGAAGCATTCATAATTGCAGTGGCCTTCCGCGCAGGTCGGCAAATTTTTGGGTTGGGCCGTGTATTTCCTGTGGACTCCGCAGGAAATCAGCTGTGCCGCTATTGATGTTATAATTTTTGGGTTCGGCCGCGTAATGACGTGGTCAAATTTACGCCGTAAAAAAACCCTCTTACGACCTGACATTGCCAAACAAATGTCGGTGTGTGTCCCACGTGATTTACACGCCGGTGATTACTGTTTCAGCTCACTCGCTGGTCAGTTGAAGAACAATTATCACAACCAAATGTAGCAGTTAGATGCGTGACATTTAACTTTAAACTGTGGCGTCTTAAGGAAAATCCAGGCAGTCTGGCCCAGCCCAGCCCAAACATACAAGCATCATTGGCTGCGGAAACCTGTTATATCTTGTAATGCTTTGCGCCCACGTCCTGTGCTCTCCCCACTTCTTCCAACCCACTGTGCTGAGCGTGGTGAAGTTTGGCCAAATAAGCACCCACCAACCACGAGACGAGGCCAGACCTTCATGCAGCAGTGGATTGAGAAAAGCCAAGGAGTTAGCGTTGAGGTGTCAGGTCCCGACGTGGTCAAGCAGCATCTCAAGCTCCGCTAATCGCAACTTGTACGTTAGAGACTTCCGTCTCGAGCTGACATATGAGACCCTTAGGCTTGCTTATTTTCATACTCGGTGTCTACTAATAGAAAACTGCTGGTACGTCAACTCGAAAAACATGACGCCTTAAAATTTCCCACTTGTCTCGGAAGGCCCCACAGTGTAAAAACGTTACGATTTCCGACCACAAGTTTGCCTGTCTTCTCGGCTCTGAAGAAGGACCATTGCCTAAAATGTCAGATATTTGTCAACCACAAGTCTGTGTTTAATGATAAGTGTGTACCTGTGCACCACTACCAACAGTCCCTTAATGTTTGTGCATCTGCTGATGTTTAGTATTAGCACTTCACGCAACTGATAGTAAAATCGGGGAGAGCTGCAGTATGGGGACACACACACGAGGACTGGAGTTTTGAGTTGAGATTAGCCGAGTGAAGCGGCATCGCAAATCCAGGTAGCGTGCAGTTTTTTAATGATTCTCACGGGTGTGATGTAATGCCTGTACCATGAGCGCTGGGTGGCTAAAATGCCGCAAGTTGGCACAGTCGGGGGTATAGCTGGTGCATCTACCAGTCATCTCAGTCAGCCAACCCATGCCACCTTGGTCTGTCCCGAGACCACCGGTCAGCGAACCTTCGACACTCCACGTGGCCTCAAAGTGCACCTGGCCTGGCACAGGCACCGTGGTGATATCACTGTCACTTAGTGGCGAATGGTGGGTATTGGTACCATGAGCGGCAGAATCAATTGTAACCTGCAACATTTCTAAGAGTGGGTACAACTCACAAACCTTAATGTTTGCGGGTTGGAAGTTGGTCGACTCGAATTGGTTATTTTCCAACATTCTTGCGGATGGTAGTGATGTAACATTAAAACATCCCTATATGAATCCAAAGACATTTATTACTCTTGTGATAAGGGCTTAGTCAGCTGGGTCGGTCTTGATCAATGACCTGGAAAATATATCCAGGCCAGGCACACAACATCCAGTATTCCTGTTATCCTATGGCTATAGATACAAGCTACGTGCCACCTCCAATCTATCAGCCAGAAAATATTCAGTACGAACTTAGGTCCTGCATGTGATCCTACACACGTCACGAGCGCAAGAATGTTATTCTAGATTTGAAGTTTTCATGACTGCAAGAATCCATACTCTTGGGTTCTTTTGGTAAAGTCACGTAGGTGTGAAAAAAAAAAACGCACGACGTTTCGGGCGCTTGTGTTGCGACCGAAACGTCGTGAGTTTATTAATTTATAATTTCACCTACGTAACTTACCGCAAGAATGTTAGTCGACAAATGGACCGCATCGTTACATGCCAAGCACTTGTGTTGTGACTTCCGTGCCACGCCGACCAGAACCTGACTAGATCTCCTGTGTGCCCGCAGGATTGCTGGACACCCGCTGGCGCAGAATGAGCGCTGCCTTCACATGTTCCTGCAGGATGAGACCATCGATAAGGGATACGTGCCCGGCAAAGTGCGACAGACATAAGCCAGACGGAGCCCCCCCCCCCCGACCCTGCTCTCATCTCCCTCCATAATCATCGTCACCCTCATCACCAACGTTGTTATCGTTATGGAATCTGTCTCACTTTTGGCCACTACTGAGCTTTGTGCCATGGGGTTGAGGGTGTTTTTTTTTCTTTCTAAACGCGTCTGACCGACATCCGTCGCATTCGCGCACTATCTCTTGTCGGCGCTAACTTGGTCGAGAGCGAAGCCGTTTCCACGCGGAAAGTAAAACGACACTTGTAGTCTCACGCACTTCTTCTTCGGTCGGCCGTCGATATTTTTTTATTGCAATTTATTTAGCCCTCGTAGATTATAACCGGATTTGCTGTAATGATGACGAATGTTGAAAAGAGTGTAGCTGTATTTACGATAGAGAAAACAAATCTTTCACGACGACGCTCTGGAGCCCAACTGTAATGTACAAAATAACCAAAAGTCATACGCTGCTTTACAGATCCTCCTAATATGCATTATATTGTCATTTAAATAAAGTAATCACGCTGTGGAGACTTTGTGGATTGCTGTAGCTGTGATGGACTTGATAGAAGGGGGGGTCTTTGTTTAACGACACCGCCACTAACAAGCCACGCCAAGCTGCCCAAGACTGCCACCATCCACCCTGAGGACCACTCATGTACAGACAACACTTTTATTCCCTTGTCCAAGCGTTTATTCTCACCTTCCTGTAAACGTCGAACGAATACAGTATTTCTGTGGACGTTGGGCTTTTTATTCTCGTGCCTGGGAGAGGGGGATTGTCACGGTGCAGGACTTGATAGCGAGGGCTTGAGAAGGCCTTTCTACAGTAGTGGGTTGATCATGGCTTACAAGGAATCGGATAATGTGGGGCTGAGGTTACCGTCTTGATAGCCTTTAAGGTTGATCTGTGCTGTGGCTGCCTGTTGGGTTACAAATTGCCGCTTTGGGGACTTTGCCACTGGCCTTGACCGACTGGCATTGCTATTGCTTCCGCGCATGTGACTGCTGCCTGCATTGTTCTTACATCGAGATGGTTAATGGAATTGGCCCAGCATCCCAATGTAACCGCATCTTCCTCAAAATAAAGACATGAGAGTAAGCCTTTCTTGGTTAAATTAGGGGCATTGTCGTCGTCGTCGCTCAGCTGCACCTTTTAAATATCGTGACGCACGAAGATGTAGGTGGATGTGTCGGTGCCGATTGCCGAACACTTTATTTTTGGCGACTTCTCTCCCATAAAACAGGCAGAGGAAGAATGTGAGCACCGCCCATTTATTTTGAGCAACCAGAGGTTTATTCCAGCCCAGTCTGAATGGTACATATTACTGTGCCCCGGACACCACATCCAGTATTGACTAGTCGTCGCGTACCACCACGTCCAGCCTAGCAGGGACCTGGAAAATGTTTCATGAGAATCTGGCGACGAATAGTTGAGTTGTAAGTGATGAATGGAACACGCCTTCAGTAACAAAAGTAGCGGGCAGCATCGGCCTCAACTCCGTGCTGCGAGCGTCGCTGTCTGGGGGGGGGGGTCATGCGGACTCTGCACTCTCCAGGATGCTGCTCTTCTTCTCGAAGTATTCTCGGAACCAGGCGATGTGCTCGCGCTTCTGCGCGACGGTCAAGTATGGGTTCTTGGAGAGCCCCGTGACGACCAGCTGCATAAAGTGACGCACGGGTCCCGAGGAGGGGAACTCGGCGAGGTGACGCTCCAGGAAGACGTGCTCGTGGAACGGCACCGCCGCCTCCTCTTCCAGCCCTGGGCCACATGGCGCAGAGGGACACCAGCACACGGCATTGATACGACACTCGAAGGGGAAGAAAAACAAAAACCCATTTGTATCGCATTCAAGTGCCACTAATCCTGACCAAACAGCACCAACGCTCGCGTGCCAACACCGCATGACGGAACTTCGCCGCACATCAACCCACATGCCGCATCTCGTGTGGAAACCCTGTGCACCACACACGAAGCTCCAAACACCACTAACACCACACGACACCCACACCAGAGCACTACACCTCCCCACGCAAATTCCACACTTTAATTGCAAACTCTACCCTCGAAGACTAACCTTACACAAACCCACACACCCCACAAGTGACCCTCAAAATACTCGACTCGTACATCAATCAATCCTGCACTCCGCAGCATCGCAAAAATCTGCAGTGACGGAGTGGGGCTCATGAACAGCAAGATCTCGGGCTGCACCTGAGAAGTGACACAGAGTTTGCGCGAAGACGGCTCTGGATGGGTGCAGTTATTGGAGGAGCAAAACTCGTGAATAATAACCTATTATAATGATGATAATATACTTTCCCATGTGTTCATGAAAAATAAAATTATCTTTACACATCCTATCAGACGCATGGCTTTCAGGAGCATAGTTTTAATACAAGGAAAACTGCACTGGTTTTGATATTCAGTGTCTCATCAGCAATCAGGCTTGCTTAACCAATCCGCCATACGTTTATAGGCAACAAGGATCGGCTGCGAGACGTGGGTCCTGTCTTGGTTCTTTCGGTCAAGTCACGTAGAATGGAAATAATAAGGATCTCAAAGTTATGTGGAATCCCTCCCCGTAGAGGCGGTTACTTTACCGAAAGAACCAAGAAGATGAATCCCTGCAGTCACGAAAGCTTTAAAACGTGGGTCCTGATTCGATGCAAATCCGAGTTATGGGGGGCGCAGGAGATGCTCTCCATAGCCTGGGCTCATGGCTCCCCTTGGAGCTGGGATACTGTGGCTGGCGCAGACAGCGATGCGAGCACTCACCCTGCTCATTGTTCACTGGATAGAGCCACAGCTTCCCTTCCTCTGTCCACTGGATCATCTCCTCGAAACCGTTGCGCGGCGCGTGGCTCACTGTTGCAGCGATGGCGCTCTCCTGCTCCAGCTCCCAGAGCGTCGGCTCAAACGCTGCGCAGGAAACACAACGGGGTCACCAGGGCCGGCACCCACGTGGGGGCGTGGGCGAGTGTGGGTGTGGGCATGTGTGTGGGCGAGTGTGGGCGTGTGTCGGCGCGTGTGTGTGTGGGCGCGTGTGTGTGGGCGCGTGCAACAGGCGCGAGTAAAGCATCACGCGGCGGTGCCCCTTTGCCCACTGGCGCGTCCGAGCGAGCCTGGTGCGGCTCAGGAGGCGCCAGGTTGATTTCCACTGCAGAGGCCGAGTCGTGTCGCCGATGTGATGCGCAGTCATTAAAATTATTAATCGCGCTCTCCAAGCCAGATTCTGATGGTCTTTTGAGGCCAGGGTGTTACAGTTTGGTTCTGGTTCAACTCAAAGGTGCATACGTACGGTGCGAAAGAAGTTCAACATACACGTTACAGAGCACCGTGGTGCCTTACACAACACAGGAGTCTTGTATCGATCCTCCCCCTAGCAGATCGAGATTTGCTGCGAAGGCGTGCAGTGTAAATGATGATGACCAGATGAATTGTCGCGTTTCATATCCGAGAATGTTTTTCATGCTGTGAGCGCCTCTAGTGGCCGCAGAGGTCACATGACCAAGCCACATACAAATCTAACAGCTTCCTACGGCACAGCCATTGCGTGCCGATGAACCATCGCGCGTCACCACGCGGGTTCAAATAGACTAATGGGGGTCGGTGCCATGATGCGGTCCGGAGACCCAGCACCGGTTACGCACCCTGCTGCTGCTGCTCGCCGCTGGCGGCGGCGGCGTCGTCGCGTGGCAGCTCTCTGAAGATGTTGAGATGCCGCCTTGCCAAGCGCTTGTTGAACCTGCAAAGCAGCGAGGGCACGATCAGTGAGACCGCCTGCAGAACACGCGTACGGCTATTGAACACCGACAGCAGTGGCACACCGACTCCAAGCTCCAACGTCACACACACGAGCATTACAACAGCCATCGCCAATTGCTACGAGGGGACGGTGACGTCACCACGGCGATTGTGCCACGCTCGGTACATTTTGGGCCTGGCTTCGGAAAGCTCGCTGGTAGGTCACGGGACAGACTGAGATGACTGGCAGATGCACCACCTGTGCTCTGCACTGTGCCACCTCGCCGTGTATTGGCCGTCATCGCGAGAGTCGCAGATGCGTGCCTATGTGCATCACTCCCGGCCGCACCTTTGAATGAGTTCCTCGTTGGCTTCCCTCTTGTGCTGGTGGCTCTGGAAGCCCTGCCAGTCCTCGTCGAAGCGAATCTGGTTCATGGACTGCGAAGGGATGCTGCTCTTCCGCGAGACCCGCAATTGCCGAGATGATGTCACTGCACACACTACGGCGACATGCCAAGCTCACGGGCGTGACACGTGTACTCACAGACACCTGCTCCACAAAGACACTCGTGTACACACGCACACGGGAGCTGTAGCCAGCGGGGTATGACTTGGGCAGCGGTGACGCGGTCGTCGCTGGTTATTACCGCGGTGATGAATGTAGCGCCCTCTAGTGGCAACAGGCGCCACTTTGACATTTTCATACAAGGTCTACGAATCGAAAACAAAGAATCCTTACACGTTCATCAATTAATGGACGTACTTATACGCCCATAGTGAATAATCAACTTGACTGGTAAAATCCAAGTCAGGTGGCTTCCATTTCCACGCCAGACCCCCGTTTGCGATGGCAAGGCATGACCTATGTGATTTATATGACCCCGCGACCCCACGTGCCTCAGGCTGCCGAGGTCGCCCCGGCGTGCCGCGTCGCTCTGGGCCTCGTGCTGTCGCAGCTGATCCAGGAGTTCCGACTCCGTCTCCTCACGGCGCCCGGGGTCGTCCTCCGCTACGGCGCGGGCAGCGGCAGCCAGTGGCGGCGGCACAGGCCTGCAGTGGATAGAACATGGTGATCGCTCACCGCTCACATCACCACTCAATCTCTGCTCACCATTCACTATTCAATCACCGCTCACTCATCATTGTTTATTACTATAGTATCATGAGCAGTTCACTGTGAAACTAACAATGGACGATGATATCCTATCCAGGATAGCCTCGAAACTGCTGCAGAAGGCTCCTGCTACATGGAGATGTTCGGGCTAATTCCATTACCGCGATGGGTTGACAGCTATGGAATGTCATTGTGCCATTTTTTTTTATTATTTACAGACGTTTAAATATCCAACTAAGTTATTCCTGACGCACGCGTTCATCGTTTTAAGATACACTTCGTCTCGCGCGGTACAATCAAGTTTGTTCCTACGAGAGGATTTTGCGCGCTCCTGAGAGTTGCCCACGAGGCGTGCTGAGGGACAGCCCTCGGCCACCACCGCGGGTCCCATCCACACGCAGGGACCATCTCCCCCTCCCCCCGGCAGCCCCACCACCTCCCAGGGACCCCACCCCCCCAACGACCCCCACCCGGGAGCCACTCTCACCTCGGGACCCCCCACACCCCCAGGACCCCCCACCACCTCCCCGGGACCCCCCCCCCCACGACCCCCCCCCCCACCCCCGGGAGCCACTCTCACCTCGGGACCCCCACCCCCCTTCCCAGGGACCCCCCCCCCCGGGAGCCCCCCACCACCCCCCCCGGGACCCCCCCCCACCCCCCCGGGACCCCCCCCACCCCCCCGGGACCCCCCCCCCCGACCCCCCCCCCCCACCCCCCGGGAGCCACTCTCACCTCGGGACCCCCACCCCCTCCCAGGGACCCCCCCCCCCCCAGGGACCCCCCCCCCGGGACCCCCCCCCCCCGGGACCCCCCCCCCCCCGGGACCCCCCCCCCCCGGGACCCCCCCCCCGGGACCCCCCCCCCCGGGACCCCCCCCCACCCCCCGGGCCCACCCCCCCCCCACGACCCCCACGACCCCCCCCCCACCCCCCCGGGAGCCACTCTCACCTCGGGACCCCCACCCCCTCCCAGGGACCCCCCCCCCCCCGGGAGACCCCCCCCACCCCCCCGGGACCCCCCCCCACCCCCCCCGGGACCCCCCCCCCACCCCCCCGGGAGCCACTCTCACCTCGGGACCCCCCACCCCCCTCCCCAGGGACCCCCCCCCCCCCGGGACCCCCCCCCCCACCCCCCCACACGACCCCCCCTCACCACGAGACCCCCCCCCCCACCCCCCCGGAGCCACTCTCACCTCGGCGCCGCTCTCTGCCGCTCGCTACCGGCCTCCGTGGCGGGCGGCGGCCGGAGCGGTCGCTTCGTGCGCACCTCGACACGCATGGAGCCCAGCACGCTCAGCAGCCGCTCCTCGGGGGAGCCTCCTCCTCCTCCCCCTCCTTCTCCTCCTTCCCCTCCTCCTTCTCCTCCTCCCACTCCTCCTCCCGCAGTGGTCGCCACACGACGGCGAGCAGAGCACAGGCCTCTGGCAGCAAGAACATCACACGCGGGGTAGAGGCCACGTACTAAGGACAAACACCTCCACCCCCACCCCGACCCCGACCAGCTGTAAACCGACTCATCTTCTTGGTTCTTTCGGTAAAGTCATGTGGAATGGAGATAATAAAAATAAATGATAATAAAATACAATTCTCACGACGTTTTCGGCCACAACGCAAGCAGCCGTCCTCAGGTGAAGAACAGGTCTGTCGGAAAGACAGCTTCATTCATTGTATTTTATTATGTTTTATTTTTATTATTTTATTACTTACCTTCTACGTGACTTTACCGAAAGAACCAAGAAGATGAATCCCTGCAGTCACGAAAGGCTTTACATCTAAATGTAAACAGACTGTTGGGGCAAGCGGTGTTAGCGGTGGTGGTGGTGCCAGCATCACGCCCGGCAGGATCGGCTCCGCTAACGCTGCAGATGCCGCCGCACCGCCTCAAATAATCGATAGAGAAGGTCCATGACCAGTTCGGTGCGCGAACCACTACCCCACCGGCTCCCCACACACGGACACGCGCCTTCACAACCGATACCCTCCCCACAATTTTTAATCTCCCAAATGTAAATATCGTTCTGCAGTGACAAACGTCCCTGAAGTAATCGATACGCCGTGCACCCAGCTCCACCCCCCCCCCCCAATCTTCTTCCCCGCCTGGGTCACACGCCGCGTGATGGACACGAGGGGCACGAGGTGGGAGGAGGTCATCTGGAGACACGAGGGGGGCACACGAAGGGTTACGACGCAGAGCCACGTGGACCCCCAGGGACCTCCTGGGACCCCCTGGGAAACCCAGAGACACGACGTAGACCCCCCCACGGGGCCCTCTCTCTCACCCGTCCGCCCAGGCCGCCACGAGCCCGCGCTCCGCGTCACCTCCCCGTGCCCCGCATCGCACGTGCGTTCGCGCCGCGTGGCCGAGTAGCATCGCCCTCATCGCCATCCTCATCCTCGCCATCGACATCCTTCCTCGGGGCCCAGCGCCCGCTCTGCAACGCGCCCGCCGCGACTCGCACCAAGTCCACACGCGTTAGGACCCCCCCAGAGGTCGGATCCTCGCACTCGCCCAACATGGCGGCCACGTGCCTCAATCTCCCTCTGCCGACAACTACTCACCCAACATGGCGGGCGGGCGTGACGTCATGTTACAAATACTTAGCCATAGCGGGCGTGACGTCACATTACAAATACTTACAGTACCTGCCATTCTAGATTTGAAGCTTTCGTGACTGCCATAGCGGGTGTGACGTCACATTACAAATACTTACAGTACCTGCTATTCTACATTTGAAGCTTTCGTGACTGCCATAGTGGGCGTGACGTCAAATTACAAATACTTTACAGTACCTGCCATTCTAGATTTGAAGCTTACGTGACTGCAAGGATTCATACTTAGGTTTTTTTTTCCGGTAAAGTCACGTAGGTAAAAATAAATAATAAAATGCAAATAATAGAAATACCTGCCATGGCGGGCGTGACGTCACGTTACAAATACTTTTCTTGGCGGACGTCACTTACCCAACATGGCGGGAGTGACGTGACGTTGCAAACACTTACCCAACATGGCGGGAGTGATGTCATGTTGCAACAACTTAACCAACATGGCGGGAGTGACGTCACGTTACAATGCTTACCCAACATGGCGGGTGGACGTGAAGCCTCCCAGCGTTTCAAACAAAACTCGACATCCACTTTTGTTTGAAACGCTTAGGAGCGGCCTGAATCGCAATACATCTGTGCCCTCTCACTCGCAGCCCCCACTGACGACCACAGTAAAGAAACACGATGTCCTCGGTGCAAAGTCAGATAATCTCTTTATTGTACACGGGTTTAAGCGCTGGATTACAACACAACAGCAGCGTTAACTGGAATAAACCGTCCTAACTTGAGACACAAACAAAACAAAAAGCTGTTTCCAACCGCGTCTCACGCTCTCACAGCATCACGGGCAAGGGAATTTTGGTCTCACGCCACCCACTCGTCAACCTCACACCAAACCCCAAAGATCACCCCCTTCCCCCTGTAAGCCTATACGAACTGTTTGTGGTAAGCGCTGTTCGCAAAGCCCCTAATAGCTGCTCGCCAAACCCTGGCCAACTCGCCACGTATAACCAAACTACCCCTGCATGCGCCAGCACCTACGGGATTTATCAGAATCGGGTCTAGCGAGCAGCCCTTTAATCTTACAAGCAAAGCCCCACCGAGCGATGGGCCATTTTTCAGAGGCGATTAGCTCGTCGAAGTGGCTAAAATCATCGCCATTGCACGTGGGGATTTATATCAGCTGCCAAATAATCTCAACCCATGTGTGTGTGTAAATGTGGAGGGCAAAACAGTGAGGGGCCCGGAGAACAACCCACGCGCCCACAGGGAGATCACGAGCACTCCAAATATCAGGGCATCGGGGTCAGAATCGAACCCAAGACCTGGTACGGACCAGGCGAGGTAGTTAACATCTCAACACCGTGGCGTCTCCGGTCCGGTGTCCGCCCAGCGTGACGAGGTCCTGGGCTCGACTGTCCATCTCGTGTGCTTTTTCAACCCCGGCTCGCAACGCGTTCGAGATATCTCCCCGCCATCTGGATGATAACCCAGCCGTGGGTATTAGAGGCCAACGTTGTGGCGGAACGGCAGTGGGTCCAGATGGGGCCCGTAAATTGGACCCCGTGGGTTGAAGCGATCCGTGCCGAGCTCTGCCATGCCCTCATGCGCGCGAGTTGTCTCCGCGGTTCTCCCACACGAAGCCAAAGCTCTCGCTACCAACGGCATTCAAGGCCAAACATCCCAACGTATCAGCAGCAGCAGCAGCACCCTCCTAAATACTGTACAGTTAAGACCCGGTGAAGCTCTGCTGGGTAATTAAATGGACGGTATTGCTGTTGCACTGCACTACTCTCTCATCAACTGCACGGTGCAGGACGGTCAAATAACCAAATAACCACCACGGCCCGCGGTAAGTAGGTGCAAGGAGGCACTCATCCAGCATGCGTGCGACCGTGTAAACAGCAGGGGACAGCATGTGTCCACAAATTTGCCCACTCGCCAAGTTTTGTTGCTAGATCTAGGGCAGGGGTCGGCAACCAAAATAACAAGAAGAGCCATTTCTTTCCAATTCGGTACAAAATTCAGTATTTCAAGAGCCGCAATGCATCTGAGTACATACTGTACATACGTACATATCGTCAAGAAGCAGCCCGTAAAGAGCCGCATGCGGCTCCGGAGCCGTAGGTTGCCGACCCCTGATCTAGGGAGAGACACGTTTTGGGGGTTTTCCTGGCAACACAGTTTAGTAAAAATGACTCGCGGCCAATCGAGTCCCCCAAGGTGTGGGAGCAACTCCAGGACCCTTCTGAATCCTGTATCCGTGTCCTAGACGGAGTAACGGCAACTCTCCCCTCATTGAATCGGCGATGCTGCCCTCCGGATGCCGCTTTTCCTACCAAGTCCGGCTCCAGCGGTGCGGGCCACCTACTGCTTGCACACGATGAGGTTGCGCGTCATGTCGAACGAGTTGCCGTCGGGCTGCAAGGTGAGCGTGGTGCCGTCCCGAGAGAGGACGCGCAGGAACCCAAAGTCGTCGAGTCCGAGCACCGTGGCCTCCGGTCCGGTGTCGCTGTTGAGTCGCACCTGGGTCCCGCTATGGGTGGCGGGGGTGGTGGGGGGAGATGCGGACACGCGAAGACGACAACAACACGGCGTGTTATAACGTGGCGATGGGGGGGGGGGGGAGCGGCGCGGTGACGGCACTCGTGCCGCCTCACCGCAGGGAGTTCCTGGGTTCGATTCCTAACTCTGGATGTTTTCTGTGCGGGGTTCTACCCCTGTTCTGCTGAGTGTGTGATATTATAAATGTGTGCAGTTTGTATGTTCTCCCCTGTTCTACACAGGTTTGTACAGGTTCACCGGTTTCCTCCCATAGCAAAAAAGAAACAATGTGACTGGTATTGGCCAAACATGCTGAAAGATGACCTGCAATTTTCTCAATTGGGATTACACACAGCAACGACATCTCTCCCTCCTGCGAAAAAACTTTGCAGAACCCAATAAAAAAAAGCATCTTGAGACTCAGGCTTCCCTGCGTAAACAAGCTCACGAATAAATAATGAAACCCGCTCACCCCCTCAACATAACGTGCAACTCATCTTTTTGGTTCTTTCGGTAAAGTCAAGTAGAAGGGAAATAATAAAATAATAGAAGTAAAACATAATAAAGTAATTCTCACGACGTTTCGGCCACAACGCAAGCAGCCGTCCTCAGGTGAAGAACAGGTCTGTCGGAAAGACAGTGTCCGAAACGTCGTGAGAATTATTTAATGTTTTATTTCTATTATTTTATTACTTCCCTTCTACGTGACTTTACCGAAAGAACCAAGAAGACGAATCCCTGCAGTCACGAAAGCTTTAAATCGAAATTTAAAACGTGCGATGTGTGCGTGAAACAGCAGCGCCCAGCCGGCCGATGTTTTACGGCGCCGATAACCCGGGCCGACCGCAACCACCGCTGTGGTTTAAAGCTGTCCTGGCCTAGGCCGAGCAAGTGGACGAGGCCGGGCCGAGGTCCATCTTGGCGTTGTTCAAAGCGATCCGGGCAACACGATCCACGCTCCCGTCCCCTCACCTGTGCAGCCAGCGCTGGTAGTAAAGCGGGAGGACGGCAGCCGGGCCGCCCGCCTGGAACGAGTCGACGAGCCGCTCCAGCTGCGTGACGGTGCTCGCGATGGATCCGGCGGTGCTCATCGGAGCCAGCGGCGCATCTCCCGCTCTCCTGGCTCCGTTCCATTCCGCCACAGCGGCGTTCACGCACCATGTGGGGCGATCGTTGCTCACGTTCACGCCGCAACCTGGTGCACCGAGAGCGCCGTCAACACCGGGAAGTGTGTACGGTACAACGCACATTATTCTAATCTCGTATTGCGCGTGGCAGCAGCGATATGGTCCAGGAGTGTCTGCTCGCCACAATGAGAGGGCTTCAGGAGAGAGTTTGTGTAGTTTTGCTTTTCCTCCTCTGTTGAAGGAACGCAGACTACAGCGGTTTACTTAGTCCATAGCTTGGGTTGCACAGCCAGTCGAACCATGGCTTGTCTTACATTTTTCATTCATCATGAGATTTGTTCATTGGCTTATTGATGTTCTGATACAGTTGATGGTTACACCGGTGTCTTCGAGGAGGAGGAATGTCTTTGTGTATGTCAGTGACTATTGAACAGTGGCTGCTTACGTGTATACCAGCGCGCGCGTACCAATGAGCACTTGGAAGGTGTCTCCAGTGAGGGTGGAGTTGACCAGGACTCCACCCACCTTGAACTCCGACCCATAGTAAATGTCATTTGGCCATTTGACCCTCAAGTCAATGTCCTGCGCCCACACAGTGGAGAGAAGGTTAAGCAGACACGTGCGTCGCGTGAGCGCAGCAACAGAGCAGCGATTCCCAAGCGTGCGAATAATGCAAGCAAGAATCGTGCAAGCAAGAATCGTGCAAGCAAGAATCGTGCAAGCGAGAATGATGCCGATTATACGCCAACGACGTCGGCACAAAATAAGGAGAAATTAATAAAAACGAGTCAAATTAATTCAATCTCAAATTTCACTGTGATGATACCGACCTAACTTCGAGTGCGTCTCACCGATTGCTCCTTCAAGGGTATTATTACACAGGGATTCTTCAATGCAAGGTAGATCATACATTGTACCATTAGCAGGGTAATTACAAATCGGGGGTGAGAGCAGATTGGATGATAAGACAATGGGCCAGTCGGACCGCCACTCGTTTTGTTCAGCGTTCCACCTTGATATGAAGTTGAACGTCGAATCTCGTTGCCCACCCTGCCAAGTGTTCGAATGCCCTCCCCCCCTTTGAAGCAGTGCCGGCACGCTGCGTTGGGAAAGTGCCTCGAGACGCTTTTGCATCTGGACGTCAATCCAAACGGTGTCGCGTAATCGAGTTCAACAGGCCAGCTGGCTCGGCGGTGGAGCGAGCGGCTCGCAACCGGAAAATCGCGAGTTCAAATCCGGGTTGGGGGAGGGGGGGGGTCGACTCGGCGCATCATCCATACAGAGTTAATAAAAACGGGGACCACTTCCACTTTGCCAGGAAGACAACAGCGGTCGTCCTAGGGACAGGTGGGGCATGACTGCGATCGAGCGATGAGCTCGTGTGAGTGGCCTGCGCGAAAGGCTGTGACCCTCGCCTCGTATCCCGGCGCCGAGCGCACGCCCTCCACCACCGCCAGCGCCACCAGGTGCTGCAGGAACGGCAGGTGCTGCCCCAGGCGCGAGTCGGAGCGCACCGCCAGCGGCAGCGTGAACATGGCGCAGCCGACGGGGCTCAGCCACGCGTTCCCGCCCCGGCCTGGAGGACAGAGGTCGCAAACGGGTTTTGATTCCTTACCCGTACCCGGCCGTACCAGGGTCGCAAACGGGTACCCGTACCCGTACCCGGCCAGGTATGGGTACCCGTACGCTACCCGTACCCATACCCTACCCGAAATGAGTGACAAACGGTTACTCACCGGTGACTCACGGCCTACCCGTACCCGGCCACACCAGGGTGGCAAACGGGTACCCGGTTGGGACCTCTGCTGGAGGAGCAGCGGCCCAGAGACAATGGAACAACGCAGGGTGGCTTCTCCATGCCAGCCGGAAGTTATTCCCACACCCTGCACACCACCACATCCAGTATACCCTCTCATCGCTATGGCCGTGGGTGGCTACTACGGGTCACGTGCCACCTGTTGCAGTCTACCAGCAACATAGAGAATACTTGCTGAAAAATTACGCGCTGCCTAGGAACCATAGACTAAGAGACCCATAGACTTACATAGGACCCATAGACTTACATAGGATCTGCCTGGGCCAGTGCTGTACAGAATATTCCCACACCACGGTACACCGCGCATCCAGCATTCTTCTCATCGCTGTGGCTACTAGTAGTCGCGTGCCACCTACTCTGGTATACCAGCAGCCCGGAAAATATATTTGAACCCAACACACCACTTTCATCACGGCTCTCACGATGGCTGTGGACTGACCTTTGCCCTGAGTCTGCCGGGTGGCGATGGCGATGAGGCCGACATCGTCTGGAAGGTGAGGGATCACACTGAGACACACACACACGCGCACACTGCTGTGCAAGTTCGTATATAGGAGGCATCACCATTACTGATCGTCGCGGCGGTGACATTGCACATGTGAACGGTCAGAGTGAATTCCTGCTTAAATTCATAATCAACGTTTTTGGGTTTAGATCGCGTTATTTATAAATGTGTCGTAACCCTCCACCACCCGACACGGCCAATCAGTAAAAAGTGTCACTTTGACAAAAGACAAATAGTTCACTGCTTTAGCCCACCGGTGTGTTGAAGCGTGAAACCACAACATTTACAATTTTTGAGTACGACGTTTCGCTGGTAATTGCATCCAGCATCATCGGGCAATTACCAGCGAAACGTCGTACTCAAAAATTGTAAATGTTGTGGTTTCACGCTTCAACACACCGGTGGGCTAAAGCAGTGAACTATTTGTCTTTTGTCAACGTGACACTTTTTACTGATTGGCCGTGTCGGGTGGTGGAGGGTTACGACACATTTATAAATAACGCGATCTAAACCCAAAAACGTTGATTATGAATAATATTGGTCGCGAAAGCCTACGTGTTCCTGCTTAAAGTTGCACTTAGGCAGCGCTCACCACTTGCTTACAGACCATTTCTATGGCAGAGACAAGTTAATCCACAGGACAAACATTGTTGATTCACCCACAGAGTAGTATGCATCTTCACTTTTGATTTAAAGCTTTCGTGACTGCAGGGATTCATATTCATATTTTTTATTATTTTATATTTATATTATTTTATTATTTCCCTTCTACGTGACTTTACCGAAAGAACCAAGAATATACATCTTCACTTTGTTTCACCTTCGCTAGCCGCGTGTGTTAGGGCCATGCTGGAGGACCACCTCTGCCATCACTGCTATGAATGCTGTAACCAAGCTCCGTGAACTCAGGGGGGGAGGCTATCCACTCGGTTTATCGTCGTGCACCCACGGCAGGATATTTTCACTACGTTGTTCATTCGTGTTTTTCGCGCTGTTCATTGTTCATGCCGTTTACAGCGAGTTCTGGTAGTTTTCGCACATTCCCTCCAGCCAGGATTTGAACTCGCCAAGCGACCTGAAATTCAATAACTCAGTCGATAATGATGATGATATGATGATGATGATATGATGATGATGATATGATGATGAGAGCCCGCTCCGTGAAATGCCAGCAGCTCCGAGTCCCCTCCACCAGAGGCTGCCTCCCCGAAAACGTAACCGGATTTTTGTCATCAACGCAAAACGATTTCCCGCTCTCAAACTCAAGACACGCAACTGGGACGAGTCTGGAGGCTTCTAAAACCCCGTAAGAAGTCGTGCACGTTTCGATTTAAAGCTTTCGTGACTGCAGTCTGTCGAGAAGACAATCTCATTCAGACTCTGTCTTCTCGACAGACCTGTTCTCCACCTGAGGACGGCTGCTTGCGCTGTGGCCGAAACGTCGTGAGAATTATTTTATTATGTTTTATTTTTATTATTTTATTATTTCCATTCTACGTGACTTTACCGAAAGAACCAAGAAGAAGACGTGCACGGTGAAAATGTTCGGTCACACTCTAAAGGTCAAAGGTTAAAGGTCAAAAGTCGTCCGTCGTCAATACCACAGGGCCGCTGGCTTCTGCCGGTCGTCACGAGTCGAAACTCGACTGTACAATTTACGTTAATCGGGTTCTGTGGTTGTCGTGCACGTAGACAGTTTCTCAAAATGTAATCAATCTCAAAAGTTACTGATTGGCCGTGTCGGGTGGTGGAGGGTTGCGACACATTTATAAATAACGCGATCTAACCCATGGGTAATACTGGCCGCGAAAGCCACGTTCATCTTGCAGTTTATGCCAATTGTGCATTCAACTCCAATTGGCCAGATATCTCCCTGAACTCGTAATGGCCAATAATTAAAGAATGTTGGTGCCCTGCATGGACTCGGCTAATATGTGGCGGCGCCAAAGGGGTCTTGCTGGCTGCGGTTGCAAACATCGTCCTGACGAAGCCCCTCATCGCGGATCCCACCACCACCACCACCACCCCGAGCCATTGGGGGGATCACTGCCCCCTGCAAGCACTGGACTTCCTTACATCGTATCCGCACCGGTCGCGGCAGATTGAACCTTTCCGCAATTGGAAAAGAACAGGATCGCCCAAATGCGACTTGCTCGCATCACAGCAGCGGTCTCTGTGTGAACTTAGGGGGTCTCGTGTGAACTCGCGTCCACTCCCAGCCTTGCACCCGTGGTTCACGCTCGCCGTGCTCTGAAAGCCGGCGGCTTGGCTCCCAACTCGAGGCACGGATTCACAGTCCGAGTGGGAAGCCAGGACGCTCACCCATCAAGCAGCTCCATGGTGGAGCCCACCACCTCACAGTGCACCACCAGCCGCCCCAGCAGCCGCGTGCGCAGCATCCCGCGGTACGCCTCCAGGTCAAAGTGCGGCGGGGCCAGGAGGTCGGGGGGCGCCTCGGTGACGACGGGGAGCAGGGTCGGCGTGGCGACGTCGCCGTCCGCGAGCGAGCGCACGAACCGGAGGGAGACCCTGCGGGATGCCAGCACCCCGGACTCGCTTAGCCGGGGCTCCAGGGCGCTCAGCAGGGAACGCTTCATGCGCTGGCGACACGAGGGACACGGCACACGAGCCGCACCCAAACATTTAGCACTGCTTATTTTAGTAATAGGTTTTTACCCTGATAATTGTTTTACCCTTCTATCTGGCAACAAAACTGACACCTTTTTTACAAAGAGTCATAACTCTGATAATGTGCACTGTCCTGTGCACATTATCAGAGTTATGTTTTTTGTTTGCATTATGACTGCAGGTATTGTGGTCTATGTAAACATGACTCCTTGTAAAAAAAAAGGTGCCAGTTTTGTTGCCAAATAGAAGGGTAAAAAAACAATTATCATATTTTTTACTGGCAAATGAGGTTCCAATGAGGTTTTTACCCTTTCAACTGGTACAAAACTGACACCTTTATACAAGGCATCATGTTTGCAATAACCACAACACAAGCAGTCAAAATGCAAACAAAAATAAACAACTCTGATGATGATAATTATATGCACTGTCCTTGAAGCTGATTGGTCCACACCCGAGACAGCTTTTCTTAGAGCCCAGTCTCCATTGGTGTTGGACCAGATGACGCCAAAAGGCGTACAACTCAAAAACAGCGCACTATCAAAGCATTTACACTATGAGACCTCCTTTACCAGTGGCAAAATATAGTAATAGGTTTTTACCCTTTCAACTGGTACAAAACTGACACCTTTATACAAGGCACAACTGACACCTTTATACAAGGCATAAAGGTGTCAGTTTTGTACCAGTTGAAAGGGTAAAACCCTATTACTATATTTTGCCACTTGGTAAAGGAGGTCTCATAGTGTAACTGCTTATTTTATCGCCAACTGGCCAAGTAGCTCGGCCGCAGAGCGAGCCGCTCATCAGTTGCAGGGTTGCGAGGTCAAATCCCGGTTTTGGGGGTTGACTCGGCATATTCGGGGGAGATAGAATACCACTTTGTGGGGAAGTCAGACAAATTTGTCCTCTGGTTCGTCTCGTTTTTACCACAGGAATGCGGAATTTCCACCCCTGAGAATGAGCACCGCCTCAATGCTCATTTGAGCAGGAAAAGACTTTGACCACTGTCGCCGGTTCTTTCTCGGGCGAGTCCCTAACGGCAACACGACTTTACGCTCAACTTTAATTCACATTGGACCATCTTTACGAGATGTGACCCCGAGTCACACACAGAGCCAACGCATTACGACGTTCAACCTCGGTTGCAACGCATTCTAAACGACAGGAAATCCACGCCTCTCTCTCTCCCTCCCCGAGCAGCAGTCTCACCGGCTCCAGGGCCCACAGTATAGCCGGGGTGAGAGTGGGCGCGTCGCCTGGACCACAGTTCAAACCCAGGTGGCCCAGGATCTCGGCGAGAACCTCACAGCGCGCTTGGCCGTCTGGCGCCAGGACCCCCTCGACTCCGGCCAGGGAGCCCGTCAGGTCGACCTAAGACAGGCCAACAAAGCACACACGCGCACACGCGACGAGTACGCGCGCGCGAATCAACACGTGCAATGAATTAACGTAGAGACCCGGGGCGCGCACACGTGGGTGGACACACTGGCTCTGACGCACGCACGAGCGCACACTGAACACCGTGGCCTGTGCACACAGATGCCAAGCACTGCACTACTGCTCTCCGTTTGTCAGTAGGCGTACAAAGACACACATGCATGGGTGCACACAAACAGGTGTACGCGATGATGCAAGGGTACAAAGACAAAGCTATAGCCTTGACATACTTTTGGAAAAAGCGCTGTTAGAGAAGCACTGATGTATGTTTAACTTCTTTCTGACCGTATGTAGCCAACCATGCAAATCGGAGGTGCGGGGGAAGGACAATAATCTAAACACACAAAGCAGTTCTAAAGAAATTCGTTTTCATTTCTCAATGATTTTCTCTGGGAAAACTGGTTTCCTCCATAATGCAAAATTCTGAAGAAGGATGAGCCAAATTTGCCAATGTTGGAACCTCCTGAAAAAGATTAGAAACTCGGTGAAGCTTCTCTCGATTAATATGGGAATATTAGTAACAGGCACACTGGTATCAATATTAAGCTTGATTTGAAAGCCAGCAGGGCACACAAGGAGTGGGTGGCCAGCACCACGCCCGACCGCCTTGCAAAGGTACACAAACTCTATGCACACGCCGCTATGCGCACGCACACACGCACACACGCACACACGCACACACGCACGCACGCACACACGCACACACGCACACACGCACGCACGCACACACGCACACACGCACACACGCACACACGCGGCTGTGTAGCGATGGCATCGGAGACCTGGCAGAGAACCACGGCGCCGCCCTCCTCCCCGTAGGCCTGGTAGACGATCACGGCTTCCCCTCCAGACCCGGCCAATCGAGCCCAGACCTCCACGCACCCAGCATCCTCCAGGGCGGCCGTGACCTCCGCGCCGTCACCTCCGACCCCCACGATGACCCCGTCGGTGGGTGCGCTAAGGATGACATCGGGCTTGTCGCCGCCCCTCTGAAACCTGATTGGCTGCAGCAGAGAGGGGGGGGGAGGGAGGTGCATCTTTTGTGCACATGGACAACGTGTACCAATGTACTTGTGGCCGCATCATCAGCCATGATCATTCCACTGCTGGATGAAGGCCTTCCCCCAAGCTGTCGCCATCGCTCGGTACCTGCGACGTAAAGGGCCATCCACCTGCAGCGAGTCGATTTCAACGCTCCATCTCTCCCCCCGGTGGGCCGTGTCCTCGGATACGTTCCACCACGGGGCTGCGACTCCCATCATTATCCTTGACAATCGGCCACCGTCTCTTCTGGGCAGCAGGCCCTGCCCAAGCCCACTCACTTTTCTCAACAGTTATAATGACGTAAGGCCCCACTGGGCTAAGCAGCTCTGCTACAAGGACGCCCACAGCTCAAGGCCGCAGCAGCAGTGACAGGACATCTCGGGGGGAAAATGCGCAAACTAGCAAGAGCAAAATGAAATATTTACACAAAACCCACACCAGGATAACACAGCAGTGCTTACGTACAAACAGCATTGTCCAAAGTTCATATGCTGGGTGCAAAATGAAAAATAAAATACATGCGGCCACAGACGGTCAGTTGCTGCATTGAATAACAAAATTAACATATTGTGCAATGTACTCAGTGACTGGGGGGGGGTCTGTGGACAGACCGATGTTTTTGAGTTGATGCCGTGCAGATGTTGCCCAGCAAATTGAGTCACAAACGCCGACCCCGAGCAGTGCTCACGTACCCTGTGTACCCCGCGTACCCGACGTTCCCCGTGCACACACGCTACCTGCGCCACGCGTGCGCCCTCCTCCTCCTGCCCTCCTCCTCCTCCCCGCCGCACGCCCACGCCCCCGCACGAAGCACGCGAGCAGAGCGCCAGCACGGCGCCGCCGCTGGCCGCGTACGCGAGGAACCGCTCGCTCGTCTCCTCGGGCAGCGGCCGTGGCGACGCCAGCACCAGCAGCCGCGTGTGCTCGGGCCACGGGTGGGCCCGAGCCGGCGCCTCTTCGAGGCGGTAGACGGTGTAGTGGTCGGGGCGCAGAACCGAGTGGAGGGCGGCGCACACGAGCCCGAACCTGCCGCACGGGCAGAAGAGAGCACGGAGGTAACAAAGCCCGGACGTGAGTCGACAGCGCGGATGGCTGGAGGGGGATTCGGCCAATGGGGGCAGCAGAGGAGAAGGAGCGATCTCGCACCGAGCGGCAGGCCCGGCTGCTGGATCGGAAGGGGGCGCACGAAGGGGAGCAGAGTGAGAGGAGAGGGGCAAGGTGAGCAGGGGCGGGTCCTTGGAGGTTCTTGGAGACGGGGCGATTTTGTAGGCGACGCGTAGCGATTTGGGAGCCGGACGAGGCATCGAGGGCCAGGGCCGCGGGTTTACGAGGCTCGCGCGCCACGCCAAACGCACCTGCGGTCAGCGTCGGGCCCGTCCTGCCCGGTGTAAACCAGCACGTTGGGCGGCTTGTTCGACGACCCGTGACCCCGCGCTCGCGTCCCCTCCCGCGCCTCGCTTCCCGGCTCGTCCAGCCGCTCGTCCTCGGAACCGCTCTGCCGGCCGCCCCGCGGGCCTTCCCGGCCGTCCGCCCTGGGCGCGTCCTGGCGATCGGGCTCCGCGTTGCCGGTCCGCTCGCAGTCGCGATCATCGTCGTCGTCGTCGTCGTCGTCGTCGCTGTCGCAGTCTCGCGGGAGCTCCACGAGGTTCTCCATGGAGGCGGAGCGCACGGACTCGATGGTGCTGCTCTCCAGCCCGAGGCACTCGCAACAGCTCGATAGGTGCAGGGGCCGGGCATCCTCGTGCTCCTCCCCCGTCGACGCCGCCGCCGCCGCCGCCGCCCCCCCACGCGGCTCGCCCACGTGGCAGCCGGCGCCTCTCGCATCGTCGAGCGGCTCGGCCATCTCTGCCGCGCCCTGATGCAACCGGCAGCGGTGGCGTCAGCGTCGCGACGACGTTGTCGGTTAATATCCAATCTCGGAACGGATTCCGGGCGCCTCCCACATCGACCGGCAGCGACCGGTTCGGTGAGCTCAAATTTCGGGATGGCCAATTGTCATGGCCGACAGAGCATCGACAAAGGGTTGTGAAGTAATTGTTGATGTTGCGCGCACACGTGTGTGTGTGCACGTGAGAGAGTTGCGGTGGCGTGCCATTGCCGTCGTTCAGGTGCGTGACACACGGTGTCAAGGTGTACGTCGTCCTAACTCGGTTAACATCTCGAGCTGGATAAAGCAACTTTGCTGCTTTTGCTTAATAAGTTTCACTTCCCTGAGCCATACGTGTCAAGGGAGCCAAAGTCCACAGGATTTAAGTGAAGGCTGCACTTTCTAACACCACTCTGGGTGACCCCGCCCACCCAGGGGTGTGGGAAAGGGCTTCTCGCTCGGCCACTGGACAACAAACGTGTTTGTCAATCCACTGCTGGATAAGGGCCTCCCCCTACACCCTGTGGGTCGTGGTGGTTACCATACTTCACCGGGCTGATCGGAGTGGGCTGGTGAAGGTGGGGAGCACGTGAACGTTTGAGTAACCACCATGAATTTGCAAGTCTGCAAGTCTAAGCTAGCCACGATTTCAATTTAAATCTGTGTACAAAGCCCCCAATACACACATACCGTAGATTGCGTGTCTACGAGTACATTCCACGTGCGTGTGCGTGGTGTACGTGCATGTTAGTGTAGTCGCTCGGTGTGTCCCGTGTACCGTGCGTAACAGTGTTGTCTTAGGTAACAATTTACACAAGTTCAGACTGGTGGTACATGCAGCGCTTCCGGGAGATTGTTCCACGTTCAAACTCTACGCTCGCGCAACCAGCACGGAATCGCTTGTAAGAATCGATGTGATGGCGGTGAGCAGGAAGGGCCTTCCATGCCTGCAGTAGCGTCAGTACAGCCCAAGTCCTACATGGACTGCGTGATGAACAGCGAGGGCAAGTTGTGGCTCTAAAGGAGGCGACTGTCTGAAGGGGGACCAGGTATGAGAATACATTTCGTGAGTATCTACCCCTCTCGCACGCCAGGGGGGGCATTCCCGTCTCCTCCCACATGTACACACACTTCTTCGTAGAGTTGGGTAAACATCTACAGAGAGGATCACAGAGCTTGGACAACTGTTGACATCGCACCTGGCTGTCTATCGACTCGTCTGCGGTTGCCTGCGCCTTCGCTGTTATGAGATAAAATCTCCGTGAACGAAGCCGTTTAAAATTAGATTCTCACCAAGTTTTCCTTTGCGTGCGTTTTTGTTGTTTTTGGTGCTTGTGCACCGCTGCCAATTAAGTAACTGTAACATTTCACTCGATTCTGAACACCGACAGCTGTGCTCAGGCGGTCTTCTCGCTGATCGTGTATGGAGCGGTGCAGTGGGAGGCTTGACCTGGGCTCTGGGCAGTCGAGTGGCGGTGACCTCAGCCTCACAGGTCACCTCGGGGTCGTCTTTTGGTCTCGTTCCAACAGAACACGCTGGGTTGTGCCTGCAGAATACAGCAGCCATTGTCAACATGAGCAGCGATACCTCGACTGTACTACAGATCAGAGAGCTGGACTCTAACTAAGCAGCTTGAAAAGAATGTTGACATCTGAGGCAAGGTGTCGGAGACAAATGCTTGACATTTTCATGGCAAGACCGGAGAACCCATGCAGAGGTCAGCGAGGGAACGTGGCAATGCGAGTGTGGAGATGTGATGATTCTAGATTTGAAGCTTTCGTGACTGCAAGGATTCATACTCTTGGTTTTTTCGGTAAAGTCACGTAGGTAAAAAAATGAAATTAAATTAATTAAAATCAAATAATAAAATTCACAATTTTTATTATTATTATTTTATTTTTATTAATTTAAATTGCATTTTTTACCTACGTGACTTTACCGAAAAACACTAAGAGATGTGATGAGGCAATAGTGGCTGGGCTGGGTGGGAGGAGGGCCGATTGCCTAGAGAAGAGACACTGGGGTGGCCTCCACGGGTCCAGCGACCAAGGGAAGCCAAGGCCTAGGAGGAGGAGACGGTGGGACCCTGTAAAGGCAGATTATTGGGGGTCGCGTGGCATCAATGGCTTTGGTCACAATGGCATCTTGGTCTATTGCCCCGTGGGTTGTTTATCCAGGATACGATTTTCCACAGTGGACCCCATGCTGTGTACAAGAGAGTCCCGACACGCACGGTGTACACACACACACACGGTGTACACACACACACGATGTACACACACACACACGATGTACACACACACGATGTACACACACACACGATGTACACACACACGGTGTACACACACACACGATGTACACACACACGGTGTACACACACACACGGTATACACACACGGTGTACACACACACACGGTGTACACACACACACGGTGTACACACACACACACGGTGTACACACACACACGGTGTACACACACACACACGATGTACACACACACACGGTGTACACACACACACGGTGTACACACACACACGGTGTACACACACACACGGTGTAAACACACACACGATGTACACACACACACGATGTACACACACACGCACACACGGTGTACACACACACACGGTGTACACACACACACACGATGTACACACACACGATGTACACACACACACGATGTACACACACACACGATGTACACATGCACACACAGCGTACGCGCACCTGTGCAAGACTTGGCACCCGACAGCTTCTTCAGAGATTCCGAGTTGTACTTTAGGAGGGCCCGCTTCAGTGCAGAGGAAGCCCTCTAAGTCCACGGCTGTCACACACAGGCACACACAGGCACACAAATACAACGATCGCCCATATAGACTGAACAGACTGTTGGGGCAAGTGCTGTTAGCGAGCACCTATGAAGGCCGGAATGGCACACGAGGGGGTTGGTGGCCAGAATCACGCCCGGCCGCCTTTGTCTCCCCAGTGGTGATGTTTACACACCGCACCAGGTACTCATTTTAGGCCGAGTCGACCTAGGGGAGGCCCAGGACCAGTTCAGATAATAGCCACTGGGTGTTGGCCTGTGAGCGGGGATCGAACTCGGGTTACCGGGTTTGTAGGGCAGCACGCTAACCACTACACTTACTGCTCCCCGCATGAGTACAAAGACAAAGAAACAAAGATCCCCCATATAGCCTGTAACAGACTGTTGGGGCAAGTGCTGTTAGCGAGCACCTATAAAGGCCGGAAAGGCACACGAGGGGGTTGGTGGCCAGAATCACGCCCGGCCGCATTTGTCTCCCCAGTGGCGCTGTTTACACAACGCACCAGGTACTCATTTGAGGCTGAGTTGACCTAGGGGAGGCCCAGGACCGACTCAGATACTCGTCACTGCTCCATCTCGAACTCGGGTCGCCGGGTTTGTACAAACACACAAAACGTTTTATCTTACTGGGTAAGGCCCACTGAGCTATGTAGCTCTTTTTCAGAAATGACCCGGCCACAAATGATAGTTCAACAAAGAGGATCATCACGTGGAAATGTACAGCAGCCAAATAAACGCGTGATGTGGATTCTAAATGTGAATGGAAAAACCGGAGGACCCGGAGAAAAATCCACGCCATGACGGGATCGAACCCACGACCTCCTGCATACCAGGCGAGGTAGTTAACATCTCCTAGCCACCACATCTCCTAGCCACCGCACCGTGTACCACAAGCACACACGAGGCAGACGCCCTCAACTCGGCCCTCTTGCGTGTGGTTTAAAAACAAACAAAAATGACAGTGGCCGACCCCAGCCCCCACGGCAATGTCATGGAACGACCTATGGCTGTCATGCAGAGATAAAGCCTCACGGGAGGAGATGGGGCTGCAGTGTGTTGTGTGTGAAGTCAAATTTAATTGACTGTTAAATCTGACCTAGCAGGCGGTGCGGTAGTGTAGCGGTTAGTGCGCTGGCCACCCGAGTTCGATGAGCGCTTACGGACAACACCGGTGACGATTATCTGACCCGGTCATGGGCCTCCCCTAGGTCGACTCAGCCTCAAATGAGTACCCGGTGCGGTGTGTAAACATCGCCACTGAGGCGACAAAGGCGGCCGGGCGTTGTGCTGGCCACCCACCCCCTCGTGCGCCGTGCCGGCCCTCATAGGTGCTGCTCGCTAACAGTCTGTCAAGGCTACGCGGGGGACCTTCGTCTCCGAAGACGCGACATTGTTCCCCGGCGCCGACTCACAGATGAGCGAGTGGGCCTCCTCCCCCGAGTCGAGCTGGAGCCCGACGGTGAGGAAGGCCGCTCCCAGCCTCGCGAAGGCCTCCTCCGTGGCCTCGGCGAGGACGCGGCGCGGCTCCCCAAGCCTCAGCGCCAGCGGCACGCAGCAGCCCGACCACAGTGCCGCCGCCCCCGCCTGCCGGGCCTCCACGCCGGGGGCCGCCCCGGCCGACGGGGAGCGAACCTCGACCACGAAGGTGACGAGGTCGGGGCCCCGGGCCCGCGGGGCGCCGGTCCGGATCCACCCGCTCACGTCGACGCGCACCTGCGGCAACACGGAGACATCGATACACAGCCATCATCATCCCCATCACCCCCCATCACACACACAGCCATCATCATCCCCATCACCCCCCATCACACACACAGCCATCATCATCCCCATCACCCCCCATCACACACACAGCCATCAACATCACCCCCATCACCCACACAGCCATCATCACCCCCATCACCCCCATCACACACACAGCCATCATCACCCCCATCACCCACACAGCCATCATCACCCCCATCACACACACAGCCATCATCACCCCATCACCTCCACCACCATCACCCCCATGACCCACACAGCCATCATCACCCCCATCACCCCCCATCACACACACAGCCATCATCACCCCCATCACCCCCCATCACACACACAGCCATCATCACCCCCATCACCCCCCATCACACACACAGCCATCATCACCCCCATCACCCCCCATCACACACACAGCCATCATCACCCCCATCACACACACAGCCATCATCACCCCCCATCACACACACAGCTATCATCACCATCACCCTCACACAGCCATCATCACCCCCATCACCCCCCATCACACACACAGCCATGATCACCCCCATCACCCCCCATTACACACACACAGCCATCATCACCCCCCATCACCCCCCATCACACACACAGCCATCATCACCATCACCCTCACACAGCCATCATCACCCCCATCACCTCCACCACCATCACCCCCATGACACACACAGCCATCATCACCCCCATCACCCCCCATCACACACACAGCCATCATCACACCCATCACCCCCCATCACACACACAGCCATCATCACCCCCCATCACCCCCCATCACACACACAGCCATCATCACCCCCATCACCCCCCATCACACACACAGCCATCATCACCCCCATCACCCCCCATCACACACACAGCCATCATCACCCCCCATCACACACACAGCCATCATCACCATCACCCTCACACAGCCATCACACACACAGCCATCACCCACACAGCCATCACCCTCACACAGCCATCATCACCCCCATCACCCTCACAGCCATCACCCACACAGCCATCACCCTCACAGCCATCACCCTCACAACCATCACACACACAGCCATCACCCACACAACCATCACCCTCACAACCATCACCCACACAGCCATCACCCTCACAACCATCACACACACAGCCATCACCCACACAACCATCACCCTCACAACCATCACCCACACAACCATCACCCTCACAACCATCACCCTCACAACCATCACACACACAGCCATCACCCACACAGCCATCACACACACAGCCATCACCCTCACAGCCATCACCCACACAACCATCACACACACAGCCATCACCCACACAGCCATCACCCTCACAACCATCACACACACAGCCATCACCCACACAGCCATCACACACACAGCCATCACACTCACAGCCATCACCCTCACAACCATCACCCACACAACCATCACCCTCACAACCATCACCCACACAACCATCACCCACACAGCCATCACACTCACAACCATCACCCTCACAGCCATCACCCTCACAGTCATCACACACACAGCCATCACCCTCACAGCCATCACACTCACAGCCATCACCCACACAACCATCACCCTCACAACCATCACCCACACAACCATCACCCACACAGCCATCACACACACAGCCATCACCCTCACAGCCATCACACTCACAGCCATCACACACACAGCCATCACCCACACAACCATCACCCACACAGCCATCACCCTCACAGCCATCACACACACAGCCATCACCCACACAGCCATCACCCTCACAACCATCACCCTCACAGCCATCACACACACAGCCATCACCCTCACAGCCATCACCCTCACAGCCATCACCCTCACAGCCATCACACACACAGCCATCACCCTCACAACCATCACCCTCACAGCCATCACACACACAGCCATCACACACACAGCCATCACCCTCACAGCCATCACACACACAACCATCACCCACACAGCCATCACACTCACAACCATCACCCTCACAGCCATCACCCTCACAGCCATCACACACACAGCCATCACACACACAGCCATCACACACACAGCCATCACCCACACAGCCATCACCCTCACAACCATCACCCTCACAGCCATCACCCTCACAGCCATCACCCTCACAACCATCACCCTCACAACCATCACCCTCACAACCATCACCCTCACAGCCATCACCCTCACAGCCATCACCCACACAGCCATCACCCACACAGCCATCACCCACACAGCCATCACCCACACAGCCATCACCCACACAGCCATCACCCACACAGCCATCACACACACAGCCATCACCCTCACAACCATCACCCTCACAACCATCACCCTCACAACCATCACCCTCACAACCATCACCCTCACAACCATCACCCTCACAACCATCACCCTCACAGCCATCACCCACACAGCCATCACCCACACAGCCATCACCCTCACAGCCATCACACACACAGCCATCACCCTCACAGCCATCACCCACACAGCCATCACCCTCACAACCATCACCCTCACAGCCATCACCCTCACAGCCATCACCCTCACAACCATCACCCTCACAACCATCACCCTCACAACCATCACCCTCACAGCCATCACCCACACAGCCATCACACACACAACCATCACCCTCACAACCATCACCCTCACAGCCATCACCCTCACAGCCATCACCCTCACAACCATCACCCACACAGCCATCACACACACAGCCATCACCCACACAGCCATCACCCTCACAACCATCACCCACACAGCCATCACCCACACAGCCATCACACACACAGCCATCACCCTCACAACCATCACACACACAGCCATCACACACACAACCATCACACACACAACCATCACACACACAACCATCACCCTCACAGCCATCACCCTCACAGCCATCACCCACACAGCCATCACACACACAGCCATCACCCTCACAGCCATCACACACACAACCATCACACACACAACCATCACCCTCACAACCATCACCCTCACAGCCATCACCCTCACAGCCATCACCCACACAGCCATCACACACACAACCATCACCCTCACAACCATCACCCACACAGCCATCACCCTCACAGCCATCACCCTCACAGCCATCACCCTCACAGCCATCACCCTCACAGCCATCACACACACAACCATCACCCTCACAACCATCACCCACACAGCCATCACACACACAGCCATCACCCTCACAGCCATCACCCTCACAGCCATCACCCTCACAGCCATCACCCTCACAGCCATCACCCTCACAGCCATCACCCACACAACCATCACCCTCACAGCCATCACACACACAGCCATCACCCTCACAGCCATCACCCTCACAGCCATCACCCACACAGCCATCACCCTCACAGCCATCACCCACACAGCCATCACCCACACAACCATCACCCTCACAGCCATCACACACACAACCATCACCCTCACAACCATCACCCTCACAGCCATCACACACACAGCCATCACCCTCACAACCATCACCCTCACAGCCATCACACACACAGCAATCACCCTCACAACCATCACCCTCACAGCCATCACACACACAACCATCACCCTAACAACCATCACCCACACAGCCATCACACACACAACCATCACCCTCACAGCCATCACACACACAGCCATCACCCTCACAACCATCACCCTCACAGCCATCACACACACAACCATCACCCTCACAGCCATCACCCACACAGCCATCACACACACAGCCATCACCCTCACAGCCATCACCCACACAGCCATCACACACACAGCCATCACCCTCACAGCCATCACCCACACAGCCATCACACACACAGCCATCACCCACACAGCCATCACACACACAGCCATCACACACACAGCCATCACCCTCACAGCCATCACCCACACAGCCATCACACACACAGCCATCACCCTCACAGCCATCACCCACACAGCCATCACACACACAGCCATCACCCTCACAGGCATCACACACACAACCATCACCCTCACAACCATCACCCTCACAGCCATCACACACACAGCCATCACCCTCACAACCATCACCCACACAGCCATCACACACACAGCCATCACCCTCACAGCCATCACACACACAACCATCACCCTCACAACCATCACCCACACAGCCATCACACACACAGCCATCACCCTCACAGCCATCACACACACAGCCATCACCCTCACAGCCATCACCCACACAGCCATCACACTCACAACCATCACCCTCACAGCCATCACCCTCACAGTCATCACACACACAGCCATCACCCTCACAGCCATCACCCTCACAGCCATCACCCTCACAGCCATCACACACACAGCCATCACCCACACAGCCATCACCCTCACAGCCATCACCCTCACAGCCATCACCCTCACAGCCATCACCCACACAGCCATCACACACACAGCCATCACCCTCACAGCCATCACCCACACAGCCATCACACACACAGCCATCACCCTCACAGCCATCACCCTCACAGCCATCACCCTCACAGTCATCACACACACAGCCATCACCCACACAGCCATCACACACACAGCCATCACCCTCACAGCCATCACCCACACAGCCATCACACTCACAACCATCACCCTCACAGCCATCACCCACACAGCCATCACCCTCACAGCCATCACACACACAGCCATCACACACACAGCCATCACACACACAGCCATCACCCTCACAGCCATCACACACACAGCCATCACACACACAGCCATCACCCTCACAGCCATCACACTCACAGCCATCACACACACAGCCATCACCCACACAGCCATCACACACACAGCCATCACCCTCACAGCCATCACCCACACAGCCATCACCCTCACAGCCATCACACTCACAGCCATCACACACACAGCCATCACCCTCACAGCCATCACCCTCACAGCCATCACCCTCACAGCCATCACACACACAGCCATCACCCACACAGCCATCACCCTCACAGCCATCACCCTCACAGCCATCACACACACAGCCATCACCCTCACAGCCATCACCCTCACAGCCATCACCCTCACAGCCATCACACACACAGCCATCACCCTCACAACCATCACCCTCACAGCCATCACACACACAGCCATCACCCTCACAGCCATCACACACACAGCCATCACCCACACAGCCATCACCCTCACAACCATCACCCTCACAGCCATCACCCTCACAGCCATCACACACACAGCCATCACACACACAGCCATCACACACACAGCCATCACCCACACAGCCATCACCCTCACAACCATCACCCTCACAGCCATCACCCTCACAGCCATCACACACACAGCCATCACACTCACAGCCATCACACACACAGCCATCACCCTCACAGCCATCACCCTCACAGCCATCACCCTCACAGCCATCACACACACAGCCATCACCCACACAGCCATCACCCTCACAACCATCACCCTCACAGCCATCACACACACAGCCATCACCCTCACAGCCATCACCCTCACAGCCATCACACACACAGCCATCACCCTCACAACCATCACCCTCACAGCCATCACCCACACAGCCATCACCCACACAGCCATCACCCTCACAGCCATCACCCTCACAGCCATCACACACACAGCCATCACCCTCACAGCCATCACCCACACAGCCATCACCCTCACAACCATCACCCTCACAGCCATCACCCACACAGCCATCACACACACAGCCATCACCCTCACAGCCATCACCCTCACAGCCATCACACACACAGCCATCACCCTCACAGCCATCACACACACAGCCATCACCCTCACAGCCATCACACACACAGCCATCACCCTCACAGCCATCACACACACAGCCATCACCCTCACAGCCATCACACACACAGCCATCACCCTCACAGCCATCACACACACAGCCATCACCCTCACAGCCATCACCCTCACAACCATCACCCTCACAACCATCACCCTCACAGCCATCACCTACACAGCCATCACACACACAGCCATCACCCTCACAGCCATCACCCTCACAACCATCACCCACACAGCCATCACCCTCACAACCATCACCCTCACAGCCATCACCCACACAGCCATCACACACACAGCCATCACCCTCACAACCATCACCCTCACAACCATCACCCACACAGCCATCACCCTCACAACCATCACCCTCACAGCCATCACCCACACAGCCATCACACACACAGCCATCACCCTCACAGCCATCACCCACACAGCCATCACACACACAGCCATCACCCTCACAGCCATCACACACACAGCCATCACCCTCACAGCCATCACCCACACAGCCATCACCCTCACAACCATCACCCTCACAGCCATCACCCTCACAACCATCACCCACACAGCCATCACCCTCACAGCCATCACCCACACAGCCATCACCCTCACAACCATCACCCTCACAGCCATCACCCTCACAACCATCACCCTCACAACCATCACCCACACAGCCATCACCCTCACAGCCATCACACACACAGCCATCACCCTCACAGCCATCACACACACAGCCATCACCCTCACAGCCATCACCCACACAGCCATCACCCTCACAACCATCACCCTCACAGCCATCACCCTCACAACCATCACCCACACAGCCATCACCCTCACAGCCATCACCCACACAGCCATCACCCTCACAGCCATCACACACACAGCCATCACCCTCACAGCCATCACCCACACAGCCATCACCCTCACAACCATCACCCTCACAGCCATCACCCTCACAACCATCACCCTCACAACCATCACCCTCACAACCATCACCCACACAGCCATCACCCTCACAGCCATCACACACACAGCCATCACCTTCACAGCCATCACCCACACAGCCATCACCCTCACAACCATCACCCTCACAGCCATCACCCTCACAACCATCACCCACACAGCCATCACCCTCACAGCCATCACACACACAGCCATCACCCTCACAGCCATCACCCTCACAGCCATCACCCTCACAACCATCACCCTCACAACCATCACCCTCACAGCCATCACCCTCACAGCCATCACCCACACAACCATCACCCTCACAACCATCACCCTCACAACCATCACCCTCACAGCCATCACCCACACAGCCATCACCCTCACAGCCATCACCCTCACAACCATCACCCTCACAGCCATCACCATCACAACCATCACCCACACAGCCATCACCCACACAGCCATCACCCACACAACCATCACACACACAGCCATCACCCTCACAGCCATCACCCTCACAACCATCACCCACACAGCCATCACCCACACAGCCATCACCCACACAGCCATCACCCTCACAACCATCACCCACACAGCCATCACCCATACAGCCATCACCCACACAGCCATCACCCACACAGCCATCACCCACACAGCCATCACCCTCACAGCCATCACCCTCACAGCCATCACCCTCACAGCCATCACCCACACAGCCATCACCCACACAGCCATCACCCACACAGCCATCACCCTCACAACCATCACCCTCACAACCATCACCCTCACAACCATCACCCACACAGCCATCACCCACACAGCCATCACCCTCACAACCATCACCCTCACAGCCATCACCCTCACAGCCATCACACACACAGCCATCACACACACAGCCATCACCCTCACAGCCATCACACTCACAGCCATCACACACACAGCCATCACCCACACAGCCATCACACACACAGCCATCACCCTCACAGCCATCACCCTCACAGCCATCACCCACACAGCCATCACCCTCACAGCCATCACACTCACAGCCATCACACACACAGCCATCACCCTCACAGCCATCACCCTCACAGCCATCACCCTCACAGCCATCACACACACAGCCATCACCCACACAGCCATCACCCTCACAACCATCACCCTCACAGCCATCACCCACACAGCCATCACCCACACAGCCATCACCCTCACAGCCATCACCCTCACAGCCATCACACACACAGCCATCACCCTCACAGCCATCACCCACACAGCCATCACCCTCACAACCATCACCCTCACAGCCATCACACACACAGCCATCACCCTCACAGCCATCACACACACAGCCATCACCCTCACAGCCATCACACACACAGCCATCACCCTCACAGCCATCACACACACAGCCATCACCCTCACAGCCATCACACACACAGCCATCACCCTCACAGCCATCACACACACAGCCATCACCCTCACAGCCATCACCCTCACAACCATCACCCTCACAACCATCACCCTCACAGCCATCACCCACACAGCCATCACACACACAGCCATCACCCTCACAGCCATCACCCTCACAACCATCACCCACACAGCCATCACCCTCACAACCATCACCCTCACAGCCATCACCCACACAGCCATCACACACACAGCCATCACCCTCACAACCATCACCCTCACAACCATCACCCACACAGCCATCACCCTCACAACCATCACCCTCACAGCCATCACCCACACAGCCATCACACACACAGCCATCACCCTCACAGCCATCACCCACACAGCCATCACCCTCACAGCCATCACACACACAGCCATCACCCTCACAGCCATCACCCACACAGCCATCACCCTCACAACCATCACCCTCACAGCCATCACCCTCACAACCATCACCCACACAGCCATCACCCTCACAGCCATCACCCACACAGCCATCACCCTCACAACCATCACCCTCACAGCCATCACCCTCACAACCATCACCCTCACAACCATCACCCACACAGCCATCACCCTCACAGCCATCACACACACAGCCATCACCCTCACAGCCATCACACACACAGCCATCACCCTCACAGCCATCACCCACACAGCCATCACCCTCACAACCATCACCCTCACAGCCATCACCCTCACAACCATCACCCACACAGCCATCACCCTCACAGCCATCACCCACACAGCCATCACCCTCACAGCCATCACACACACAGCCATCACCCTCACAGCCATCACCCACACAGCCATCACCCTCATAACCATCACCCTCACAGCCATCACCCTCACAACCATCACCCTCACAACCATCACCCTCACAACCATCACCCACACAGCCATCACCCTCACAGCCATCACACACACAGCCATCACCTTCACAGCCATCACCCACACAGCCATCACCCTCACAACCATCACCCTCACAGCCATCACCCTCACAACCATCACCCACACAGCCATCACCCTCACAGCCATCACACACACAGCCATCACCCTCACAGCCATCACCCTCACAGCCATCACCCTCACAACCATCACCCTCACAACCATCACCCTCACAGCCATCACCCTCACAGCCATCACCCACACAACCATCACCCTCACAACCATCACCCTCACAACCATCACCCTCACAGCCATCACCCACACAGCCATCACCCTCACAGCCATCACCCTCACAACCATCACCCTCACAGCCATCACCCTCACAACCATCACCCACACAGCCATCACCCACACAGCCATCACCCACACAACCATCACACACACAGCCATCACCCTCACAGCCATCACCCTCACAGCCATCACCCTCACAACCATCACCCACACAGCCATCACCCACACAGCCATCACCCACACAGCCATCACCCTCACAACCATCACCCACACAGCCATCACCCATACAGCCATCACCCACACAGCCATCACCCACACAGCCATCACCCACACAGCCATCACCCTCACAGCCATCACCCTCACAGCCATCACCCTCACAGCCATCACCCACACAGCCATCACCCACACAGCCATCACCCACACAGCCATCACCCTCACAACCATCACCCTCACAACCATCACCCTCACAACCATCACCCACACAGCCATCACCCACACAGCCATCACCCTCACAACCATCACCCTCACAGCCATCACCCTCACAACCATCACCCACACAACCATCACCCTCACAGCCATCACCCACACAGCCATCACCCTCACAACCATCACCCTCACAACCATCACCCTCACAACCATCACCCTCACAGCCATCACCCTCACAGCCATCACCCTCACAACCATCACCCTCACAGCCATCACCCTCACAACCATCACCCACACAGCCATCACCCACACAGCCATCACCCTCACAACCATCACCCTCACAGCCATCACCCTCACAGCCATCACCCTCACAGCCATCACCCACACAGCCATCACCCACACAGCCATCACACTCACAGCCATCACCCTCACAACCATCACCCTCACAACCATCACCCTCACAGCCATCACCCTCACAGTCATCACCCACACAGCCATCACCCACACAGCCATCACACTCACAGCCATCACCCTCACAACCATCACCCTCACAACCATCACCCTCACAGCCATCACCCACACAGCCATCACCCACACAGCCATCACACTCACAGCCATCACCCTCACAACCATCACCCTCACAACCATCACCCTCACAGCCATCACCCTCACAGTCATCACCCACACAACCATCACCCTCACAGCCATCACCCACACAACCATCACCCACACAACCATCACCCACACAGCCATCACCCTCACAGCCATCACCCTCACAACCATCACCCTCACAACCATCACCCACACAACCATCACCCACACAACCATCACCCACACAGCCATCACCCACACAGCCATCACCCACACAACCATCACCCACACAACCATCACCCTCACAGCCATCACCCTCACAGCCATCACCCACACAACCATCACCCACACAACCATCACCCACACAGCCATCACCCTCACAGCCATCACCCTCACAACCATCACCCACACAACCATCACCCTCACAACCATCACCCACACAGCCATCACCCACACAACCATCACCCTCACAACCATCACCCACACAGCCATCACCCTCACAGTCATCACCCTCACAGCCATCACCCACACAGCCATCACACACACAGCCATCACCCTCACAGTCATCACCCTCACAGCCATCACACACACAGCCATCACACACACAGCCATCACACACACAGCCATCACCCACACAACCATCACCCACACAACCATCACCCACACAGCCATCACACACACAGCCATCACCCTCACAGCCATCACACACACAACCATCACCCACACAACCATCACCCACACAACCATCACCCTCACAACCATCACCCACACAACCATCACCCACACAACCATCACCCTCACAACCATCACCCACACAACCATCACACACACAGCCATCACACACACAGCCATCACACACACAGCCATCACACACACAGCCATCACACACACAGCCATCACCCACACAGCCATCACCCTCACAGCCATCACCCTCACAGCCATCACACACACAGCCATCACACACACAGCCATCACACACACAGCCATCACCCTCACAGTCATCACCCACACAGCCATCACCCTCACAGCCATCACCCACACAACCATCACCCTCACAGTCATCACCCACACAACCATCACCCTCACAGTCATCACCCACACAACCATCACCCTCACAGCCATCACCCTCTCAGTCATCACCCTCACAGTCATCACCCACACAACCATCACCCACACAACCATCACCCACACAACCATCACCCACACAACCATCACCCACACAACCATCACCCACACAGTCATCACCCTCACAGTCATCACCCACACAACCATCACCCACACAGCCATCACCCTCACAGCCATCACCCACACAGCCATCACCCTCACAGTCATCACCCACACAACCATCACCCTCACAGCCATCACACACACAACCATCACCCACACAACCATCACCCACACAACCATCACCCACACAACCATCACCCACACAGTCATCACCCTCACAGTCATCACCCACACAACCATCACCCACACAGCCATCACCCTCACAACCATCACCCACACAGCCATCACCCTCACAACCATCACACACACAGCCATCACACACACAGCCATCACCCACACAACCATCACCCACACAGCCATCACCCTCACAACCATCACACACACAGCCATCACACACACAGCCATCACCCTCACAACCATCACCCACACAACCATCACACACACAGTCATCACCCACACAACCATCACCCACACAGCCATCACCCTCACAGCCATCACCCTCACAGCCATCACACACACAGCCATCACACACACAACCATCACACACACAGTCATCACCCACACAACCATCACCCACACAGCCATCACCCTCACAGCCATCACCCACACAGCATTCACCCTCACAGCCATCACCCTCACAGCCATCACACACACAGCCATCACCCACACAACCATCACACACACAGTCATCACCCACACAACCATCACCCACACAGCCATCACCCTCACAGCCATCACCCTCACAACCATCACACACACAGCCATCACACACACAGCCATCACCCTCACAGTCATCACCCACACAACCATCACCCTCACAGTCATCACACACACAGCCATCACCCTCACAGTCATCACCCTCACAGCCATCACCCTCACAACCATCACACACACAGCCATCACACACACAGCCATCACCCTCACAGTCATCACCCACACAACCATCACCCTCACAACCATCACACACACAGCCATCACACACACAGCCATCACACACACAGTCATCACCCACACAACCATCACCCTCACAGCCATCACCCTCACAACCATCACCCACACAGCCATCACACACACAGCCATCACCCTCACAGTCATCACCCACACAACCATCACCCTCACAGTCATCACACACACAGCCATCACCCTCACAGTCATCACCCTCACAGCCATCACCCTCACAACCATCACACACACAGCCATCACACACACAGCCATCACCCTCACAGTCATCACCCACACAACCATCACCCTCACAACCATCACACACACAGCCATCACACACACAGCCATCACACACACAGTCATCACCCACACAACCATCACCCTCACAGCCATCACCCTCACAACCATCACCCACACAGCCATCACACACACAGCCATCACACACACAGCCATCACCCACACAGCCATCACCCTCACAGCCATCACCCTCACAACCATCACCCTCACAGCCATCACACACACAGCCATCACCCACACAGCCATCACCCTCACAGCCATCACACACACAGCCATCACCCACACAGCCATCACACACACAGCCATCACCCTCACAGCCATCACCCTCACAACCATCACCCACACAGCCATCACCCTCACAGCCATCACCCTCACAACCATCACCCACACAGCCATCACCCACACAGCCATCACACACACAGCCATCACCCTCACAACCATCACCCACACAGCCATCACCCACACAGCCATCACCCACACAGCCATCACCCACACAGCCATCACCCTCACAGCCATCACCCTCACAACCATCACCCACACAGCCATCACCCTCACAGCCATCACACACACAGCCATCACCCTCACAGTCATCACACACACAGCCATCACCCACACAGCCATCACACACACAGCCATCACTCACACAGCCATCACCCTCACAGCCATCACCCTCACAGTCATCACACACACAGCCATCACCCACACAGCCATCACCCACACAGCCATCACCCTCACAGTCATCACACACACAGCCATCACACACACAGCCATCACTCACACAGCCATCACCCTCACAGCCATCACCCTCACAGTCATCACACACACAGCCATCACACACACAGCCATCACCCTCACAGCCATCACCCTCACAGTCATCACACACACAGCCATCACACACACAGCCATCACACACACAGCCATCACCCACACAGCCATCACACACACAGCCATCACCCTCACAGCCATCACACACACAGCCATCACCCTCACAGTCATCACACACACAGCCATCACCCACACAGCCATCACACACACAGCCATCACCCACACAGCCATCACCCTCACAGCCATCACCCTCACAGTCATCACACACACAGCCATCACACACACAGCCATCACCCACACAGCCATCACCCACACAGCCATCACCCTCACAGCCATCACACACACAGCCATCACCCTCACAGCCATCACACACACAGCCATCACCCTCACAGCCATCACCCTCACAGCCATCACCCTCACAGTCATCACACACACAGCCATCACACACACAGCCATCACCCACACAGCCATCACCCTCACAGCCATCACCCTCACAGTCATCACACACACAGCCATCACACACACAGCCATCACCCACACAGCCATCACCCTCACAGCCATCACCCTCACAGTCATCACACACACAGCCATCACCCACACAGCCATCACCCACACAGTCATCACACACACAGCCATCACCCACACAGCCATCACCCTCACAGTCATCACACACACAGCCATCACCCACACAGCCATCACCCACACAGCCATCACCCTCACAGTCATCACCCTCACAGCCATCACACACACAGCCATCACCCACACAGCCATCAACCACACAGCCATCACCCACACAGCCATCACCCACACAGCCATCACCCTCACAGTCATCACCCACACAGCCATCACCCTCACAGCCATCACCCACACAGCCATCACCCACACAGCCATCACCCTCACAACCATCACCCTCACAGCCATCACCCACACAACCATCACCCACACAACCATCACACACACAGCCATCACCCACACAGCCATCACCCTCACAGCCATCACCCACACAGCCATCACCCACACAACCATCACCCACACAACCATCACACACACAGCCATCACCCTCACAGCCATCACCCACACAGCCATCACCCACACAACCATCACACACACAGCCATCACACACACAGCCATCACCCTCACAGCCATCACACACACAGCCATCACCCTCACAGCCATCACCCACACAGCCATCACCCACACAACCATCACACACACAGCCATCACACACACAGCCATCACCCTCACAGCCATCACCCACACAGCCATCACCCACACAACCATCACCCACACAACCATCACACACACAGCCATCACCCTCACAGCCATCACCCACACAGCCATCACCCACACAACCATCACACACACAGCCATCACCCACACAACCATCACACACACAGCCATCACACACACAGCCATCACCCTCACAGCCATCACACTCACAGCCATCACACACACAGCCATCACCCACACAACCATCACACACACAGCCATCACACACACAGCCATCACCCACACAACCATCACACACACAGCCATCACCCTCACAGCCATCACCCTCACAGCCATCACCCTCACAGCCATCACACACACAGCCATCACCCACACAACCATCACACACACAGCCATCACACACACAGCCATCACACACACAGCCATCACCCACACAACCATCACCCTCACAACCATCACCCTCACAGCCATCACACACACAGCCATCACACACACAGCCATCACACACACAGCCATCACCCTCACAGCCATCACACTCACAGCCATCACACACACAGCCATCACACACACAGCCATCACACACACAGCCATCACCCTCACAGCCATCACCCACACAACCATCACACACACAGCCATCACACACACAGCCATCACCCTCACAGCCATCACCCACACAACCATCACACACACAGCCATCACACACACAGCCATCACACACACAGCCATCACCCTCACAACCATCACCCTCACAGCCATCACACACACAGCCATCACACACACAGCCATCACACACACAGCCATCACCCTCACAGCCATCACACTCACAGCCATCACACACACAGCCATCACACACACAGCCATCACACACACAGCCATCACCCTCACAGCCATCACACACACAACCATCACCCTCACAACCATCACCCTCACAACCATCACCCTCACAGCCATCACCCTCACAGCCATCACCCACACAACCATCACCCTCACAGCCATCACACTCACAGCCATCACCCACACAGCCATCACCCACACAGCCATCACACACACAGCCATCACCCACACAGCCATCACACACACAGCCATCACCCACACAGCCATCACCCACACAGCCATCACACTCACAGCCATCACCCACACAGCCATCACCCACACAGCCATCACACTCACAGCCATCACCCTCACAGCCATCACCCACACAGCCATCACCCACACAGCCATCACCCACACAGCCATCACACTCACAGCCATCACCCTCACAGCCATCACCCACACAGCCATCACCCACACAGCCATCACACACACAGCCATCACCCACACAGCCATCACACACACAGCCATCACCCACACAGCCATCACCCACACAGCCATCACACTCACAGCCATCACCCACACAGCCATCACCCACACAGCCATCACACTCACAGCCATCACCCTCACAGCCATCACCCACACAGCCATCACCCACACAGCCATCACCCACACAGCCATCACACTCACAGCCATCACACACACAGCCATCACACACACAGCCATCACCCTCACAGCTATCACACACACAGCCATCACCCACACAGCCATCACACACACAGCCATCACCCACACAGCCATCACCCACACAGCCATCACACTCACAGCCATCACCCACACAGCCATCACCCACACAGCCATCACACTCACAGCCATCACCCTCACAGCCATCACCCACACAGCCATCACCCACACAGCCATCACACTCACAGCCATCACCCACACAGCCATCACACTCACAGCCATCACCCTCACAGCCATCACCCACACAGCCATCACCCACACAGCCATCACCCACACAGCCATCACCCACACAGCCATCACACTCACAGCCATCACCCTCACAGCCATCACCCACACAGCCATCACCCACACAGCCATCACCCACACAGCCATCACCCACACAGCCATCACACTCACAGCCATCACCCTCACAGCCATCACCCACACAGCCATCACCCACACAGCCATCACCCACACAGCCATCACACTCACAGCCATCACACACACAGCCATCACACACACAGCCATCACCCTCACAGCCATCACCCTCACAGCCATCACACTCACAGCCATCACACTCACAGCCATCACACTCACAGCCATCACACACACAGCCATCACCCACACAGCCATCACCCTCACAGCTATCACACACACAGCCATCACACACACAGCCATCACCCTCACAGCTATCACACACACAGCCATCACACACACAGCCATCACCCTCACAGCTATCACACACACAGCCATCACCCACACAGCCATCACCCTCACAGCTATCACACACACAGCCATCACACACACAGCCATCACACACACAGCCATCACCCACACAGCCATCACCCTCACAGCCATCACCCTCACAACCATCACACACACAGCTGCGAGGACTTCAACTCCACTGCTGGATGGATGAGAGGGAGGTTGGTGGGGGGGGGGGCGGAGAGGTTGGTGGGGGGGGGAAGGTTGGTGGGGGGGGAGGTTGGTGGGGGGGAGGTTGGTGGGGGGGGAGGCGGAGAGGTTGGTGGGGGGGGGAAGGTTGGTGGGGGGGGGAGGTTGGTGGGGGGGAGGTTGGTGGGGGGGGAGAGGTTGGTGGGGGGAGAGGTTGGTGGGGGGGAGAGGTTGGTGGGGGGGAGAGGTTGGTGGGGGGGGGGGGGTTGGTGGGAGGGGGGGTTGGTGGGGGGGGAGAGGTTGGTGGGGGGAGAGCTTGGTGGGGGGGAGAGGTTGGTGGGGGGGAGAGGTTGGTGGGGGAGGTTGGTGGGGGGGGTTGGTGGGGGGGGGAGAGGTTGGTGGGGGGGGAGAGGTTGGTGGGGGGAGAGGTTGGTGGGGGGAGAGGTTGGTGGGGGGAGAGGTTGGTGGGGGGGAGAGGTTGGTGGGGGGGAGAGGTTGGTGGGGGGGAAAGGTTGGTGGGGGGGAGAGGTTGGTGGGGGGGAGAGGTTGGTGGGGGGGGAGAGGTTGGTGGGGGGGAGGAGGTTGGTGGGGGGGGGAGGTTGGTGGGGGGGGTAGCCACCCACTGTCCCCCTCACCATACTTCACCAGCCTGGTCAGTGCGGGTTTGTGACGGGAACACCGCTCCCCTCCCCCCGCCCGCAACTAAAGTCACGGTGCCAGGCTAGGTGCACTCTGCTCACCTTGGGCTGCACGAGCTCGCACACGCGGCCCTGCCCGCCTCCCCCCGGCGTGGGGCAGTCGGGCCGAGACGAGAGGAAGAGACTGGCCGAGTTGGCCACGGAGCGACGCAGGGCGACGAGGATTTCCTCGGGAGACGACGACGCCGAGGAGGAGGAGGAGGCAGAGGAGGAGGCAGCAGCAGCAGCAGCGAGACGTCGCATCCTGAAGAAGAGGTAGACGTAGCAAGCGGTGAGTAGCATAGCGGGGGTGGTGGCGGTGGTTGCCGGCTGCTGGTGGTGCTGGCTGTGCTGCTGCTGCTGCTGGTCGCGATGACCATGGCCAGAGAGGGCCGAGGTCGCATGCACCGCGGGTGGTGGTGGTGGTGGTAGTGCCCTCTTGCGGGTGGTGCTGGTAGTGTCGTGGTCGCAGTGGTGGGGAGCGGTGGTGCAGCGGTTAGCGCTGTGAACCCGGCGACACGAGTTCGATTCCCGCTCACGGCCAACACCGGTGACGATTATCTGAAGCGGTCCTGGGCCTCCTCCCCTAAGTCGGCTCAGCCTCAAATGAGTACCTGATGCGGTGTGTAAACATTGGCAATAGGGAGACAAAGGCGGTCGGGCGTGGTGCTGGCCACCCACCCCCTCGTGTACCGTTCCGGCCTTCGTAGGTGCTCGCTAACAGCACTTGCCCCTACAGTCTGTTAAGGCTATACGGGGGATCTTTGTAGTGGTCACAGTAGGGGGCACAGGTGTTGCATCAGCCAGTCATCTCGGTCATCTCAGTCAGTCGACCCGTGGCACCCGCTGGGTCTGCCCCGTGACCTCCTGCCAGCGGGCGTTCGACACTTCACGTGGCCTCAAGGTGCACTTGGCCTGGCACAAGCGTCGTGGTGACGTCACCGCCACTTAGTGGCGAATGGCGGTTGTTGTTGTTGTAGTGGTCAAGCGCTTCGCTGCGCTACGAACCTGGCGACCCGGGTTCGATTGCCGCTCAAGGGCAACACCAGGTGACGATTATCTGAAGCGGTCCTGGGCCTCCCCTAGGTCTACTCAGCCTCAAATGGGGAGACAAAGGCGGTCGGGCATGGTGTTGGCCACCCACCCCCTCGTGTGCCGTGCCGGTCTTCACAGGTGCTACTCGCTAACAGCACTTGCCCCTACAGTCTGTTGCAGGCTATACGGGGGATCTTTGTCTTTGCCCTCTTGTGGACAGGCCCCCGTTAACAGAGGCCCACGCCAAACTCGGACGAGATGACAAATTAAGAATATCCATAACACAGGTGTTTTTTTCTGGGGGGTTAAATCGCGTAAATATAAATGTTGGCGTTAAACCCGCCAGCACCCGACGACACAATCAATCAGTGAGGTTTGTCACGTAAACAGAACGTGGAGAGTAAACACAGCATTTACCTGGCCTGGCACCAACATTTACCTGGCCTGGCACCAACATTTACCTGGCCTGGCACCAACATTTACCTGGCCGTGACATAATTGTGGGTTTGCTCTTCAACACACCGGTGTGCTGTACCAGTGACGAATTGGCATGTTTTGTTTATGTGACAAAGCTTACTAAATTGACTGGTCGTGGGTTCGATCCCGACCCTGACACCTGCTGCTGTATATTTGGTGTTTGCGTGTCTCTCTCATCATCACTACCATCACGGTGGCTAGGAGATGTTAACTACCTCGCCTGGTGTACAGGAGGTCGTGGGTTCGATCCCGACCCTGACGCCTGCTGCTGTATATTTGGTGTTTGCGTGTCTCTCTCATCATCACTACCATCACGGTGGCTAGGAGATGTTAACTACCTCGCCTGGTGTACAGGAGGTCGTGGGTTCGATCTCGACCCTGACGCCTGCTGCTGTATATTTGGAGTTTGCGGTGTCTCTCTCCCCGTGGTCGTGTGGATTTTTCTCTGGCTCCTTCGGTTTTTCTCTCCACATTTAGAATCAACATCACTCGTTTATAGTATTTGGCTGCTGTACATTTCAAAATGATAAAACCACATCGTTAAGCTATTATTTGTGGCCAGGTCGCTTCTGAAATAGCTCAGTGGGCCTTATGTGTTAAAATTAAAATATAGTTTTAAAATAGTTTAAATACGTTTCCCATGGATAATCCTTACTATTCAACCACGAGTCACATTGGCAGTTTTCAATTGCTTGGCTGCCACTGAATATTGAGTGTATACCCGCGGACGAGATGGGGCGATGGAATCGGCTCATGTTCTGGGTGGATTATTACTTTGTAGGATCGTGAGAGGTGGCTGCGGCTCGGAGAGGCCTTCATCCAGCAGTGGATTGACCATGACTGATGATACCCAAGTGGCAATAAAGGGTGATCAGTGTACAAGGTTGGTGCAGATATCTTGTGACCCCCCCCCCCCAATTAATTGACCCCCAAACATTTATTTTTCATACTCTGGTTCTTTCGGTAAAGTCACGTAGGTATCAAATAACATAAATGAAACCTGATGTGAGACAAAAACTGATGCCAGATTTGGAATCAGCACCCCCAAATTACCTTAAAACCGTTGGAATACCTTATTCCAGAAAAAGTGTGTTGACCAGTGATAATCAATGCACCTGCTGATCTGCTTCAACTGGTTATTCCCGATTCCAACTTTACGTATGTAGCAATTTTTACTACGGCATACATTGGAAGGTTGCGAGGTCAAATCGTGGTCCTTATTTATTTAGTGCGTGTGTTCGCACCAAGCACTGATCCACGCCGAACTCCATCTCTCTCTCTTCCACCACACAGCAAGCTGACCCATCGAGTGCTCGTGCCAGAAATCCCAGAGGGGTTGACGAGACTTGAGACGAACATGTCCAGGGGCAGTTACCGAGTTCCTCGCGGATGGGCAGGATCGGGTGTAACATGATATACGGTTGAGTTCGCAGACTGTTCAGACACCTCTGCAGATAACCGAGGGGTGCAACGTGGTGAAAAAAATTAGCAGGACCCTCCTGAAGGTCTTGAGACTGAGCTTTCCCCGGGTAATAATGTAGCAATGTCTGATAAGTAAATAGTTTACTGTGCACACTTTAATAATTCACGAGACAAATGGTGCTACTCTATAACCACCCCTCACGGCAGCAGACCCAACGCACTCGGGGAAAACCAAACGCAGTCCTGACGTCCTCACTCGCCACAAGTGCCATCACACACACGAGCCTCGACTCATTACCAATGAGAACTTTATTGGATCAAGACGGCAATGTACAGCTTGGCCGGTATCTATCATACAGGATCACGATTCTCACGCTGGGCAGTCAGTCGTACTGCACAGGGGACAGCTGCTGGGAGTGAATTCCGAAGCTTCTACGAAGCCCGTGGGAGTGTGATCATTAGCCCAAACTAAGGCGTCTTGATGCAACCATAGGACGCGAGTGATACGTGGCTTGGCGCCTCCCCCTGCCCGGAACAATGGAATGCACGTTCACGTTATTCCGTCAAAAGATAACTGCTGGCAATAACTCGGCACAATCACTGGTAATGGCAGGCAGGCAGGCAGGCCCACCACGTTGAGTGGGGGTGACGCCACGGCTCGGTAAACGGACTGCACCGCGTACCGATCGTACACCGATGCACGTGAACAGGTCCGAGCCTCTGGCCACGAAGATATTCGCCCGTACGGATGCAAACGAGCACGGACCGATAGCCTGGGTCACTGCAGCGAGGCATCGCTGCAGACAATTTCAATGTTGCTTTAAAAGCTGCAGAAGCAAACATTGACGTCTGACGCTGTTCATTGATCAAATACAGTAAACGAGTGCTGAAAGATGCAAATCTTTAGACGCTTTAGACGGCCAAAGAATCGGCCGGTGGTGTCTTGGAGGAGTCCCGGAGAGTCGAGTTCGATTCCAGAGCTCACGATTGCCGGGACTACAAGGTGCCGCGTCTTCCGTCACCCCTGGAGCATTGGTCACTGTTAAATAAATAACTCCCAAAACAATTCTGCAGATCTGCATCTCGTGTAGCGATGCTCTATATTTATTGGGTGACCAGCTGCCAGATTGAGTTACATCCTGCCTGCCCCACCTTGACGTGGACTCCGGCTGACTTGGCCAAGAGAAATGTTTGGTTCTCCACTTAAATTAAGATCAAAAATTCCCTTTGATTTGTGCTCATAGCTTATTCTGGGAAATTACCTCAACGCAATATTCAATTATTCGCAAAATCAGGTCTGGCTTGCGCACAAATTATCAATGTGACAACATCAGCCCTTATATTAAAACGATTCGTTTTACCCTAGCCCAATTTATCCCAGCCCTAAAAGCCTGCCCCGCCCCCCCACCCTAACACTCACTAACCACATTATTGCTTTACACTTCATATATCTGTGTGAAAACTCGTGAGGTTGGTAAATGTCGAATGAGGTGGCACCGATTGGCTGCACGAATGAAAGGCGGAAGTAGCAGGCCTCCATGTTCACTTCACTGCCACCCCATTGCCACAGCCAGAGGCCTCCAAGGGCAGCCAAGATGGGCTGTGATCTCAAGCCGAGTCAGTTCTACCACACGAAGCAAACTTGGGAAGAATGCAATCTAGAGGGATGGTTATTGGCAAGCTGTGACGATTCTAACAACATAAAACAGGGATTGCATTTTCCTCCCTCTAAGAAAATCAACTTTGATCCCTTTTTTCCCCTCCAAATGAACGCATTTATCCAAAAGCAACAGTCAGCTGACAACGTTTTAAAGAAAAATCTTCCTTTTCTAAATGTGGCCTCTTGTGGTGGAGTGGCTGAGCTGGAAGGACCTGAACAGGTGGCTCTGCCAAACCCGACCGTCAAACCTCCAAAACGCAGCTTCCATTTTTAAAGCTATCAATGACAACTCTTCTAGGACACGTGAAGGCGAACCTGCGATCATCACTTACAATATACCACCGTCAAATAATCATAAAACTAAAAATTATTGGCTAGACATGACAGCCATGTGCAAACATTGATCCGAAGGAGAGTGCTGCAATAAGTAAACACGAAGGACTCGCACACCAAATGGGTAACGGGTGCCGCTGTACGGGGAGGGGGGGATGAACGGGGACCGTCATCCCCATCCGTGCACTCCGCATTCACTCCAACGCGCCCTGACGAATGTTTGCGCTGAGGCCTACGTGGAACTGAGGCCTACGTGGCCTGTAGGGACGAAACTGAGGCCGGCTTCTCCTTTCGCTACGGATTAATCACAATCGCGCACAGCGCTGGATTAACTTTTGTGTTTTTTTTTACCAAGTACGCTTGTAACATTCTAGATTTGAAGCTTTCGTGACTGCAAGGATTCATACTCTTAGTTTTTTCGGTAAAGTCACGTAGGTAAAAAATTAAATAAAAATTAATAAAAATAAAATAATAAAAATCACGACGTTTCGGAGGCAACACAAGTCTCCGTCATCAGGTGGGACCGTAACAGCCAGATTTGCTGTATCAAGTTACAACTTGCATCTTGGAATCCCCGCCTCACTTGATACAGCAAATCTGGCTGTGACCGTCCCACCTGATGACGGAGACTTGTGTTGCCTCCGAAACGTCGTGATTTTTATTATTTTACTTTTATAAATTTTAATTTATTTTTTTACCTACTTGGTGACTTTACCGAAAAAACTAAGAGTACACTTGTAACAGTGATAATACCGAAAGAATCAAAGAGTAATAATAGTGGCGTTGGTGAAAAGCCGTCACCTGGTCATCCGGCGCCGACTCCTTGCCAAGAAGTGTCCGATTCGTAAACAGTTTTTACCAAGTACCAATTTTAAAATAAAAAATTGTGTCAAGTATTTCCCAAAAATGTTACGAAGCGTTATGATTACCTTAAAAAAAATTGGTACGCGGTAAGACGGTTTAAAAATCAGAAGCCTACCGTTTCAATCGGCAGGGTTTGGTGATCATGTAATTATATCGGAGATTATGTAGCGCACGTGCGCCTGCCAAATCAACGGACGCTTCCTCGTAGGCCACAGCGCACGCTGCTTCATTGCTGGCAGCGCTGCCGAGCGCAATCCAGTGCCGCACTTCCTCGCGCCACGTGGGTCAGCCGTGGCTACTTTGGGCCCTGTAAACATTGGTTTCGCTAGTTGGCACTTTCATCGCATCACAGACCAAGCGCCCAAACTAAGGCGCGGCGTACGAACACCACGGCAGCAGGTGGCATCGCGACCGTGGCTCCACGCGTGGCACAAAGGCCCATTCTAAATGTGTTTGGAGTGATTTGTTAAGTCACCCAGAGGATTTCAGCACTGACCCGCCTGACGCTAGCTCTCGAAAGTACGACGCCGGAGAGAATTGTAATATTGTCCAGCAGGCTCAAAACATGCGGGGGGGGGGGGGGGGGTGGGGGAATGATTTGGTGACGTGGCCGTCGGACACACGTGTGGGTCGCCCCTTGCTTTGGCAGCGCCGGGCACGGAGTTGTGAATGCGGACTGTGGATCGCAGCAGCGACACCGCGCGCACACACGCACACACACACCAGACTCGCACACGCACGCACGGCACCTCCTAGTGAGGCTCGCCTCACACTATTACACAAGTAAAATATTAACGAGACCCAACCCTGCGTCGCTCACATAGAGCGGCGGTGGCAACGTTCCACCACAGCGAACCCGCAGCAGCGAGTCGCACTGAATGGGTCCCATCCCAGCTCTCTATACTGCCAGTGTATATACCGTATACCGTCAGTGTATATACATGTGTATGGCCATTACCAGGCAAAATGACTGCTCTTACTGTCCACAAACCAACTGGCTTAGGCCTTTGATATGCACTCAATTACCATTTCATCATCATCATATTTATATTAATCATAAAAAAAACAAATGACTAGAACATTTCATAAATATGAACAATTCCCCCGTTTGTGCTGCCAACAAGGGATGTCGTGCGGCACACGCCACACCCGGCAACCCGACCGATGTGCACGCTCGGCTGCCGGTTTGGAAACCCACGTTTTGCCACGGACCGATTTTGTTCGAAGCAAAAATATCGTAAGAAAAAAAGTTTCCCCAAAAATTGTAATAAAGTACGAGATCAACCCTTTTTGCAAATCGGTCCACCGTAGCCGGGTTTCTTTTTTTTTATCAAATCGGCAGCCTCCTACGGCCAAGATCGGCCAGGCAGGCGGGTACGGCGCACGCCAGCGAGGGACAGTGGAATGACTGGTGGGGGAAGGAGGCCGGGGCCGTTCCCCCACGGTCGTGGGCCACGATGCGAGGAGAGGAGTGCGGGGAGCTGGGAGCCCGCGGGGCTTTCTATCGTTTGGGTGGGGGGATGCGAGGGGGTTGGGTGGGTGGGGGGGGGGGCGTCGTGACCCCAGTGCTTGCGGGGAGCGGGCAGGGGAGACGGACGGATGGTGGTGACGAGGGCTACTCGCGGCCGTCCTGGAAGAGCTGCAGGTCGAGTCTGGCCGTGATTTCGCCCGTCGGGACTTCGTGCAGCAGCAGCCTCTTGCTGATGGGGCCCTTGGTGTCCTGGTCGCGCTTGATGTCGGCCACGCGGATCTCCGTGCGACCCAGGAAGTCTGTGCGCGCAAGCGGATACCACCACCGACGCCGTTGTCGTCACAACCTCAACCGCCATCACCGCCACAGTCACCACGTCAACGACCATTACCACCACCACTACCATGACTGTCAACAGCACCACTAGCAAGCACAGTGACCACCACCACTACCATGACTGTCAACAGCACCACTAGCAAGCACAGTGACCACCACCACTACCATGACTGTCAACAGCACCACTAGCAAGCACAGTGACCACCACCACTACCATGACTGTCAACTGGTGAGTGTGTGATCTGTGTGTGTGTGTTATGTATGTGGGTGTACTATGTGTGGTGTGTAGTGACTGTGGTATTTGGTGTATGTGCCTGCAGTACATTTGTGTGCTTGTATGTGTAAGTGGTGTTTGTATGGGATGCATGTTGTGTAGATTGTATGTGTGTAGATGGTTTGTGTGCATGCTGTTATATTTGCAAGTGGTGCGTATGTATGGTATATTGTACGCGGTCTGCGTGTGTGTGCGAACAGTATATCTTGTGTGCGGCTTGTGTTTGTCGTGTACTTGTGTGGTGTGGGGTACGTGTGCGGTGTGGCGTGCGGTGTGGCGTATGCGTGTGGAGTGCCTTGCTCGGTTACCGTCCGGTGAGAATTGGTCGCGCTCGAACACGGTGATGCACAGCACGTCCTGCTCCAAGTCCTTGACAAAGAACTGGCAGTTTGAGTTCCACTTGGGGTTCACGCTGTCCTGTATCGTCTTGGTGATGTGGCACTGAGCACCCATGGTCACCTCGCAGTACGGGTTACTCTTCCCTGCGCTCGCCACACACACACGCACACACCGTGCATTCTGTCGCGTGGCGGGGAGTCCGTCGGCAATGTTTCTCTGTCCGTGTCGAGGTTGGCGAACGAGCCGGTGGACGGCTTCATGAGTCGCCCGGCGAACATCTGGAATGCGGCCGGGCGAGGGATGGAAGTGGGAAGTGGGGGTGACTGCGTGTTGTTGCGTTTTTTAAGAACCTGTTGGATGGCATTTCTGGGGTCACAGGATGAATTCCATTTTGTACCTCCTACAGAAGCGCGTGTGTGGGGCAGTGATCGGTGATGCGAGCGGTGGATTGCACTTCAGCGCCGTCACAATTACTCGTACTGATAGATCTACAGACTCGCGTACAAAGCAATGCAAGGGACAGATATAATAGGTCACTGCCAGCGACTCCTTAGCTCCGCGTTCACGGAGCAGGCGGTGGTTTAAGTGCAAAGCGCGGTGTCTGTGAGACGAGGGACGGCCGCTTAGTCACGGAGTTTGGAGTTTCGATGCGTGACTCGCTGGGGACATCACAGGCCACCTCCCAACCACCCTCAGCGCGTGCGGCAGGTCACAGCGCCACGCCAGCCTCACCGTTGGAGCGGCACGCCTTGAGCTCGATGCCCTCCACGATGTTCACCATGAGCCGGCCAATCCCGGTCGTCCGCTGGGTCCGAGCTGCTCACGCACGCGTGAACACGTGTGAGCGGTTAGTGCAAAAACGCGGCGACCCGAGTTCGATTCCCGCTCACGGCCAACACCCGTGACTATTATATGAATCGGTACTGGGCCTCCCCTAGGTGGACCCAGCCTCAAACGAGTAGCTGGTGCGATGTGTAAACGTTAGCACCAGGAATACAAAGAATACAAAGACGCCCGGACATGGTGTTGGCCTCCCACCCCCTCGTGTGCCGTCCTGGCCTTCATAGGTGCTACTCGCTAACAACACTTGGAGGGGGGATCTTTGTCTTTATGTGAACTCTCTATCCTGGTACACACACACACTCTCTCTCTGTGTGTGTGTGTTCTCTATCCTGGTACACACACACACTCTCTGTGTGTGTGTGTGTTCTCTACCCTGGTACACACACACACACTCTCTCTCTCTGTGTGTGTGTGCTCTCTACCCTGGTGCACACACACACTCTCTGTGTGTGCGAGTTCTCTACCATGGTACACACACACACACTCTCTGTGTGTGTGTGTACTCTCTACCCTGGTACACACACACACACTCTCTCTGTGTGTGTGTGTGTTCTCTACCCTGGTACACACACACACACTCTTTGTGTGTGTGTTCTCTACCCTGGTACACACACACACACTCTCTCTGTGTGTGTGTGCTCTCTACCCTGGTACACACACACACACTCTTTGTGTGTGTGTGTGTTCTCTACCCTGGTACACACACACACACTCTCTCTGTGTGTGTGTGCTCTCTACCCTGGTACACACACACACTCTCTCTGTGTGTGTGAGTTTTCTACCCTGGTACACACACACACTCTCTCTGTGTGTGTGAGTTCTCTACCCTGGTATGCCTTCTCTCTCTTCTTTTTCTCCGTCTCGATGTAGAGCTCCGATGCCGCTTTGATCTTCTGCACCCACGCGGTCCTGTGTGGTGAACACGCGTGTGTGGTGATCACGTGGTAAACACGTATGTGTGTGTGTGGTGGGTGTGTGTGGTGATCACGTGGTAAACACGTATGTGTGTGTGTGTGGTGGGTGTGTGTGGTGAACACGTTATTTTAATGGTTTGTGGTACACGTGTATGTATTCTACATGTGTAGTGTATGTGTGGTGTATATGTATGCGTGTGGTGTATGTGGTTTGTGTGTGAATGAATGGGGTAGAATGTGTAAAATGTCCACGTGCAGAGATTTTTTTAACTTTCGTAATTTTTCGTTTTCCCTCCAAACATGCCACTTGTCCGATTGGCATCACATCATGAAACAAGAATTGCACTTTCGGGAACTCTGCAGTTGAAGTGCAGAAAATCACAAAAATTACAAGCTGGGTGTCTCAGCCGTAGAGCAAGCGGCTCGCAATCGTAAGGTTGCGAGTTCAAATCCTGGTTGGGTATTGACTCAGCCCATCATCCCTCCGAGGTGGGTAAAACGAATACCAATTTGTGGGAGAACTCAACAGTGGTCGTCCTACGGAGAGACTCGCCCCTGCCATAAAGATGCCGAATTTCTACCACTGACCCAAGGGTTGTGAACGGGAGATGAGAATCCATGCCCCAATGTTCATTCGCGCAGGAAACCCCTCTCGACGTGGGTCTCGCGAGAGGCGGGGCGAGGGTGGCGCGCGCCGCAAACCTCTCGTTGATGTTTTCGGCACGCAGGGTGTAGACGCGGTCGATGTGGGAGATGTGGAACGCCGGCTCGTCGCCCGACGGGTCCGACGGGAGCTTCACCAGCACCTCGTTGAGGAAGATGGGCTGTGTGCGGGCAGCGGGCAGCCACGGGCGCAGGGGGACATGGGGGCAACGACACGGGCGCGGCACAGACGCTTTATGAGACGGCCGTGGGGCGGCAGAGAACTTCTCCCGTGGCTTCATCTCTCCCGGGATAAGTTTCCGGGTTGCTCGTTGACTGCGGTAGATGGTCACAGCCGTGGCGAGAGGTATTCTGGATGTGGTGTGCCGGATGTGGCCTCTCTCATCAGCGCCAGGCTGGGAGCCACAACCGTACAACCGTCACGGATTAGGCATCTATTCCTACCCGTTGTGAATCTACACGGGCATCAGTAAATACAACAAAAGCTTAACGGTGTGCAAAGCAGCATGCAAAGATGCGCGCTTGCAATTAAACTCTGTGTCAGGAAGAAGAAGAACACGTGGCTCAGAGAACTCTGCATGCACCACACTGACTGTGAAATCAGGTCCGTGGGCTTGGGCAGGACACGCCGGGAGAAGGGCGGATGGCCGTCAAACGAGGCAAATGAAGGAGCTGCAGCCAAAGGAGGGAGCGTTCACCGCGCTGACAGAGCTACGCCAAGAGAGAGTCCGAGCTACGCCAAGAGAGAGTCGGAGCTACGCCAAGAGAGAGTCGGAGCGTCCTCGCGGCGCGCTCTGAGAAGGAGGCGACGGGCTTGAGGGATATTCTTAGGTTTTTTTTTTTGTAAAGTCACGTAGGTAAAAAAAATTCAAATTAATAAAAGTTAAATAAAAATAAAATAAAAATCACGACGTTTCGGAGGCAACACAAGCTTCCGTCTTTAGGTGGAACCGTCACGGCACGATAGCTGTATCAAGTGAGAGAAATTCCAAGAAAACAGTCCTTGTATATAAATACTGGTTGAGGGTGGGTGGAGCCAAGGCAGGCACCTGGATATTATTACTATTGTGAGTGAGTCCTGCGTGCAACGGTGGATGTATCGCGGGCTCACCGTCTTGTACATGCGGTACTGCAGGGTGGACTTGCGGCTGAAGAGCTTGTCTCCGGTGGCGCCGAGCGCACGCACGGCCTGCGTGAGCAGCAGGAAGTCGTTGAAGAGGAATCCGAACAGCTCCTTGCTGCTCTTCACCTTGTAGAGCTTCCCACTGTAGAGGAACTTGCGAGGCCCCAGGCAGTTTGTGACCGAGTTGAACACCAGTTGCTGCAGCAGAGGGAGAGAGCGAGAGAGAGACGGCTGCATTGAAGTCAAAAGTCAAAGTGATCTCCTCTATAGAGCGCTATGTCAGAGGTGGAATTTCAACATTCCTATCGTGGGGGTGATCCTATCCATACGACAACCACCGTTGACTTCCCCACAAATTGGCCTTATTTTATCGACCCCCAGAGGGATGATGGGCTGAGTCGGTCCACGACCAGGGTGTGATAGGAAGATCGCGAGCCGCTCGCTGCTCCGCTGCCGAGCTGCCCACATTGAGCGCGACGCGGAGGGTGACGTGGGCCGTGCGAGCACGCCCACCGCAGTCCACACAGAGCCGCCAGGCGGTGCATGCACTGTCACGGTGGACTGCAGGATGTCTGAATAACGAGGACGAAATATCATGCACATGTATGCATGTGCTGTGCGAGTCTGTGGGTCTCTGTGCGAGTCTGCGGGTCTCTGTGCGAGCATGTGGGTCTCTGTGCGAGTCTGCGGGTGGTTTGTGTGAGGATGCGGGTTTCTATGCGAGTCTGCGGGTCTCTGTGCGAGTCTGCGGGTATCTGTGCGAGTGTGGGTCTCTGTGCGAGTCTGCGGGTCTCTGTGCGAGTCTGCGGGTCTCTGTGCGAGTCTGCGGGTGGTTTGTGTGAGGATGCGGGTTTCTATGCGAGTCTGCGGGTCTCTGTGCGAGTCTGCGGGTCTCTGTGCGAGTCTGCGGGTCTCTGTGCGAGTCTGCGGGTCTCTGTGCGAGTCTGCGGGTCTCTGTGCGAGTCTGCGGGTCTCTGTGCGAGTCTGCGGGTCTCTGTGCGAGTCTGCGGGTATCTGTGCGAGTCTGCGGGTCTCTGTGCGAGTCTGCGGGTCTCTGTGCGAGTCTGCGGGTCTCTGTGCGAGTCTGCGGGTCTCTGTGCGAGTGTGCGGGTCTCTGTGCGAGTCTGCGGGTCTCTGTGCGAGTGTGCGGGTCTCTGTGCGAGTCTGCGGGTATCTGTGCGAGTCTGCGGGTCTCTGTGCGAGTCTGCGGGTCTCTGTGTGAGTCTGCGGGTCTCTGTGCGAGTCTGCGGGTCTCTGTGCGAGTCTGCGGGTCTCTGTGCGAGTGTGGGGAGGCACCTCAGAGAGGCCGTCGCACTGCACGTGCGCCTGGATCCACTCGAGCCGATCCGAGTTCTCCTTCTCCCGCACTCCCTCGTTCACCTGCGAGCACAGCTCCTCCGCCTTCTCCAGTGCCGAGCGCAGGTGAGCGTGGTCGGGGTGCTCCACCCCTGTGTTCTCCAGGATCTGGCCCGGGAGGGCGGAGAGGTGAGGGAGGTGATGGGGGCGACGGTGGTGTTAAGAGGGGTGCAAGGGGTGACACTTCACGTGGTCTCAAGGTGCACATGGCCTGGCACAAGCGTCGTGGTGACGTCACCGCCACTTAGTGGCGAATGGCGGTTTTTGTTGTTGTTGTTGCTGCAAGGGGTGAGAGCAGGAAGAAGAGGGGGGAGAGTCGGGCGAGAGGTGAGCGGCGAGTGGTGTGTCCCCCATGATCTCGCACGCGGTGAGGAGGGGTGAGAGAAGAGGGGCGAGCAGTGAAGAGTGCGAGGAGTGGATTGCACATTTCTAACAGTGGGAGGACAGAACACAACACAACGGCTAAGGGGGGTGTGGGTAGGACCGGGGGGACTGCTGTGAGCAAGGGGTTCGAGCACGCACCGCAGCTGTGAGGGAAGGGGCGGCAACGCACGTTTTTGATGATGAGCGGGTACCGCGTGATTCTCTGCATGGGCTTGAGCAGGAAACTTGACAGAGGCATCCCTTTGCAGCGTGGATCCATCGCCAATTTCTGCAATCGGCAACAGAGCCGGCGTCAGTGCCGGAAACACGGATCCGCCGACTCCGCGCTCGTTACCGGATTAAAACACGTGAGAAGTGATGACACACGGCAAATGACAGCATCATATCGCAATCGATTCTCTAGATTGAAGTCTCATTCCTTTAGAACCGATTATTGTTTGGTTTGTGGTCCTTCAACCGCACCTCCCGATTATCACGGTTGGCTACGTACGGTGCGAAAGAAGTTCAGCATACATATATAAGTGAGATCGTGAATCCAGTTTCATCGACAAATCGATGCACGGGTCCCCATGCCCGAGACGTGCGTCGCCGATGCTCCCGGCAGCGCCTCCCTTCCGCACCGTCGCCGCGTTGTGCCAGCTCAGTCAGGAGACTAAGAGTGCGGTCGGAACTCTCGAAGAGCAGCGCAACCCTCGGTATGAACAGAAACGGCCCGCAGAAGCAGATGTCACAGAGATAACCCCGGCATCGCTTCAAGTGACCTCTGTTCCCCACAGGAGGAAGGGCAGCACTTTAGAAAACTGCTCCTCCACCGACAGTAATGTTCGTCAGATGACGGTCAAACCGATTTTCTTTTTTTCAGAACTGAAATTTATTCAAAGTGCAGAACCAAACTGAATGTGATCAAGGTTTTTTGTTTGTTTGTGTGACTGGGTTGCAACCATCATCAACTCACTACACTTGAGACCCGGCTTGATCAAAGGCAGCTAAAGAGCCCAGTGTCAGACCCAGCATCGCAGCGGTGCTCTGGCTAAGTTTCCCCAACCTCTTTGAGCCACCCCGGCACCAAATGCCCTCCGATCTGCGAGTTACAGCACCGAGCCGCCCTGCATCGCCCGAGCTGCTCCTCAACCTCCGTCCACATCCCGGCGTCCACCGCCTCCTCCCCCACCCCCCCCCCCCAACGTCGCCCACACCTTGAGGGAGTCCTTGAACTCGGGCTGCTCGTCCGTGTTGTGCTGCAGCAGTGTCGCCCCATTGAGCTGGCAGCTGCAGAAGCGGATGTACGGCTGCATGTGCGGAAGCTGCGCGGTGAGGATGTCCCCAATCATCTGCACCGGCATCCGCTCCCCTGACATCTTCTTCCTTACGCGCAGAGCCCTGAGAGAGGAGGGGGCGGGCGGTGATGCTGCAGGCACCTGCCTCGCTCATGCATAATCGCTCGTTTATTCGGTCACTCACTTGGGTGCTTCTCGCTCATTCACGCACCAAGATCTCACTCGTTAATGAGTTCACTCATTAACTCGTTTACTCACTCACCTACTCATGCTGCCGGCTATGGCTGCAAAGTTTGGTCGTACATTTTATGTATATCGTTTATTGTTAAATTTGAATCACAGTTCCTATGACCACTGTTACATTGTTTTTATGGCTTTATTTTGGTGATTTCGAAAACGTTTTGGTTTAGCCATATTTGTTTGTTGTAGTACAGAGTTAGACTGATAACTTTAATCTAAATTGTCTTGTGGTTGTTGTTGTTTGACTTGCATCCCACTGGGATTTTTCCACACAGCGTTGAAATACGCTGCTTTTTCTGGAAGACTTTGCTGTTTTTTCCTGGATTTTTCTGTTGCGCGTAGTCACTTTAAGATGTTTCTTGTTCGTGTTTTTGTTTGTTGCGGTTGCACCCGAGTCAAGAGCCGCATGGCTCACAGGGTTATAACAAATAAATGAACGGAACTGATGAACTGAACTTACTCGCTCAATCATTAATTAATTTACTCACGCACTCTTCATTCATTCATTCACCGCCATCTCACACACCTGTGCTTCATTCATTCATCTGTGCCTTACTCACCTGCACCTAAGGAGCACGTGATCTCGGTCGCAGTTTTGGCTCGTGGTTGAATTCGTGTATCGGTGAGCGATAAAAATTAGTGGTCGGGTTAGCGGTCAGGTCATCGGCGAGGCCACCAGTCGGGTCAGCGGTCAGATAAGCGGTCCGTGTGGGTGACCGGCTGAGCGGTGAAATGACTGCGCGTGAGCACGTCCTCACTTGAGCAGCTTTATGTTGCACATGATCAGCTCTTTCCAGTTGACGAATATCATCGCCATCTCCTCCTCGGTGAGACTGCCCGACTCTGCCATGGGCTTCTGGAACACCTGCGGCAACGCGGCGTTCGCAACAATTGGCGGAAATTATCTCGGGGTGAGCTCTGCAACTCGACACAGCGACGCGGCACACGCGGGCAGCGAAGGGACCGCTGCGGGATGGTTACGAGATGACGTCTACTTGCACGCAGACGTTCCAATTCGTGTAACGTGCGACAAAAGCAAACGAAATGCAATGTTTTTACGATTACGATCAAAGCCAAGCGCGGCACGTTTAGTACCACCCCTGGGCATGAGTTCCCTGCTATCCAACTATGCCACAGGCAGTGCTACGTGCAGACGTGCGGTGGCCACACGAAGGATCATCTTTCCTCTGCCAAAGAGATTTTCCGCTCAAATGAGCATTAAGGTTTCGATTTAAAGCTTTCGTGACTGCAGGGATTCATCTTCTTGGTTCTTTTGGTAAAGTCACGTAGAAGGGAAGTAATAAAATAATAAAAATAAAACATAATAAAATACTTCCCTTCTACGTGACTTTAGCGAAAGAACCAAGAAGAGCATTAAGATATCGATGCCGATCTCCTGCTTACAGCCCTGAGCCAGTGGTACTTTACACGTTGCTATGGTAGGGGTGGGTCTATCCACAGGACAACCACTGCTGACATCCCCATGAAGTGGTACTCATTGACTGACTCGGGAGGAATTATCGGCCGAGTCGACCTCAAACCAAGATTTTAACTGGGAACCCGGCAACTTCGATCTGCACGCTCTCCCGCTGAGCCACCTCTATCTGCACTAGGTACTAATTTGAGGCCGAGTGGACCTAGGAGAGGCCCAGCACCGGTTCAAATAATCGTCACTGGTGTTGACTGTGAGCGGGAATGGAACTCGTGTCACCGGTCTTTTAGGCTTAACGGACCTTCCCAGAGTTATAACTTTTAAACAAATCTGGCTTAATTGATTACAGAGCCAACAAACTGTCCTGGAAACACAAGACGCAAAGTCCTTGCCAGACAGCCGATCTCAGCGTCCAATATTGCGCCACTACGGAAAACGAAACCGCCGCGCCCTTTCACCCCGACCCTCAGCGCAACAGCCCGGCCCGCACGCCCAGCGCCGTCCTGTGGCGCCGTCTCTACCTCGGTGACCAGAGTCAGGTCGCTCATGTAGTTCTCCTCCGTCTGGATGAGCTCGTGGATGTATCCCTGCCGCTTGCGCTCCGCTGGCGGCAGGCTGTCGAGGGCGTGGAGGTCGGCGCACCCTGCACGCACGCACAACACATGCAGACCCTCCGTCGTGTAGCCTTTAACAGACTGCCAAGGACAGTGCTAAGGGTGAGCACCTATTAAGGTCGGCATGGCACACGAAGGGGGTGGTGTGGCCAGCACTACGCCCAGCCACATTTGCCTCCGCGGCGCTGATGCATACGCACAGCGCAATGTAGTCATTTAAGGCCGAGTCGACCTACAGACCTAGGGTATCCCACACAGACACACACGCACACACGGACATACGTAGACACGCACGCACGCACACCAACACGTACAGAGGAACCTCTGGGTATGCTATCGGTGACACGTGGACTCCAATGAGAAAACACATGGGCCAGCATCTATCGCCGCAGTAAAGTACACAAGCGACGTGAGGCCGACTTCACCGAGGCGAGGTCAAATGGGTCTCTGCGTGCACACGCACGCTCCTACGTCCCCCCATGACTCAGCCCCAAGGGTCCAGGGCCCAAGGGCAGCGTTGTCAAGCCCTCGTGGTGACACCTGCCACTCGAGTGGGTCAGCCCGTGTCCCCCCCCCCCCATATCTCATCTGCCAAGGGTCTCACAACTGCGGCTGTGTACACAGTCCACACCGCGGAAACAGCAGCACATCCTTATACTCCTATTGGTTATCGGGTGTGATAATGATCTTAAAATAACATCAATGGTGGCATGATGACAATATCAAATCACATTGGTCTACGGCAGGCTGGGCTCACTGATCCTGTTTCCATGCCAAAGGTTCCCTGTCTGCATCCCCCGTCCTCCCATCTCCCAGGATCAGCTCTTCGCTCACCGACCGTGTTGCAAGCCATGCACTGCCGAGACCGCGTACTCACCGTCTCTTCCCATTCACAAGACCACCTGCTCGCTCGCACATCACCACCCAGGCCCCACATCTGCCACGTCAGCTCTCTTTGGTTTTTTTTTTTTAAATGAACAACAAAATATTGCACCTGCAAATCACGAGATTTAAATTTTAAAAAAATCCCATTTACTCTTAAAATGCTTCGATTCAATTTTTGTCAATAACAATGTTGAGGTCTCGTGGTTTAAATGTCGAATGGGAAATTTGTCCCGTAAGTCGCATAATTTATTCTCAAGTACAGCTGGTTCCACGGCAAATCAAACTCGATTATTTTTTATTGTGGCCTATTACCTGGACCGTATAGCGGGCATCCCAACACCTCAAGAAGGCCGGAAACCCCTCCAAAAAATCACACCGAACGTGACGTGACAGATGATGACGTCACCAAGCCCCACCCATCATTTCCCATCCAGTGGCACATGTGAGAAGGGGTGGCTCCCCCCCCCCGGCCAGATTTTTTTTTTCTGTTATCCAATCAGTCGAGTAATCGGCAGAGGAATCGATTACGCGAGCAATCGGATTGCAGACCAGCACTACCCACAATGCAACTGGCGGTACTACCGTGGCCGCCTCCGCGCCCGTCGATACACAAAAGACACTGTGTGCAGGATCTTGTTATATAACCTTTAATAGTTTTAAGCAATAATTTCTTTAATGTTATACAATGTATGAATACAGATCCACCATTTGTTTTACTCATAACATGTGCCAACAGGTTATGTCACCGCATAGAAAATACATGACAATCACCGATCTATGTAAGTAGACTTTCTGCATCAGGATCGACGGACAACAATGTTTAATTGGACACTCCAAGCACGTGTTTTCATCGTTATGATTATTTAATAGCAATTTTGCAACATTTAAACTAATGCGTGTGCAGTAATACTGTAGCTGTAGTCAGCTTGCAAATGTAAGCCCTCGACATAGGCTCACACAAAAGAATACAAGTTTCCCCTTAAAGTAACGCTGTGGTCTCGGGCGTGCGCAGGGCTTATTCTAAGCGATGCATTACACGCGCGACACGTGGGGGGGTGGGTGGGGGGGCAAAGGACGTGTGACCCTTGGCGACACGGACACCGAATTCCTGCGTCGAAACACTGTGCATGTAAACTGCGGGGGGGGGTTCCCATCGGACGCACCTCCCCGCTGCCGCTGTGATTCGTCGCATCCCAACTGAAATCGAATTTTACAAGAGAGCGTTTATCGAGGGCGTGCGAGGGCACTCACAGGTTGACGAGCAGGGCGCAACCCCTTGGCAGTAACACTGTAGTGTACTTGGATTCATCGGCCCGATGCCGGGCACGGCTCTGACAGCGCAGGGCCAGCATATTGACACTCTCAAGGCAACAGCAGAGACGTTAAAGTGTTCGTAGTGAACAAAGCTTTAGTGTTGTTGCACGGGCATCGAGCAAGCTAAGACACAAAAAAAATCTCGCTTGCCAACGTGGACTCACAAACGTCCCCAGAGCACCATATTAACGAACGTTTGTGCAATCACACATGGGGGCCAATTGTAGTAACGCTTGCGAGACGCATTTGTGTGCCGTTGCCCCAACTCTGGGAGAGCACGCGCGTGTGTGTGTGCCTACACAGCTGGGGAGGGGAGGTTTTGTGCTCACGCGACCGAGCATCGATTCGGATTCCTCGCACTGCAGAGCAACCGTTCGCTAGAGAGACTAGAGAGAGAACGACCACAGAAGTGGACATCTACCTCCGAGATCCCTTCAAGTTACCTCATTGTCCTACACGGTTAGGGGGAGCAGCACTTTTTTTTTATTCACTTGCTCTGCATATTAGGGTGAGGCTCGTTGTGCAAGTCCAACTAAAAGTTTAATCTCAGAGCTGGGATGTTGTCCAAAGAGATGCAGTCCCAAACTTAATGCAATGGGGTTTTTTTTTGTTGTTGTGCAGTCATTGGTGACCCACCACCTCTACCCTGCACGCAGCCAACAGCCGGGAAGGCCACAGTGCTAAAACCACCCTCACGGTGGCAGGGAGCCAAATTGGCTGCACCGATGCTAAGATTGAGCCGGACACCACAGCGCCGCATCCCAACAGCACCTGATGCGGATAACACCTAACGGAGAGATCAAGCCCAGCCTCTGCGTTGGAAAGCACTTGTTATACATTCCATCATCACAAGTCAACGCCTAGGCATCCTCAGCAATATCGATTGACTTTTTTCCCCCCATCCCTTACCAGCAGCCTGGCTGCGCTGGCTACATCAGATGATAAGAAATGATGCAGGCGGTCAAACCAATGTGGCACTGGGGCCATGTGTGAGAACACGAGTTGAGTGTCTGCGATACCGAACGGAAATCGTCAGGGCCCTTCTGCTGCCACTTCTCCCACCGCCCAGTGTTCCTCCCTATACCGTCACCATAGCCCGCCGTTGTGTGCAGCCACATTCATCCCACTCCTACATAGCCACGTGTTTTACTGAAGGTACAATCATTGAAACGTTTTTTTTCTTCTTTTTGGGTTTTTTTCTTTTTCGAAACGAGATGAAAATGACACTCATGCAAAACTGGAGGCGCGCGCGCGCGTGTGTGTGTGCGTCGCCACACAACGCTTGTTGACGCGGCCCGATGTCGGGCGCTGGCTACGAGTCACGAAAGGAGAGGGCGGCGCAAGTCTGACTCTAGCCAACTTAATCTGGCGGTAACATCGCCACATGCCGAACCAGCTCCTCGATATGCAAGAGGTCACTCCCCTCCCCCTCCATCGGCGCACGGCTTCAGCACGAGCCTCGCAGATGAGGCACATTAGGTACGTGCGTTATCAGAACACCGGCGGCCGATCAGATGTTCTAACCGATCATCAGAACATCCATGAGAATTTCTCTACGGGGGGCTGCGCACTGCGCGTTTGGCCCCGAGCGCATGCCTCTGCCTCCGAGCTGTCGAGGCGGTGAAACGCGCTTCATGGAGCGAGCGAGCGAGCAAGCAACTCGTACCAATCACTGTAAACCGCTGCGTGGCGGCTCGCTCCCAGGGCCCGGCGATGCTATCCGCTCATCGCCAGCGGCAGTGAAAGCCGCCCGTGTGGCCGATGGTGCGCAGCGCAAGCACGACGACGACGCGAGCGCGACAGCGGCGACGGCGGCAGCGCAGAGAGAACGGCGGCACGGTACCTCGAAGCACGTCAGTGAACACATCGGCAAGCAAAGGACGCGATCAACATGGAGACTAAACGCCAACGTACAGTGGGTCTTTCTGAAACGTATCCTCGGTGGTCACCAACTCGTGTGCTAAGTCTATACAAATTTAAAATGGGAGAAAGGCTTTAGCAAAAAAGCAAAATGCATTTCCGATGATTTTTTTGTTCTTATTACGATTCATTTTGAAAAGAGATACATTCAGATACTGGTAATGAGTGGACAGACGGGGGAGGGGCCGTCACAAAAAGACCCACTATGTCTCTGTGCTGCAACAGCACAGCATCATATGCATCGTCCCAGAGCTGCTCCCCGGACTTCCCCGTCAGCAAATCACAAGGGCTGATGCTGCTGCTGCTGCTGCTCTCAGTTTAAAGGCCAGGCAACCAATCCGGTGGCAGTGAAATGGGGATATAGTGGGTCTCTTTGCGGCGGGCGGGTAGACGGGTGGACGGACGCGCGGGCAGGGGAGAGGGGACACAAACATGGTCCTAGAGAGAAGGAGAACACAAAGAGAAATAAGCAAATAAAAATCATGAGCCAAACCAAGCAGGGGCAGGATGCACATGTACAACACTCGTGCGCGCTCACGGACGTACCGACACGCACGCAGCACCAGAGGCGCACCCAGGGGGGGCAGGGGCAGAAGGGACAGTTCTGCTCCCCACTCTCAAAGATTCAGAGCCCCATCTTGGAGTATTTCCATTAATCTAAAGCTGTAAGCAAATAATGAATAATTATTGATGCATATTTCATATTCAACGTTAATTAAAACGTAATTTATGTGACTTTGTATTGCAACTTGCCTGCCTCCAAAATGTTTGGCTGGGTGCGCCACAGTGCCGCACTCTCACTAACAACTGCAACCACAAACCCAACCACTCCCCCCACCCACCCCACCAGCCCAGACAGATCTACGAAGGTTTGAAGCTTTCGTGACTGCAAGTATTCATATTCTTAGGTTATTTCGGTAAAGTCACGTAAGTAAAAAATTAAAATTAATAAAAGTAAAATTAAAATAAAAATCACGACGTTTCGGAGGCAACACAAGCTTCCGTCTTCAGGTGCATCCGTCACAGCACCAGTATATACGGGGTAGTATCTCTTAGAATCTCTCATTTACTTGATACAGCAATCGTGCTGTGACGGTTCCACCTCAAGACGGAAGCTTGTGTTGCCTCCGAAACGACGTGATTTTTATTAAATTTTTATTTTACTTTTATTAATTTTAATTTTTTACCTACGTGACTTTACCGAAAGAACCTAAGAATATAGATATACGAAGGTTCTCCACCAGCATTGCAGAGCCGTGAATAGCAATAGCTCTGCAGTGCACTGGGACTTAGGCTGCAGCAGAAACAAGTTAAGAGGTTTCGATTTAAAGCTTTCGTGACTGCAGGGATTCATCTTCTTGGTTCTTTCGGTAAAGTCACGAAGAAGGGAAATAATAAAAATAAAACATGAGAAAATAATTCTCACGACGTTTCGGCCACAACGCAAGCAGCCGTCCTCAGGTGAAGACCAGGTCTCCCTGAGACAGCGTCTGAGGACGGCTGCTTGCGTTGTGGCCGAAACGTTGTACGAATTATTTTATTATGTTTTATTTTTATTATTTTATTATTTCCCTTCTACGTGACTTTACCGAAAGAACCAAGAAGAAGTTAAGAGGTCTCCCCTCTGTAGGACGCCCTGTGTAGATCCACCACTGTGAACAACTCGGCACAGGAAATCGACGCAGGCCATCACACGTTGCAATAAACAGACCCCGGCGTGAGCACACACACGTGGATGGAAGCGCAAAACAAAATTAATAACAAAAACAAAATCCAAGCCGGCTATTCGTGCTGCCACCCCTCGTGTGACAGCAACCCACATGATTTGGTGCCGTTCAGGTTGTAGGAAAGGAGCCGGTCATTTTTCTCCGTCCGAGTGGTGCCCAACGGAGTGAGTTCTGTCCCACGAGGCCCTGGGGTGCGTGGCCGAGCTGTGTTCACGCCACCCTCCCTGCCACCACGGCCTTCGCTGCTCAGTGGCTGAATCCACCACGACCGCCCCTATTGCCCAGCCTTCTTCTGCAGCTGCCAGCCCAGCCTTCAGTTTCTCAACGACTGTATCCCCAGTGTTCACACCATCACTAATTTCGCGTGTAGCGCAATTATCTACAACCATAGCAGCGATTGTTAACCCCTCTTGGTTAAATGTATTCAACTGTAATGGAGGCACATTACAGAATCCGATACGAGGAATGTCTGGTTGGCACGCACAACCGCGTGCTGAACGCATTTGTCATGGGGAGACTCACTGATGTGGCAGGCGCAAGCTGACCACCATTCTTCCTGCACAGCCTACAGGAGCACCTCGCATCACTGCGGCCCGTCCAGGCTGGAGATGTCCAAGCGCACACGGCCAAAATCCTTCCCATTCGCCGCAGGGTGACATCAATTCCGTTTCCGGATGACTACTGCGCATTTTAGTCAAGTGTGAGCCGGAGTTGGAGAAGCGTTTTTCAAAGACCAGCGCCCAAGTCACCGCGAGTGTCTAGTCCTACATGGTGCAGCCAACCGGCGCACATCAAATGCACTGCTGCTGGCTAGGAAACAGAGTGGAGGCCACAGCAGTTCACAGCGGTGTCTCCATCACTGAACGACTACAAATACCGCAACCTCTGCACACAGCATCGATTCACGCGGTCACACGCACCAGCGCGCATCCCGCACTCACTGCGCGATTTAAACATATCTACACGGGATGGGCGACCTCCGCGCATAACCACTTGTCATAGCCTGCTGTGCGGCTACGTGGTGGGGCAGCAAAGAGGACAGTAGCTAAGCCTTTCTTGTGCTGTACCTTTATAATCCCATGCCTATGCTCCCTGCTTTCAATAACCCCTATGACTGGCACAGCGTGGGGGAGGCCCTCATCCGGCAGTTGAATGATGGCAGGGCTGTGTAAGCACGTTATTGCTCCGTGCTGTGTTACATGAGGCCACATTAAACACCAGAAAAAATATAAATTTATGGCACTTGAGAGTCTGGTTCAATCTTAAGTGGCTGAGTGGATTCATGCCCACAGTGGCAGGGCTAGTGCTCTACCTCAGTGGTGCTGTCAAGTGCTTGACATCTCAGCCACCACCCAGCTTGCCCCCTTTGTCAGCCGTATGAGGCAGTGCGATCTGACGCCACGACCGGTCGGCGCAGGTAATGGCAAGTTGTTGTCGTCAAAGTAGAAGCCACACCAAAATCACATTCCTCCTGGGCACCACTTGAGGCAATGAAATCTCGCTAAAGCATTCGTCACATGCCTGTCCTTTTCACAAGTACCTATTCGTAAAAAAAATACCCGATTAATTTGCTACACAAAATGGTGCTAAAAGATTTGAAACAATGTGCTTCATATGACGGTGACGTGTCAGTTCAACGTTGCCGCTTCTACATTTTCAACGTAGCAAATGCAATGTGATAGCTCCGCATTGATTGGTTAAGGACCATGCCGCCATGCAAACCGCTTGAGGCGGACCAGCACACGTCACCTTGTGTGGCGTCGGGGGGGCCGGGCGTGACGCCCACAACGCGCGGTCTCTCCGTGGACCAAATTAAATGTCTCGGTGAGTTCATCGAGCGAAGGCGAACACAAAAACTGCCGATTTCTCTCGTCAGCAGGGTTGAGAAGCTTAAAGACCACGGTGGCACGATGCGGACGGCATTCTTGCGTCCTTGCCTGTCGTCTTTTCTCGCAATTTCTCTCATCGTTTCAGATTTTTTTGTAAAGTACTTTGGTTATAAAGTAGAATACAACTCAGGGTTGCCCCCCATGTGCAACAGTAGCGAGATTTCACTGCCGGGAGAGCAGGTCGCTCAGGCAGAGTGGCCCCAGGGCCCGCGCGGGGCCGCGTGTCCTGCGGGCGCCGACTCACATTGTTGGCTGGGGTCGGTGTCGGTCGTCTGCTTGACGTAGTTGGAGGGGAAGAGACCCACGGCGCCGCCGAGTTCCCCCTTCCACCAGTCGGGGTCGCTGCGGCTCAGCACGCCGATGAGCTGCCCCTTGGAGAAGGAGAGCTCGTCCTCGTTCTGCGCCACGTAGTCGTACACGCCGATCACCTGGCACACTGTGACATGCGGGGCGGGGGTGGGGGGGGGGCAACCTCAGCCAGGCGGACGACCAGAACGTCCACCACCACCACCATAAAATATTTTAAAATACTTAAAAAAAAAATACGCTTTAATGAAATGTACTGTTCGAGCTGCCCCTCCTCCTACCCCCTTCCCCCATCGCCCCTCCTTCTACATCCCCCGCCCCTGGGCGTGGCTCCCCGAGGCTTGCCGTGACGTCAGGGACCACGTGGTGATTTACAGGCAACGTCAGTTGAGCGTCGACAATTAGAGCCGTAAAAAAGATCGTTTAAAAATATATATTTTTTATTTTTAATGATAGAATATAGTATTGTCATCAGTATGACACACCTATACGAAGTTTGCAGTCGATACCACATTGGGAATACGGTTGAAATTGAGTTACAATATTTTTGGATACGACAACACAAACAGGAAGTTAAATAAAAGTGTGTAAAACTTTTAAAATATATGTTTTGGATTTTTTAATGATAGAATATCGTGTTGTCATCAGTATGACATACCTATACGAAGTTTGCAGTCGATACCACATTGGGAAGTGTGTAAAAATTGAGTTACAATATTTCTTTTTTGAGGATACAACAGACGAAGTGAGTTAAATAAAAGCGTGTAAAAAGGTACATTTCTCTGGGCATACGCATGAGTGTGGACTCACGCACGGAGTACACGTGTGCACCTGTGTCTGAGTGCATTTGATTGCGTGTATATGTTGGGGGAGTGGTAGTGCAACGGTTAGCGAGCTGCGCTATGAACCCGGTGACACGAGTTTGATTCCCGATCACGGTCAATTATTTGAACCGGTCCTGGGCATCCCCTATGTCGACTCAGCCTCAAATGAGTGCCTTGTGCGGTGTGTAAACATCAACACGGGAGAGACAAAGGCGGTCGGACATAGTGCTGGCCACCCACAACCCCATGTGGCGTTCCAGCCTTTATAGGTGCTCGCTAACAGCACTTGCCCGAAGAGTCTGTGATGCCTATAAAGGGGATCATTGTCTTTTGTGTGTGCGACTGTGTATGTGACAATGTTCAGTCAGTCATCTCGGTCATCTCAGTCAGTCGACCCGTGGCACCTGCTGGGTCTGCCCCGTGACCTCCTGCCAGCGGGCGTCCGACACTTCACGTGGCCTCAAGGTGCGCATGGCCTGGCACAAGCGTCGTGGTGACGTCACCGCCACTTAGTGGCGAATGGCGGTTGTTGTTGTTGTGACAATGTTCATGTGCCTACACAATATGTGCACCTGTGACTGTGCATGTGTGATTGTGCACATGTAAAAATGCGTGCGTGTGCCCATCCATAATGTACATGTGACTGCAACTATGCGTGACTGCATATGGAACTGTGCACATTCCCGTGCGCGTGTTCATGCGCAACTGCGCCTAACTTGACTGCGTACGCGTGTGACCGCGTACGCGACCTGTGTACGCGTGTGACCGCGTACGCGACCTGCGTACGCGTGTGACCGCGTACGCGACCTGTGTACGCGTCATATTTCTCGTGGCCTCAAAGTGACCGCCGCGTGTGCGGGCGCGTGCGTGCGTACCGGTAGGCGTGGTGTATGGCACCGACTTGGTCCCCTCGCTGGGCATGACGGGAGTCGACTTGCCGCTCGTCGGACCCAGCAGCTTCACGTAATTTGCCGGGAACCACCCAATCTGGCGCTTCTTGCCCCGCGCCTGCACACGCGCAACGGAGCTCCGTTAACGCTCGCGCACGCCCACGCCCCGCCACCCCCGGCGAGCGCGTGCCAAGTGCGAGCGCGTAAGTGGCTGGCTGACTCAAGGAGGTCAGAATGCTGAGCTGGCACCGCTGAGATCCTGGGGGGTTCGAACGCAGGTTTCAGCCGCCCGTGATCAGACCAGATTCTCAAGTGCAGAGAACGGATGGCCTCAGCCCGGTCCACCAAGGACTGCGAAAAAAAACCCCCATCATGTTGAATTTGGTTCTGCACCTAATTTGGCCGAATTCTAACCGTGAGAATCAACAAGCACGGTTTTGATTGCCATGCGATGAACATTTCGCTTTGGCAGGGTGGGTGGAAAGGTGCTACTCTCTACTGAATGAACCAGAGGCCACTTAAAGGAATCTCAAAAGAAGTTCCATGCCATCCATGTCCGTGGTCCATTCTCTAAACCGGGGGGTGTGGGGGGGTGGGAGGGTGATGCCCGTCCGTAAGAATTCCACATCGACACTTTGTCTCGTGACATGACGCCGGAAGCGCAAACGGAAAAAAGAATTGAGGAACAACGCACACAAACGAAGGAACAACGCACACAAACGACGCTTTTAAGCACGTTCCAGCGGCGCAGTGGCAAGGGGAGTGTGTGCTGCACTTGCCTGCAGCTCTCCCTCCCACCAGCCGTTTGTCGCTTTCTTCCTGATGAGGATAAGTTGCCCGGGCGACAGGGTGAGCTGCTCGGGCCCCGTGGCGGTGTACGACGCCACCACTTGCGCAATCTCTGTCGCACACACAAACGCGAGCGCACGGACGCGATCGTCGTCGCACAAGAGCGTGTCACTGCCGAGTCAGTTGGTGGGGCAGCGAGAGTCCAAAAAAAAAAAGTAGAGTCCAACCCACCTGGCTTCTTCCCCATGCTGCCGGTCTTTCCAGCCTGGCCTGGTGCCTGATCGGAAATAAACAACAATTAGACGAGGCAGGCAAAACAAACATGCGCGTCGATGGGTCCTGTAACACTTTCGAACACGTGTTTATCCTCGGAAGCATTAATTAGTGATGGCCGTGGTGGTAACGCTTGCGCCAGGCACACGAGGAGCCGTACGTCCGTGATGAGAAAATGGGGCTCAGATAGCAGCGCCGGACGAGAGACTGGGTACTAAGAGGTGGGTCACATTTTAGTTTTTGAGCGAATCTCCAAGTGTTGGGCAATTCCTTCAGAAATTTGGCCAGATTTCAAAACGGTAAGTCTCTAATTAGGATCATCAGCCGACCGAGAAATTAGCAATTGGTCGGATGAAAGGACAACAGAAAGACGACCAGAGATTATGCATAAACGCTCTCAACCTTAGTTGTAAGGTGTTAAACACGGCGGTTAACGCTGGCGATGATGAACCAGAGGCCACTGTGTACCTCGCTGTCCTTGGGCCGCACGTAGTTGGAGGGGAAGACCCCAGAGCGGCCCTCGATTTGGCCCGTCCACCAGTCGCCCTCCCGTCGTGTCACCACGATGACGTCGCCCTGCGCGAACGTCAAGTCGCCCGGCTCTCCGCTCTCGTACGCGTACAGCGCCACAAACTCTGCAAACGCAGCGGCAGCAGTGGGGGGGCGGCGTGAGCACGGAACGTCCCCGCGTGCACACACAAAGATAAAGATCCCCCGTATAGACTTAACAGACTGTAGGGGCAAGTGCTGTTATCGAGCACCTATGAAGGCCGCAACGGTACACGAGGGGGTGGGTGGCCAGCACCACGCCCGACCGCCTTTGTCTCCCTAGTGGTGATGTTTACACACCGCACCAGGTACTCATTTGAGGCTAAGTCGACCTAGGGGAGGCCCGGGACCGGTTCAGATAATCGTCACTCGTGTTGGCCGTGAGCGGGAATCGAACTCGGGTCGCCGGGTTCATAGCGCAGCGCGCTAACCGCTACACTATCGCTCCCCACGCGTGCACACACACACTCGCACACTCCTACGTGCCCAATACCACGGGTGTAACAACTTCTCAGCCTCCACCAACCACCGGTAAATCATCATGATCTATTCAAGAATCAATTATTTTGTTTGCGGTGCTTTACCCGTCTCGTGTTGTTTACTGCGTTTCTTCTGCCCTGTTTGAACAGTTGTGTACGTGCATATAGCGTGGGTGATCGGAGGCAGTATTGTGTGGTGACTGGCTCATGGTGAGAAAATTTACTCTGCACATCATCCCTCTGGGGCCAGTACCATATTGTGGGGAAGTTGAAAGTGGTTGTCTTTTGATAGACTCGCCCCACCATACGAATGTGGAATTGCTATCACTGGATCAGGGCTATAAACAGGAGATAATCACCGCTTGCATGCTCATATTACTTTTGACTTGGTGAGCAGTGCGGTGTGGATAGTGTGGGTAGAGTGGGTAGTGTGGGTAGCGTGGGTAGCGTGGGTAGAGTGGGTATTGCAGTGTGGTCAGCGTGGATTGTGCTGGGTGTGCGGGTCACCTTCCTGAGGTGGTGCTGGTGATGGTGCCAGGCGACTTCTCACTGGGGAGCCTGTGAGGACACATGAAAACATCATCAGCATCACCAGCAGCACCACGCCTCACAGAACGAACAGCTGGAGCCTGCACAGTCAAATTGCCTAACTTCACCAAGTCTCTTGCACTTGACTGTTTATATCAAACAAACAAACACGGACAAGTAGGATATCCCTGATTTAATCCAGTACAATTCAGAGATATGCAATTATCTGAGCAGCGATGGGTAGAGGTAAGAGTGGGTATGATGGTGTAAAGCTACTGGGTGTGTCAGTCATTAGTTGTGTCGTTTGATCACCACGTACAAAATACAGTCAGGTCCTGCGAATTTCATATCAGGGCTCTACGACACTTTCAACCACTATTGAGTCGTGACATCGCCAACACGGTGGCGTGTAGCATAGTATATCGACAAGGCTCGATCATTGCAACTCACTACTTTACGGAACGGCTAGAAAAAAAATGACCAAGCTGCAGCATGTACAAAGTTCTTTGGCATGTATCGTAACGGGTCCTCTGCAAGATCCCACCGTGTCCGTCCAGTACTCGCCGAGCTGCATTGGCTTCCGGGTTGCCGAACGAATACATCGTAAGGTCGCACTCATTACACACAAAGTGCTTGCCAATAACGAACCACAGCACCTTCCTGATCTCATCAAGGAGCATTAACCATCACGTGAACTCCGGTCATCCTCGCAAGCGGATTCTGGCTAGCCATCGAACAAAGACGGTCACCGCATGCGCTTCTGACATTAGGAAGCCACTGGGAGCTATGAACTTTTAAATGCATTTCTTTAGAGCTGCTGTTTGTGTTGAGTCGGTCGTCCTCCCCCCCACACTTCCGATTACCATGGTTGGCTACGTATGGTGCGAAAGAAGTGCAACATATACATATACGTCAGCTGCTGGGTGTCAGGCGGTGTGTGTGTGTGTTCGGTGCTGGGTGTGTCAACTGCTGGGCATGCTTCAGGTGGTACCTTGGCCAGAGGAAGCCGGGGGTGCCGGGGCAGGGCGTGTGGGAAGTGACTTCATCTTGGCTTCTGTCTCACAACCACGAGAGGGGACATCGTGGAGATGAGAGGAGGCATCACTCACAGCTGGCGGAAACGGGCGAGGGCTGAGTCTACTGGCTTGGGGCGACACGGGCTTGGTTTGACGAGCGAAGGACGCGGTACCTTCAGGCATGGGGGGCCGTGGAGATGGGCCGCGCTGGGACCCATCCGAAGAGGTTGACTCCACACTGAGATGCACAGACACATACGCGCACACACGTGAAATTGCACACTTGCAGACACGCACGGTATACACGCTCACACACATACAAACGTGATATGCAAACTCACACAGACAAGTGGCAAACTCACACCCACATGCACACAATGCAAGTATTTGCCCGTACACGCATGTGTATACTCACATGCATAGACCAAGATCCCTAGCATAGCAAGTGCTGTTAAGTGAGCACCTATGAAGGCTGGCACGGCACACACGGGGGTGGGTGGCCAGGACCACACTTGGCCACCTTTACCTCTCTAGTGGCGAGGTTTACACACTGCACCAGGTACTAATGTGAGGCTGAATCGACCTTGGGGAGGGAATTGAACTCGGGCCACCAGGTTCATAGCACAGGGCACTAACCGCAGCGCCACCGCTCCCAGCACACAAAGACACACACACGCAGATATAGCACATACACCCCCACGCAACAGTTCTGATGGAATGGTATCAGCGGTAAGGCAGGGCAAAGCGACAACACGAGTAGTTGCTGACAGCTCAAGATTCTGCTCAGTGCGTATGGGGGCCCACACAGGCAACGTTGAGCAGGTGCGTCAAAGATTAAAGCGGTAAAAAAAAAATATTTTAAAGCACGCAAACGTAGCTTAGCGCGAGATCCGTTCACAGGGGCGCCACGGGTTCCCACCTGAGCCCGCGACGCACGGGTCCAGAGATGAGTTTCACGTAGGACTTGGGGAACCAGCCCTTCTGGCCGCCGCGCGCCTCCCCGAACCACCACATGTCCTGCTGCTCAAGCACCGAGATGACGTCGCCCTTGTTGAAGTTCAGGTGGTTCTCTTTCTTGGCACGCCACGGGTAGAGGGCCTGAGCCTGCACACCCTCGACCGGCTCTCCCTGCGCTCGGCGCGCACACACACACACACACGGAGAGAACACACGTGTGAGCAAGCATGACACACACACACACGTATCAACGTACACACAGCGCTACTGTTGCGTGTGCAAATATGATCAGGTGCTGAATGCAAATGTCGAGGGCTGCGAGCCACGAGAGGGCTTCAGGAGAGAGTTTGTGTAGTGTTGTTGATAATATGACTTTGAAACCCCCCAGCCCACCTCCTACGCATTTCCCATAAATATGCTAAATTCCTCTTGATATGCAAATTATTTTGTCAAGGCGCTCTTCTTCCACCTCCAACCCAGCTTATATGTATGCTAAATTCCTCTTGATATGCAAATTATTTTGTCAAGGCGCTCTTCCCCCCCTCCAACCCAGCTTAAAAAGACGCTCCAAGCCTGGGGTTGTCATTCAGACTCTGTCTTCTCGACAGACCTGTTCTTCACCTGAGGACGGCTGCTTGCGTTGTGGCCGAAACGTCGTGAGAATTCATTTATTATGTTTTATTTTTATTATTTTATTACTTCCCTTCTACGTGACTTTACCAAAAGAACCAAGAAGAAGAGTTTGTGTAGTTTTTTGCAATTCCTCTGTTAAAGGAGCGCAGGACCACAGTTGCATGGCCACAGCCGCATTGTGGATTGTCTTTAAGTTTCTATTCATGAAGTAGATGTGCGCCTGTTGACGTTCTGATATTGTTGATGGTTAAACCAGTGCGCCTTCGAGGAATGGCGAAAGACAGGAGGTGCGAGATTTTGGTCTCGGGTGAGGTGTTTATTCTGGACGTCCTGCGTTGTTCCACGCTGTTTGACAGCGTTCTTCCAGATCTGGGTGAGATGCTATGTTAGTGATGGCAGCGCGATCCCAGAAGGGGGATAAGGACTTGAGATAGCGACGAGGTACACTGTTGAGGTCTAACATATACACATGCACACAATCACTAATACATACTTAAAACACAAAGATCAAAACACCATCCACGGATTACTCTGTAGTCTGCAAAGACAAAGATCCCCCGTATAGCCTCAACGGACTGTTGGGGCAAGTGCTGTTAGCGAGAACCTCTGAAGGCCGGCACGGTACACGAGGGGGTGGGTTGCCAACACCACGCCCGAACGCCTGTCTCCCCAGTGGCAATGTTTTTACACACCGCACCAGGTACTCATTTGAGGTTGAGTCGACCTAGGGGAGGCCCATGACTGGTAGAGATATTCGAAACTGGTGTTGGCCGTGAGAGGGAATCAATTCCGGGTCGCCGGGTTCGTAGCGTGCTAACCACTACACTAACGTGTGCAGTTTGCACACACACATCCTTCAATCTACACATACACACACCCTTCAAATCAGCGCGCACACACACAACTCACAAACACACGAGCAACACGACAGTGCATCTGTCACCGCACACCTGTCCTGGTGTTGGCGAGGGCGACATGGACACGGAGGCCGGGGTGAAGGCCGAACACGGTCGCTGGGCTGCCCCCGCGTGCGCAACGGGCTGGGCTGTCGCGTGAGCGGCCGTGCTGTCCAGCGATTCCCAGGTGCCGCCCCCTGAATCGCCCCCCACTTCCGTGGTGCTAGTGCTGCCCGGCCACCTGCCCGACCAAAAAGGAAACAACTCCATTGCAGCCACGATGATCTCACGGGACCAGATCCCGCATGCGACTCACGAATCACACGTACACATCCGGTCAGCGATTAATTCACACACCCACACTTTCACAAGGTCAAAACAAGGTCAAAAGTTCATCATGGCCAGAGGCAGATCTAAACACTTTTCATGGTTGGGGGGGCGGTGGTGCGGTCCCACATTTCATGCCTTTTAAATAAGGCCCCTACAAATATTTACATTTCAAATACCGATTTTCAGGACCTCAAGTGAGAGGGAATCGCTCCCATTGTTCCCACCCCCCCACTTTGGATCCGCCACTGACAAGGGCCAATGCCGCTGATGTTACATCACCTCGCCATCGCTTCCTTCCGAAAGATCCCGTAATCGCCACTCAAACTTCGTGGACTGCCCTTGTGGTGTCATCCCCACCAATGTCTGGCTTTCCCCTTGTTGCAGTTAAGACGACATTCAAGGATTAGTAATACAGCCTCATCATGATCATCCGGCTTTAGCTTGCAGATTTACAATGATCAGCCCAAGCTGACTAATGCGACAGAAAATGTACTATTAAACACGTATTTATGTTTCTGCAATATTTTCAACTTCTATTTATTGTACTTCAGTGCAGTTACTTTATTTTTCCTTTTGTTTTGTTGTTAATTTTTAGTTACCGCAGGCCTCTTGCGAATGAGACTATCATGGCCTCGCGAGTTCTCCACTGGTTTAACAAAATAAACAATGAACTTGACACGAGGTCTCCCCTTGGCCGCTCCACCACATCTCTCGGCAACCTGCCCTCCCCCGTACCAACCACGTCCCACCAATCACAGCCTCCTTCTTTCGATTACATCTCTCAACACTTTGCTGCCAACTTCGATTCCACACTTCCAAATTGCATGCCCCATCCTTCCATCGCACGCAGAGTAACCGGAAGTAAAGTGGCCACTATTGTACAGAAAACGATTTGAGAAACAGGACGGACATACGCGGTGCTGAAGTCTGCCCAGTTGCCACCACCTCCTCCTCCACCTCCTCCTCCTTCTCCTCCGCCTCCTCCTCCTGCTGTTGCCAGTAGATGCCCCCCACCGTCTGGGGTCTGGGCCTGGGTGCCCCCCCCAATTTCGCCATCGGGAATGCGCTCACTGTAGTTGGCAGGAAACCACCCGGTCTGGCCACGCAGCTCCCCACCCAGCCAGCCCGGCTCCCCAGTTTGGTTCTCGTCGACCTGCAGACAAGACGCAACAAAATCATCACGGCCGTGGTCTATCCACTGTTAGATAATCCCAAGCGGGAACCTCTCTCTCCTTGCCTCGTTGAGCACTTCCCTGCATTTTATTTGTCAAGTGTCCACGTTTCTGATGCGCGGCGTTGCCGGTGAGGTGCACCGATTAAAAACACTGGCACGTAACACGTGTACACACACACACACCACGTTTAAACCAAAAAAACAATCACAAGTAAAAAGCACACGTGTATATGTATGACGTTGTTTAAAATGTCAAACTATCAGCTCGAAGTAATGTTGTGTGTAGGAAAATATAACCCTCTCCATATGAACCTATGATCCTTTCCATATTTCTGACTCCAAAGTAATAATTGATCCAGAAAAGCTGGAAACCAACTTCAGCTTTAACCCGAACCCTTGACCCCATTCAAACCACACCCAGCCTCAGAGCCTCGCACAATAGCTGTGAGAAACTTACCCAGTCCCCTTTCACCTCCAGGCAGACAGCGGCAGAGTTTACAAAGAAAAGAAGGGAGAGGAGGCTTGTAAAGAGAAGCAGAGAAACACTACAGAACACGGCAGCACAAGACAGTTCAAAAAGGAATATTCACAGCAGAGAAATACGACTCAAAGTAAGCTACTGCCCAAAGCAAGTGCAGACACATTGCAGCGAAGTAACCACAGAGATTTTTCGATTTAAAGCTTTCGTGACTGCAGGGATTCATCTTCTTGGTTCTTTCGGTAAAGTCACGTAGAAGGGAAGTAATACAATAATAAAAATAAAACATAATAAAATAATTCTCACGACGTTTCGGCCACAACGCAAGCAGCCGTCCTCAGGTGAAGACCAGGTCTGTCGTGACTTTACCGAAAGAACCAAGAAGATAACCACAGAGATATAAACACGCAAGTTCTTTTGCAGCTGCTTGCAATCCAAGTGTGGTTGTCCGTGCCGGGCTGCGTGTTGTTCTTCTCTCAGCGTTTTGCCGCATGCTGCTGCGGGCATCTTGGGGAGGGTCACTGGGTGTGCCCCACTTACACACGGTTTGCCTCGCAGTCTTTCGACTGATGAAATGAACACGTTTTGCAAGCGCAGAGTTTGCCTGATTCGTCGTCAATTGGTGTGACGGGCAGCAAGCCACTACGGGCCAAAGGGGGAGGGGATGTGAGTGACGGAGTTGGAATCACATTAGCAAAGCGACACTCTACTGGGGGTGTTGTTAAGACTGCGATTAGATGGAGTGTCTATTGCACTCATCGTCTTTAAGAAAAACCGTCAGAGAATTTAAAGTGACGCTGAGAAAAAAAAAGGTGGGGAAGATATGGACGCTTCGTAAAGTGAGTGAGTAGTCAAAGAGGGCTTACGAGGATGACGTCGCCAGGCTGGATCGTGAGCTCGTCCTGATTGCGAGCCTCAAACGGATACAGCGCTCGGTAGTACGCCACCTTGGACTCCGACGAGTCTGTTAAAAAAGCAACGCAGCTCACTCGCGTTTCCACGATACTATATTAATTGTCATGATGTTATGGTTTTACAGATATAATTTTTCTGTGATGCTGTAATTGGGTTTTGCGTATTATACAGTTTTTGTGATTTTATATACTTCCAGTCAGGGAAAAAAAGTCCATCTTCATGGTTAATTGAATAAATCATGTAATCATAGAGCTTCACAAACCTATACAACTTATAAATGCGTCTGTCATTTACGCAAGACAGAAATAATTTAACAAATGATTGCGAGAGCCTAGGCCTGCAGTCGTGATGCAGGAAAACCGAACGTGTTTAACGCGTAACACAGCCAATAAAAAAAACTAAAATCACGACAATCAGGATCTAACGATATTCCGCAAAAGGCACAATGCGGTGGTGACGGCAGCACGGGGTGGGCGACAGCGACCATTACCCGAGGGTTTCCTGACGGGCTCGCGATCTTGTTGCCGCTGCAGGATCTTATTGAGGCGGTCGGCCAACTCCATCTTGTGCTGATGGTTGGCGGGCGCCGCTGTCGGACCTCCGGAGGCGATTGCATCCTCCCCGGCAGCCTGGTCGCCCTGGGCGTCCTGCCCTGCGCTTCTCCTACTCGCGCACAAACACAGCCCTAATGTCAGCCCGCAGTTCTGCGGGGCCATCTTGTCACGAGCGATGCACAGCATTAATTTTGGAGCTTTCGTGACTGCAGGAATTATTCTTTGGTTCTTTCGGTTAAGTCACGTCTATGCCTGCTGATGATTGCTTGTGTTGCAATCGAAACGTCGTAATATGCTATTATTGAATTTGTTATTTTATCTTTAGACGTGACTTAACCGAAAGAACCAAAGAATGATGCACAGCATGTCAGGATAGCGATTTGCATTTGTATTGATCGATTAAATTGCCACTGTATATATAAAGTAGGAAAAACCAAACGCACTGGGCAAAGAAATTACTGAGCTCGCTAAAATTATAAACGTGGCAATGTGTCCAGCCAAGAATATTCCCCGCCTAGTACCAGATTAGTGCAGCTGAGAAGCTCACAGTGATGGACACCATTTGAGAACCGTCTCTAAGCGGTAGGTCTCGTGTGGATGCGGGCGAAGTGAAATTAAGTCACAGGCCGTACACAGCCCACGGTCCATAGATTCCATCAGTTCCCCAGCCCTGGCACATCGAGAGGCAGCAGCGCGCTCTTTACCGCTTGCTCTCCGCTTGCTCTTGCTCCTCCGCCTCCCGCTGGGCTCGCGCTCGCTCCTCCGCTTCGCGCTGGTGCCGCGCTCGCTCCTCCACCTGCCTCTGCGCCCGTGCGCGCTCCTCGCTCTCCTTCTGCGCCCGGGCACGCTCCTCAGTCTCCTGCTGCGCTCTCGCACGCTCCTCCACCTCTCTCTGAGCTCGCGCCCGCTCCTGCTGCAGCTGCTGCTGCCTCTCCTGCTGCAGCTGCTGCTGCCTCTCCTGCTGCAGCTGCCTCTCCTGCTGCTGCTGCCGCTCCTGCTGCAGCTGCCGTTCCTGCTGCTGTTGCCGCTCCTGCTGCTGCTGCCGCTCCTGCTGCAGCTGCCGTTCCTGCTGCTGCTGCCGTTCCTGCTGCAGCTGCTGCTGCCTCTCCTGCTGCAGCTGCTGCTGCCGCTCCTGCTTCAGCTGCTGCTGCCGCTCCTGCTGCAGCTGCTGCTGGCGGCTGTACATCTCCCGGAGCTCCTGCGTGGGGGAGAGGCCACAAGGGGGGGCCGGTGGTGCGGAGGGGGAGGCCGCAGGTGAAGTTCACCTTCAGTCCCGGACTGAGGCCCCTCCGGCGGGTCCATGAGGGATGACCTCCCCAGGAGCGTCGCCTCTATGCGGGCTCCTGATAAAAAAAAACCTCGGCCCTCACGCTGAAGCCTCCACGTTTGCAGTCAACGCTCGATTGTCCGTGCGCGGACTACCCGTAGTGCGCATTAACCGTGCTCATTTGCACCTTTTCGTCAAGGGTTAGTGACACGGTGCCCACACGTTGACTGCAAACACGTAGGCAAGTGAATCGATTCCTTTAAGAAGCAATAAAAGCAGACAGCACGTTCTAGGTCTGTACCCCCCCCCCACCCCGTTGTATTTGGGTAAACAATAAACACGTGTTTTGGCCTAAATTAACATACGTTTACATTATCTGCACTTTTGTTTCACCTGGGCCACACTCCCACCCCCATTGCTTTGGATAATTGAGAGTTGACTGTAATGGGGGTGGGAGGAGGGGTGCATCAACGGCAACGCCACCACCTCCCAGTTCCTGACACTTATGAGCACTACCATCCTCCCAAAGCACTGTCAACATATCCAAAGGTCTGCAATGTCCACCGGTAACGTGGAACCTCCCCGCACCGTCTTTTGATTGCCACACAAATCCACGGCGAATCACGCAGACGGCCACGTTAGTTGGAGGTTTGTGAAAAGCGGCGCTGCCCGATTCAGCCCAACGTGAGCGTGTACTGTTGGTGTCACTTAGAGAGACTCAACCAACGCACAAACAGGCTGCAGACAGCGTGGAAGACCACCACAAGGCGTGCAGTCATGCCTGCAGCCGCAGCGATCATTTCCATCTCGCTTACACCCCTTCGGGTGAAACAATGACAGGACTGCCATCTCCACCGGCGAGCAGTGTTTTGACTGCGATTAGGGTTAGACGCACGCGCGCACACCCACACTCACACACGTGCACTCGCGCGTTAGGGGTCTCCAGAGCAAGCTCTGTCGAGGCAGCAACGGCAGCGACAGACTACAGCACACAGCTCGCGGTACTCATGTGTGGCAGCGGCACAGCCACTGCCTGTGCCTTTCAGTAGACGAGTCGTCATTTACACGGCCGTGTACAGCCTTTTGGCAATCTACTGCTGGAGGAGGACCATGTGGGTATTTATGCATTCTTCACCGTGCTGTTCAATGAGGGGCAGTGCAGGCATAAACCCAGGAGCATAAACGTATAGAATAGTAATGTTTGTTTGCAGTACTGCCATCTGGCAACCTGTTTGTGTGAGATGGCCAACCATCCAGGCTCTATCCAGGCTTCCGAGATGTTGACAAGATGGGCCGCCACCACGTTATGGTGACATGGTCATACGTATGGGTGGGTGTATGCTGGAATAATGGATCTTATTATCATGGAAACTTCTCCACATTGGGAAAGCAAAATCCTGGCACGAGCCAAGAACGCTGGTGAACAGGCGCCGCACTCGGGCAATGGAGACACGGACAATGGTGAGTGAGCAGGGAGTAAGGATGGCAGACAACTTGAGCGCACAAAAGAGCAAGCTACGGAGAGATGAGACAGCACGGTGAGGAGTGTGCACTGCCACCGCCGCCACCGAGTGCTGCATCGCATACAACCATCCAGGCCCAGCCATGCAGCGTGACGGGCAGCAAGCCACTACGGGCCAAAGGGGGAGGGGATGTGAGTGATGGAGCTGGCATCACATTAGCAAAGCGACACTCTACTGGGGGTGTTGTTAAGACTGCGATTAGATGGAGTGTCCATTGCACTCATCGTCTTTAAGAAAAACCGTCAAGAGGATTTAAAGTGACGCTGAGAAAAAAAAGGTGGGGTAGATATGGACGCTTCCTAAAGCAGATCGCGTTTACCAAAAAGATTTTCTCAGCTTAACTTTAAATTATTTTTCCAAAAGTAATCACATTATTACGGTTAATAACAGCAACATTTAACAGTATGAAAAAAATCCAGTTCTCAGGTTTGCATTTCAACATAAATAAAAAATAAGATTTCTGCGGGAGGCACTTAATTTATGGGCAAATCTGGTGGTCTCCAATCAGCCTCCTGCAGTACCAAAAGAAACCCTTAAAAGTAAAAGCAGTTTCCCTCCTAGGGCATCGCAACAGGACGGCAGTCAGTAGCCTGAGAACAAGATAATTTGCACGGTGATCGCTGTGACGTTAGTGCCCAAGTGTGACTGGTGTGTGTGCAGCGGAGCGTTGCGGCGCCCAGCTACGAGTGTGTGACCTTCAGAAAGAGGCCTATCTGTGAGAGACAGCCCAGAGAGGCACAGAGACACTGACACACGAGCCCGTCCACCAAGCCCGGCTGCAAGAGACGGGGAGGGGTGCACAGGAGTGCGTGTCGCATAAGCCAGAGGAGCCTGAAAGTGCCCGGCGTTGGTGCACGCCGGTGCCAAAGAGGAGAGCGCCACGACCAAATCATCCCGAGTGCACCCAATCTCGTCAGCTCCACGGAAGCGAAGCAGATTTCATCCTAGTTTGTACTCGGATGGGACACTGTCTGGGGATACCAGGCGTTGTAGGCTTGGGCTACGATTAGGCCAGGACGTGAAGATTTGCTGCAACTGATTCTTGAATCCATCTGCGTGCGGCTTCGAGTGTTATACCCACGCATGCACAGGTTTTCTTCAGGTACTCTGGTCTCCTAGGAAATGAAATCAAACTTTCATTGTAAGAATTGCCTTAATGTCCCAGAGTTGCACGATCCTCCTGAAAAGGAGTCTTGGGACTCAGGGAGGCTTTCCTGGATAAACAAAGTGCATTATTGTTGACTATATCATTTCAACAGTACCGAGTAGCAGACACAAGTGTGGCTGCTTGAGGCGTGGATGCACCTGTGTGTTTGGACAGACACTTGGTCTTGGTGAGGAGACTCCGGTGGTGGCTCTAACCGTTGGCATGGCTGACCGAGACTGCGTTGATATGGCAATGCCGGAGGGTGCACGTTCGCTCGGTGGAGGTGCGGCTCTGTGTGGTTATGCTGGCCGTGTGTGGCTGTGGTAGCAGCACGCCACTGCGATGGACGCCGGGCAACGTCACCTTCAGCTGGTTGTTGAAGGCGTCGATGTCGTTCAACCGCTCGGCCGTCTCGGTCTCGACGGAGACCAGGGTCTCCCGCAGGCGGAGGCAAGCGGCCTCGCGCGCCAGCTGTGCCTTGTGCACCCCGGTGAAAGAGTCATCTGTATACGTGTGCGGGCGAAGGTGGCGGGACGGAGATGTCGCAATAAATCACCGCAAAACGCCTGGATGCTCTTACAATCCTGCGGAACCCGTCCCCGCGGTCCGTGCAGTCACAATGATATCAGACAAAACGGCCAGCGCACATCCGCCGGCCGTCCTCAGCGGTTCACTTCATAGGTCACCTGGTCCCAAGACTCTGGATTGTTCTTCATACCTCCTTGGCACATGGCACACTGGCCAGGCACTCACTCACAGGGGCTGGATATTTCTAACAATCTTTGAGGCACACCCATTAATGCAATGACAAAGATACACCGTATAACCTGTGACAAACTGTTGGGGAAAGTGGTGTTAGCGAGCACCTATGAAGGCCGGAACGTCACACGAGCGGGTGGGTGGCCTGCACAGTGTCTGGCCGTCTTTGTCTCCCCAATTGTGATGTTTACACAGGTACTCATTTAAGGCTAAGTCGACCTAGGGGAGGCCTAGAACTGGTTCAAATAATCGTCACTGGTGTCGGCCATGAGCTGGAATCGAACTCGGGTCGCCGGGAATGTAGAGCAGCGCACCAACTGTTGCATTACCGCTTCCCACATTTATACACAAACACACACTGATGTTAGCTGTGGCCCGGAATCAAACTGAGGTTGTAACGCAGCGGGCTAACTACGGCGCCACGACCACACACACACACACACAGCTCGGACATGAATACAAGTTGCACTCTCACCCCGATTGTGCTCTGTATGTCTCTGCTCAGCATTAACAGTTAAATTGTTGGTGCTCTTACTTGGAAGAATGCTTACAATGGTTGCAATACAATTTGGACAAAATGCAGATAGTTCGTTATTTCCTGCTCAAACGAGCATTAAGGCAGTGGGATCCTCTCCTGCTTCCATACCCAGTTCAGTGGTGGAGATTCCGCATGCCCTTGGCGACAGCGAGTCCATCCATCACTGTTGAATTTCCCACAAAGTGGTACTCATTTTAATTATCCCAGAGGAATGATGGGTTGCGTCAACCATACCCGGGATTTGAACTCCGACTGCGAGCTGCTCGCTCGACCGCCGAGCCACATGCCCACGTAAGAGTAAGTAATGCAGGGTGTTTAGAGACACGGCAGTTACCGTAAGTTTCACGTTAGTTTTCGATTTAAAGCTTTCGTGACTGCAGGGATTCATCTTCTTGATTCTTTCGGTAAAGTCACGTAGAAGGGAAGTAATAAAATAATAAAAATAAAACATAATAAAATAATTATCACGACGTTTCGAAGACGGCTGCTTGCGTTGTGGCCGAAACGTCGTGAGAATTATTTTACTATGTTTTATTTGTATTATTTTATTACTTCCTTTTATTATGTTTTATTTTTATTATTTTATTACTTCCCTTCTACGTGACTTTACCGAAAGAACCAAGAAGATTTCACGTTAGTCGTGCTCAAGTGAAAAGGAAGAAGTCAGTAGGGAACTCACTCTGAGTGTGGTTCTGCTGCACATGCTTCAGCTGCTCGCTCAGAGACTGCTTCTCTGGAACCAGGCGTGCCAACATTTGCTGATGCTCCTGCACTCGTACACAAGACAAAGACAAGGGTCCCCCGTATAGCCTCAACAGACTGTAGGAACGAGTGCTGTTAGCGAGTACCTATGAATGCCGGGACGTCACACGAGGGGGTGGGTGGCCAGCACCACGCCCGGCCGCCTTTGTCTCCCGAGTGGCGATGTTTACTCACCGCACCAGGTACTCATTTGAGGCCGATTCGACCTAGGGGCGGCCCAGGACTGGTTCAGATAATCATTACTGGTGTTGGCTGTGAGCGGGAATTGAACCCGGGTGGCCAGGTTTGTAACGCAACGTACACACACACATGCACACGCAAAATAAAGCTCCAGCTATAGCTTTAACATACACACACGCACAACCACTCACGCGCGTACGCAATTAGTCTGCTACTCTCAAAACCAGGCACGAGAGCTTCTGCGACATATGATATAATACTACACGAGGCCCACAATTGTAGCATCATCTGTTAATCTAAATATTTTTAGAGCACGCTTTTTTTTATTCCATATTTGATTTTCTGACAAATATTAAGAAACACAATCGTTCCAATTCTAAATACCCAATCCCACGAAAATGCTATTTTACAAAAGTTTTCCAGACAGCATGTTAATTACGTGATATCATACATTTACAAGTTAATGTATTTCTTGTATAACCAACAACTTGTGCATTATTAGCATCAGATATTGTGAAGTGAAGTAAACTGCAATTAAATAACTTCTAAGCCCTCACTATTGAGAATGGTAGTGCAATAACCCACAAAAACAATACAATAAAAATTCTAAACACAACTGCAAAGTCTTCTTGGTTCTTTCAGTAAAGTCACGTAGAAGGGAAATAATAAAATAATACAAATAAAACATTAAATAAAATAATTCTCACGACGTTTCGGCCACAACGCAAGCAGCCGTCACGTAGAAGGGAAATAATAAAATAATAAAAATAAAACATAATAAAATAATTCTCATGACGTTTCGGCCACAACACAAGCAGCCGTTGAGGACGGCTGCTTGCGTTGTGGCCGAAACGTCGTGAGAATTATTTCATTGTTTTATTTTTATTATTTTATTATTTCCCTTCTACGTGACTTTACCGAAAGAACCAAGAAGATGAATCCCTGCAGTCACGAAAGCTTTAAATCGAAATACAACTGCAAAGTTCCGGGAAACCGTTTTCGCGAGAATTATCTTGTCGCGACAAAAAAAAAAATATCGTGGCATCTCCGTTTGAGCGATGCTCAAAACGCGGGCGCGTGCCGCACACGTAGTCACCTGCAGCTGCTTCTGCAGCAACTCCAGCTGAGAGAGCTTGATCTCGCGCGCGCTGTTGGTTCGCTCCAGCTCCTGCCGCTCGATGGACAGCCGGGCGCGAACGTCCTGCAGCTTCCCGTCGAGCTGCTGCCGCTTGTCACCCTGGAAACGACGCGACAACTACACTGAGACAAAGCACTCAACCCAGGCAATGCAACTACGCTCCAACCAGGCAACGCAGGTGATGCCGAGAGGACACGGCGAGAAATGAAGCACCGAGCGCAAGCAAGAGAGCGCGCGTGTGTGCACGTGTACTTGCCACGGTCTCCAGCTGGAACTCCAGCGTCTTGCGTCGAGCCTTGAGGCCCACGATTGTCTCCTGCTCGCGGTTGCGTTGGTTGAGCAGCTCCTGCCGTCGCGTGCGCTCCCACTCCATCTGACGCTGCCGCTCCAGCTCCCGCTTGGCAGCCTCAACAGCGCGGGGTCCACAGCGACACGGGCAGCCGGCACACACGCACCACCACGAGCATCCCACTCAAGCCAACCGTGCGTGCATCACGTACCGGCGTCAGCTTCCTGTGCAGCTCTTTTCCACCAAACTCAGCACTGACGACGCACATGATTTCCCCTTTCCCCTACCCCTCCCTCCCCCTTCACTTTATTTCCCTGCTTCCTCACTCCTCTTCTCGTGTTTATTCACTAGACTGCTGGATATTATTTGGGATTCTGAGTAAGCTGCTTGTTCATAATGCAGCTGCCGAAGTGCTCACACGCACACCATTTCGCGAGCACATCACACAACTGCTCTCCCGTCTTCACATTGGCTACCAGTTAAGTTGAGCGGACTGCAAATTCTGCTGCTGACCTACAAGGCACTCAATGGGTTAGCCCCACAATATTTTCAGGAACTGATCAATCTTTATAAACCAGCAAGGTCCCCAAGATCTTTAGATCGCCTTTTTCTAAGTACTCCGAGGTCAAGGCTTTGCTCCTGGGGTGATGGGGCTTTTGAGTAATCCATAATAGAGGGTTTTTGGTTAGATCGCGTAAATATAAATGTGACGTTAAACCTGCCGCCACCCCAATTAGTAAGGTTGGTCACTGAAACAAAACAAGCCAATTATTTGCTGGTTCAGCACACCGCTGTGTTGGAGAGTAAACCCACAACATTTGCAATAAGAGTACAACGTTTCGCCGGTGATTACAACGAACATCAGGCGACAACCACAATTGGGGGAACACATATCAGGCCTCATCTGTTTTATCGCTGAAAACACGTTTGTTTTCAAATGGGCATGGAATCACTGCCCATCAGTGAGGAGCAGCTAATAATGAAACGCTGGGCATGTTAAAATCTGTTTTTTTCACAAGCACAGTTAATCCGTAACCCCGACCCATCTAAAGTTAACTGGGATAGTATTGAGCAACGAACAGCTGATGACTACGGTTGAGGTCTGGGCAAGGTGGAGGAAGGTCACAATGAGAGCTGCCAACATGGCAGACAAGGACCTCATCATCAGACTGGTCTCCATGACCAATTACTTGATAGAACCAAGCAGCCCAAACACACTCAACTTAAATTTCGATTTAAAGCTTTCGTGACTGCAGGGATTCATCTTCTTGGTTCTTTCGGTAAAGTCACGTAGAATGGAAATAATAAAATAATAAAAATAAAACATAATATTTTATGTTGTGAAAATGAACTACGAAGTTGAGTGTCTTCTTGGTTCTTTCGGTAAAGTCACGTAGAATGGAAATAAAAAAATATTTTAAAAAAGAAGACGCTCAACTTAGTAAGTTCATTTTCACAACATCGTAACAACACAACCACAGTTATCCCTCAGTCTAAGCCTGGCCTCCTACCTCCCTGCGCTCCACCTCCCTCCTCCTCTCCTCCTCCCTCTGTCGCTCCATCTCCCGCTGGCGCTCCAGCTGGCGCTCCAGCTCCGCCTGGCGGCGTCGTTCTTGCTGCTGGCGCTCGCGCTCCCTCCGCTCGTGCTCAGCGCGCTCCACGGCCAGCAGGCGTTCGCGCTCACGGCGCTGCGTCTCGGCCAACGCAGCACGCCTTCGCTCCAGCTCCTGGTTGCCCTTCTCAAAGTTCTCCCTCTTCTTGTCCTCAAATGTCACTTGGGGAGGGGGGGGGGGCGGAGGAGGAGCAGCAGCAGCAGAATTACGCGAGTTCACAGATCTAAAGGCGGGGCCCCCCACACACCACCTGAGCGATCAGTCGCGCCGTCCAAATCACTCTCGAAATCGTGCAACTTAAATAGCTGCTTATACGTCCGTGTCTTTGGTCGTAGAGATGTTTCGCAGACGAGCAAGTCAGTTGCATGCAACCAAGTTGGGTAACCGATTGCTCAGGTGTAGACCTGCCTAAAGGCGACTTAAACGTCCTGGGTTGGCTGGGACAATCCCAGTGATTTCAGAATAGCTGTCGAATTGTTGTCAAGCTTTTTGTGCAAAATCTGAAATGTATCCGTAAAAGTCGGGATACATTTCAGTTTTAAATTTTGCATGGCCTCGTGTTTCTCACTTGCTCACTTTGACTCATGATAGGGACAAAGGGCGAAGCAGCCTGAGCAGTGGGCGGGGCTGGTGGAGTGAGTGGGGCCTATCAGCAGTGAGCGGGACCAACATTCGAAGTTTAAATTCATCTTAGGGGCCGTCCATAAATGACGCCACGCGATTTTGGACGATTTTTGACCCCCCACCCCTTCGTCACACGGCATCATAAAAAGTCAGACCCCCCCTCAAATGACATTACACAGCTCTGCCCCCCCCCCCCAAATCACTTAAAACTATTGTCATTGTAGTGCGTATTTAATGTGGCGCTGCACTCTGATGTTGTAGGAGAAAACATTTATTAAAAAGTCTATTGAATTAAGTAGAACGTGTTGTCTATATTTATTTAAAGTTGCGCATTTTGATGCGACGTCACATTTCTCAAACCCCCCCCCTCGTCACACATCGTCACAAATGTCTGACCCCCCCCCCCACCCCCAGGTGCGTGACGTCATTTATGATCCCATTTAGCTGGTTGCCCAGTTATTTTGCAAGGGAGATCGATGGTGCGTGAGCACAGAAGCAACAACACAAAGGCAAGAACATCAATTTTGCCGAGTTGTGCTCCAGGTCCCGGAGCTCGTTAAAAAAGTGATAGATGCATCATGAAATGATCTAATACACATCACAACCAGAACACTGAAACAAACACCAATCCCCTGGCTCCCTATTTTGTGCAAACACTGCCACCAAATATCCACGGAAACATGCAAACTGTGAAGGAGTTTACACGTTTTATTGCCACGACAACCTACCCATCAACCAAGACCTCAACAACGTTCCTCACCGCCTACTCAAACCACCCTTCTAGGATCGTGCTGTCAACATCCTAGAGTTCTAGATTTGAAGTTTTTGTGACTGCAAGGGTCCCTACTCTTTGGAAAAAACCAAAGAGTAAACATCCTAGAGTCTCACCTAGATCCGGAAAAACGCCGGTGAACAGAGTAGAACAACACGGATGCCAAGAAAAAACGAAGACAAATGGTGTAACCACGAGCCGCATCAAAACATCAAAAGACTCATGTGCGCATCTCATCTCATGATTGGAAAATCAACGACAAGCCACAGTGCAACTGGCTATGAAACCCAATCTGTGGACGATATATTAAACCACTGTCGTCTTCAACGCAATAGCAAAACTGCACAAACCCTCCCCTGAATCCCTCTCGTGGCTATCAGATTTCGACATCGGCATTTAGCTCCGAAACATTTTGCCACATGCAAGAATGGAACTGAGTGGGCGGGGGAAACGGCAGAAGTTGCGTGCAGGTTGCAGGTACCAGGTAGTTTTTTCTCCGGTTCCTCTTCGGCAACCTCCTCTGGAGGTTTCTGTTCGAGGAGCGACACGGAAACGCCGCCGCTGCTGCTGCTGCCTGCAGAGAGGGAACTTCCAGTGCGCGAACGCCTGCATGCGACGCAAGGTGACACACGATGATACACGGTGACACGGTACAGCGAGTTAAGAAATCTCGTTCTAGATTTGAAGCTTTCTCGTGACTGCAAGGATTCATACTCTTAGGTTTTGTCGGTAAAGTCACGTAGGTAAAAGAGACCAAGGTGCTCTGCAAACCCTCTGGCTACCATCAAAGGTTTGTACACGAAGCCATCCAGGTATACAAACACAGACATAATTTCAACCGTGATGATGGGTACAAACTGAGTAATCATTGGAAAGATGTTATTAACGATGCAAAAAAGATTTAACTACACATTTTGGACCATCTTATTTGGCAGGTACTATTCTACTTTACCGAGTGTTGACATCCCCAGCGTTTAACAGTACTCTCCTTTTTGTATTTGGATTGTCAACCAACACTGGGTAAAACAACATGTGCACCTGTTGTTCTCTTGTAGCATGTTGGCTACCACATTCAGATACGCCCCTCCCCCCTTAACTTGTATTTTGGAACCTCAGCCTCACTTGATACAGTAAATCTAGCTGTGACGGTCCCACCTGATGACGGAGACTTGTGTTGCCTCCGAAACGTCGTGATTTCTAATTTTATTTCTGTTATTATTTATTTTATTTATATTTTATTATTTATTTTTACCTACGTGACTTTACCGAAAAAACCTAAGAGTAAGAAATCTCGTGGCATGATCCAAAATGTCTCGTGTGGAACGGCACTGATGTTTAAGTCCTCGTTCCGGTATGTGGTTTAACTGTCTGACACAGAACATCGAGTCTGTCTGTGCGGTGGTGTCTGCTGTACTGCAACACACCTGAACGAGGGAGGCATTAGGTCAGCGGTGAGGGCGGCAGGCAACGGCTGTCCAGACAGTGCCATATCAATGAGATGCATGGCCAAGATGAACTCCTCAGCCGTTAGCTTGCCATCTTGGTCGATGTCAGAGAGACCCCTGCACACAACCAAAAAGACACACACGTGGCATTAAAGCTCAGGTTTTGGTGCCTTCACGGTCATAGGAACCACACAATTGTACACAAAAATAAAAGAGAATGGGAGAAGCACCCGGGGTAGAGCCGGGTGAGGGATCCTCACCAGATGGCGGCGAGCTGCGGCTGCGTGAGGTGGGACTGCATGAGGATGTTTCTGGCCTGTGGCCCTGCACAGCCGACACATGGGAGCCATTAAAAACACGCACACTACACAAAGACACACACACCACTAGGCATACACAGGTCATCAGAAACACAGCAACTGCAACACTATCTGCACCACTTACTACTACCACTAGCAAGATCACCATCAGCACCGCTACCAGCATCACCAGACACACACCACCAGCGTCACAAGCCACACACAGGCCTCCAAGAAAACACACACTACTAGACACACACACACACATACACCACCAGGCACACGACAAGCTGTCAAATTCAACACACAAACGAGGATGTATAAATTCCGTTTCTTAAACTCTCACAGGATTGTCAAGATGCATCGCATTGTGAGGCACCTGTCAGGAAGCCGCTCATGGTCTTGTCGTGGCTGTTGAAGAGCTGTCGGTACTTGAGGCGAGATGACTGTGGGACAGCCCAGTCAGCCGCCCTGCAAAAAATACAAAGATCCCCCGTATAGCCTCAACAGACTGTTGGGGCAAGTGCTGTTCGCGGGCACCTAACAGGGCCGACACAGCACACGAGGGGGTGGGTGGCCAGCACCACTCCCAGCCACCTTTGTCTCATGAGTGGCGATGTTTACCCACTGCACTAGGTACTCATTTGAGGCTAAGTCGACCTAGGGGAGGCCCAAGACTGGTTCAGGAATCGAATTCGCGATCCTGGTTTTGTGGCGCAGCGCGTTAATTGCTGCACTACCGCACCCCACAATAAGGTACAAAGACAAAGATCCCCCATATAGCCTTAACAGACTGTAGGGACAAGTGCTATTAGCGAGCACTTATGAAAGCCGACACGGCACACGAGGGGGTGGGTGGCCAGCACCACGCCCGGCCGCCTTTGTCTTCCTACTGCCAATGTTTACACACCACACCAGGTACTCATTTGAGGCTGAGTCGATAATTAGGGACACCCACGCAAGCACGCAATATTGTACAGAGGTGCAGAATAACACCATACATTGAACATACACACCAACGCATAACAGGATACACCAACACACACACCAACACAAAATTAGGTAAACACACGTCAACACATACCACACATAGAACACACATACCAACACACGTGACATACCAGTACGTTTCGATTTAAAGCTTTCGTGACTGCAGGGATTCATCTTCTTGGTTCTTAATAAAAATAAAACATAATATAATTCTCACGACGTTTCGTCCACAACGCAAGCAGCCGGAAAGACAGCTGTCTTTCCGACAGACCTGTTCTTCACCTGAGGATGGCTGCTTGCGTTGTGGCCGAAACGTCGTGAGAATTATTTTATTATGTTTTATTTTTATTATTTTATTATTTCCCTTCTACGTTACTTTACCGAAAGAACCAAGAAGATGAATACCAGTACGTGACAACACAAACCACAAACAAACAGATACATGACAACACACTGCGACATATTGGTGACCGGCACTGTGATGCATTGCTACACCAGCGCTCGCTCGCCTGGGCCAAGGTGCTTACATGGTGGCTTCAGCCGACAGCGCTTTCTGCATTTGAATGGGACCAACCCCAGGCCCAACTCCTGCTCCAGGTCGGCCGAATGTGGAACCTAAGGGTAGCGTGGCACCTGAAAGAGGAGATCCCACACCGCAGGAATGTCCTGCATTAACGTCATTATCACAAACAGCCCCAAATATTTCACTGCTGTTGGGGGGGGGGGGGATTAATGAGTCAACGTACATTATACGTGCGCATTATGCGAGCCCTTTGATCGTGTCCTTTCTGTCCATTGTGTATTAAAATAGCCCCCCCCCCCCCACTTTGCGCAAGAGCGCAGAAGTGTGGTTACCACATCCACGCCTCTATATAAGGAACGAAACAGGTGGACTTCTCCACAAATCTGGCTGTCGCCTGATGAAGCTAGTTGTAATTACTAGCGAAACGTCGTACTCAGATTGTAAATGTTGTGGCTTGGCTCTCCAACACACCGGTGTGCTGTACTAGTGACGAATGGTCCACGTTCTGTTTACGTGACAACCCTAACTAGTTGGCTGTGTCGGGAGGTGGCGGGTTTTAACGACACATTGAAATATTTATGCGCTCTAACCCAAAAAGGCCTACGTGTTAAACTGCATGGAGCATGCTCGCTGGATAGATCTAGCTTCTGAACCTATCCAGATTCTCACCGCTTAAACAAAATGCTGCTTTGCTGTTAAACACGGGGCCAGAAATGCCTGCCTAGGCTGGTGTACTGAAAACACGTTTAATTTTGAGGCATGTTTTGCTTATGTATCTGTTACATATGACCCTCCGTGATGGCTTAAAACAAACTACACAGAGGGCTTAAGTTTGCCCGAGTCTGTCTGGGGCCAGCGACCCAGAATATATATCCTCACGCGACGCACCAGATCGAGCATCGTTTTTGTTATGCACGTGGCTATGACTCAATGACTCACGTACACTTACTTCAGACCCACAAAATATTGAGTGAGAAATCAGACCCGGGTTATACACACACATCGCTGCATGTAATCAATCTTACACCCCCCCCCCCCCACACCTCTCTCTCTCTCCTTCACACTGCTTTTTGCAAATGGGAAAGTTGGTAACTCTAGATTTGAAGCTTTCGTGACTGCAAGGATTCATACTCTTGGGTTTTGTCGGTAAAGTCACGTAGGTAAGTGATACGTAGGTATCACTTGATGCTGTAATTTTAGCTGTGACGGTCCCACCTGATGACGGAGACTTGTGTTGCCTCCGAAACGTCGTGGTTTATTATTTTATTTCTATTGTTACTTTTAGTAATTTTAAGTTTTACCTACGTGACTTTACCGAAAAAAACCTAAGAGTATAAAGTTGGTAACCTTTAGAATGCATGTGCCATGCTAGCACGTCACAAAAGTGTTGCCCCCATTGCACGCGGGGGACACCGGTATAACCCGTAACGGACCAGTGACAAGAGATCCACGCGTAGCCTACACAAGCTGCCAGGGCAAGCGCTGTTAATCGCGCCACGGAGGCGAGATGTTAACTACCCCGCCTGGTATACAGGAGGTTGTGCGTTCGATCCCGACACTGACGCCTGCTGCTGTATATTTGGAGTTGGAATATTTCTCTCCCCGTGGTCGTGTGGATCATCCGGATTTCCGCTCCACATTTAGAATGAACATCGCGCGTTTATAGTATTTACAGTATTTGGCCGCCGTAAATTTCCACGTAATGAACACACACGCGTACGCGAAAGTATCGTGACACGCACCAGTCGTAGGGAAGGGCTGCATCAAGCCCTGCACACCGTTGGCCATCGGTGCAGGAATTCCCACAGTGCTCAGCGGCGGCGTCAAGGAAGACGGCGCCACGCCCGCGAGGGACCCTCCCGCCAACGCGCTCCCCAGGGAGCCCCCCACCCCGAGCAGAGGGGCCCCGCCGACAAGAGGCCCGAAGGGGGAGCGCTGCAGGATGGCAGGTGGCAGCACCGCGGGGAGCGCGTGGCCGTGGAGACGCATCTTGATGAGTTTCATGGCGATGGAAAACTCCTGGGCGTCCATACGACCGTCGCCATTCAAGTCCGCCAGCGCCCTGCAAGAGCACAGCAAATCAGCCTCCCCGCCGCACAAGTTCCCTCCACATACATACACGCTCGCCGCTGCCACGACCGCAGGCGGCGACGGCAGGGGTGATTTGCAGGCAGCCAAATGTGATTGTGACCGTGGGATCGGTCCTCCCATGTTACATCATGACACCATGTCTATGCCTCATCCACTTGGGCGTCACTGCTGCTGCTGATGTCAAATATAACACCTTCACAATTTTTGCTCTTTTGTGTCTGTGGCCCGAAACGTAGGGAAGTGATGTCAAGTGGCATGCAAGACACAATAGGAGAGGAAAAAAGGAATCCTTCTGGCAATTCCAGATAAAATAAAATGGCTTTAACCAACTCAACATTTATCCACTCCATGATACAAACAATGCGTGGACCGATCCTATGGTCACAACCTTGCCTTTTTCTGTCCAGAAATCAGCTTTTGAGTGTTTACTATTGCCCTTACTTGTTTCTAGCAAACACTTTATTCAAAAAATTGCATGACATTTGTTTGAGACAGAAGGTAAATGATTGATCGATGCTCACCATATTTGTGCAAGGATGGGTGCAGGAAGCCCCGACTGCAGAAAGAAGCTTCGTGCCTGCTCACCTTCAAAGACAATCGTGGACACAATGACATTGAAGCACGTTAAACACCCGTGCTTTCAAGCAGAGTTTCTATCCAGTGTCATCCTCATGACTGACGGTCGGTGCCCATGACAGATGCCGTCGTTCACGATCTTCAGCGTCCCTCATTGAGAGATCCATCTGACTGCTCACATTGTGCCACCATACTGATCTGTTTCATTCCCCACGTACAATATATTGCAGATTGCTTCGCCATATCTCCAGCTGTGACCTTCTTAGGTTATGTCCCATGTATACCACCTTTCTTCCAATCAAACTTCTCAGTAATTGCTGCTTGTAGCCATATCTTATCACATCTTCACTTTTATTATCATCGCACCAGCGTAACTCTTTCCGTTCCAACGTAACACCACATCTCGAATGCATTTAGCCTCTTCATGTGACACTCCACACAAATTCTAGATTTGAAGCTTTCGTGACTGCAAGGATTCATATTCTTAGTGACAGTCCCACCTGATGACGGAGACTTGTGTTGCCTCGGAAACGTCGTGATTTTTATTTTATTAATTTAGATTTCATTTTTTATCTACGTGACTTTACCGATAGAACTAAGAATATACTCCACACAAAGCCTTTCAATATCGTCATCCTCCAGGTTCTGTTATAAGTGTATGGAGAGGTGAACTCAAACCGCAACACGATTACAAAAGCAAGGTGAGAGATTACCTGTGATGTAACCTCCTGCTGGGCTGACACTAAGGAATTGCTGGTCATGCTTGGCTCGCTCCTCCGAGCTGATGGCCCACACGTCCACAGCAGCTGCATCACACGCACACGCACCATCATCACTGGCCATGGTCTAATCACTCCTGGATGGTCTCAAGACATCACCATAACTCATGGACTCCCAATGCAACAAACCCATCTAGCAAACCACAGTGGATGTCGTCCGATTTATATTCCCTCCTTTAGCTTCCATGCTCATATTAGTCTCATCCACCGTTCATAATCCTTTCTAGCAAAGTGTATCTGCCCAAGTCCACTAGCTTGCCTTGAATTACAAATGAATGTGTTTGACCTGTACGTCCTATATTCCACTTCTCTCTTGATGCAATTGCTCCGATTATCACGGTTGGCTATGTATGGTGCGAAAGAAGTTAAAAGTACATATGTACATTCCAAGCATGCACCTCTCTCTGCTTTTTTGTACGCTTAATTTTTTTTCTCCACCGTCAACTGCACGCCAACTAAAACATGCTGCACACTCGCTGGTCTTAGACTCTAAGTTGCATTTCACTCGCCGCGTCTTGCCGACAATGTCTTGCGAGAGTGCTCAAGCGGCCTCACCGGCAAACGATGTCCCAAACTGGTCCATGTTTACATCTCAGCTGAATCACGCACACTCCATCTGGAAGAAATAAACACAAGGCCGTCAGCGGAGGATCGTGTCGAGACAGCACAACATAGAGCGCCGATATTAGTACTAAGGCAGTGGCGTGGACATTACTCAGCAAGCAACGTTCATGACAGCAAGAAATGCAGAAAGAGCGCACAATGCAACCAACCAGGGCGGCACCGCTGCTAACCCGAACACAACACCATAAATAACAGCACTAAAATACCAATAGAGTTATGAGAACACTACCATAGAATAATTTCAACACAACGAGAGTACAGGCCAATATAGCAATCGCCAGCACTGAACACACTCCACAGAACTGAGATATGGCACTGAGAGGAAACCCGTGACAACACTGACATCATCACCACAGCGTGGACACAGCACTGGTCCCGCTACGTTTGAAAGTGGACGAAGAACCATGACACCACCTACAGTGCTCTGAATGTGAACATAAATCACTCTGACACTCACTGTCCCTGACAACAGCGACATAACAGTATGCTGACAGCACTGACAGGGCAACTTTGTGGGTTTGCCACGTACGGTGCGAAGGAACTTTAACATGGAAACATACGGGAGCACTGACAGAAATTACAGTACTGACAATACTGATGTAATGCGGGCGTAAGCGACCTTCCGGATGTGACGTCACGGGGGGTGGAGTCATGTGACGTGGGGGGAAGGTTCGGGTCCTTAAGCGGGTAAACCGGAAGGGGAAGGCAGTCGGGGTGTGAGCGGAAAAGAGTGAGGCCACGCGGGCGAGTGTGGAGAGGGGGGGGCGCCGACGGCCATCGGGAGCCAACCCCGAAGATAAGAGGAAACTGCGGAGTGGTGTGCAGCTGCAGAGGAGACAGCCAGAAGGGCTGCGAGTTAGAGGCAGCGGTGTGGCTGCCAGGAGGAGCTGCGGAGAGAGAGAGAGAGAGGGCTGCGTGTTAGAGGCAGCGGTGTGGCTGCCAGGAGGAGCTGCGGAGAGAGAGAGAGACAGCAAGAGGCTGTCAGAGCTGCGGAGGGAGAGGAGTTGCAGCGAGTACAGCCAAGGGGGGCTGTGTGAGAGAAACAGCAGCGGAGCTGCTGTTGTGGATCGGGCCGACATTGGAGTCAGCACCGTGGAGAAGCTACAGAGTAAAGACAGCCGTGTGGGTGTACAGCACGAACCGAATAAAGGACACTGAGCCAGACATCGTGGTCCAGTCGTTTATTACACTGGTGTCGGAAGTGCAACGACATGTCGAAACAAGTGAGGAAGAAAGTTAATCCGGCGCCTGCATCGGCTTCTTCGTCCGACGACGACGAACTCCCTCCAACCACGGATCCTGTTGGGGTGGTGGAGGAGAGCCCGGCTGAGGCGACCACGGGAACGGGAGTGGAGGATGTTGGCGCGGTGGCGGGTCCGTCGACATCATCAGACGCGGATCAACGATGGCAAGCGATGGCGGTACAACTGGAGGCACTTAAGGACGTCCTGGCGCATCTATGCCATCTCGTCGCGCCAGGGACGATGGATGATGCAATTGGTGCTCCGCGGGCCGCCACGTTGCCTGTCCTGCCGCCGCCATTGCCCACGCGGCAAGAGGCCGCCATTTTGCGCGCTCCGTGGCGCCAAACCGCCATCTTGGCCACGCCGCGGGCCGACGCCATTTTGAATTTGCCATCACAACCACCACCATTGGAAGACGGCGGGAAGAGGAGTCGGAGTCGCCACCTTACAATGGTTAAAGAATTTTCCGTCGGTGGGGACTGGAGCGCGTTCGCCTGCCGCTTCTTGGCGGCGGTACGCACAGCAAGATGGACCGATGCGGAGGCTTTGGAGGTGTTGCCGACTCTCCTGGACGACGAATCTGTCCGATTCTTCCGTTCCATAACGACCGATAAGAAGGCAACTTTATGTGGTGTTTTTCAAGAAATGGCCGATGCTTATGAGCCACCAGATGATGCGCATCGGCGATTCGCTCAACGACAACGAGCACCAGAGGAGTCGCCCGTGGCGTTCAGGGGTGCGGTGCTGGAGCTGGCCATGGCAGCTTATCCTGAGACGCCACAGGACCTGCTCGAGCCTCTCATATTAGGGAAAATGTTGGAGCTGTCTCGGGATCTAGGGATCCCCATGCCTGTGTGTGGGCATGAGAAGCTAACTTCCCGGACGGCTGCTAAGTGTCTCGATGCGCAATTCAACCTCCGTCGCTGGAAACAAGTGACGGCGTGGACGGGGGGGCCCGTCAAAGAAGGGGATGCGCTGGGGTGGAACCCTGCGCAGGCTGTCTATGTTCCGGATGACCGGGGCCCTCAACAACTGACGGCCGCCTCCGCTCCATGGACGGGACGCGGCGGGCCGAGACCGCGCGCGGCGCTACCAGAACGGGGCCGTCAGGAGGCGAGGCCTGCGCTTCGGCGCAACGAGGCCGAATGTTTCCGCTGCGGGCGTAGGGGCCACTACGCCAGAGACTGCTGGGCCCGCTTCCCGGCTCCGCCGCAGCAGGAGGCCTCGGCACCGGTCAAGTCGGCTAAAGATCCTCCGAAACAGGCATGTCGGCACGCACCAGACACTCGGCAAGGCTTTACACCTCACCCATCACCGTCGTTGCGCCATCCTAACGTTGTGGTTAAAGCATGCCCTTCGACGGGGCCTTGTCGCTCGGTCACGCAATGGCGCAAGTTGGCACGGAGAGTCGTCGCGGCCGCTACGGGCTCGTCCACTGTACCGGGGTCTATACAAGGGGTGGACGTACGCATTTTGGTCGACTCCGGCGCGTCTGCGACTATTATTTCGGATGTCATTTTTCATCTGTTGGGCATCCCGCCGGGGGCTGTGCGTCCGGTTTATGGGTCGTGCGTCGCTGCGAACGGGGGTAGCATGGGTATCGTGGGTCAGGTGGATGCTAAGATATCTATTGGGGATGTGTCGGCCTCGGGTGTTGTGTTGATATCGAGATCTTTGGCGGTTCCTTGTTTGTTAGGCACCGATTTTTTGGCTAAGATGCCCATTTTGATCAAAATCAATGAGAATTGTATTGAACTGCCGGGGGGCCGTCAAATCTCGTTTCTGCCGTCGCCCTGGGGGCGACTTGCTTCGGCCGTACAAGTGCAGGCGCTGTCCGTCGCATCTGTGGACATCCCACCTGGTACACAGATGCTTATACCCTTGCGGTATCGGAAGCCCCTGCCTGATCGGCTAGGAGCAGTAGGGGTCTTGTTGTCACCGTCCGCCGCGATAACAACCGGGTTGGCGTTAGTGGGGGCACAGACCATCGTCCGGCCGGATCAATTACCGTTTTTACAGGTGCTTAATGCGGGGGGAGAAAACGTCCGTGTCCCGGCCGGTACGGTTGTGGCACATGCCACTACGGCGTTTGCGACCCATGATTGTCCACATAGCCGGGGAGTTGTTGCTGGGGTTTCCGAGCCAAGGAGTTCGGATGATCGTTGGGTTGCTCATTTATGTGACGAAAATTCTTCCCTGTCCATGGAGCAACGTGGTGCGCTGCGTAAATTGTTGTTGACATATTCCGATGTGTTCAGCTCCGATGATTTGGATTTGGGCCGCACTTCGTTGCTTTACCATCACATTGAGACGGGCGATGCTGCCCCTATTCGATTAAATTCGCATCGGATGAGTCCTGCGGAGCGAGAACACGTACGGGGGGCAGTGGAAGACATGTTGGCTGCGGACATTATATCGCCATCTAACAGCCCATGGGGCGCTCCAGTCGTCTTGGTTAAGAAGAAGGATGGCAAATTGCGATTTTGTGTTGATTTCCGCAAATTGAATAAGATATCGGTGGCAGATGCGTACCCCCTGCCGCGTATGGATGACTCCCTCGACGCATTGTCGGGGGCTAAGTTCTTTTCCACACTGGACCTCTCTTCGGGATTTTGGAAGTTTCCCCTTGACGAGTCCTCACGGGAGAAAACCGCATTCCGTACGCCGCAGGGGTTATTTCAATTCAACTGTCTCCCGATGGGATTGAATGCGGCCCCTGCTACATTTCAAAGATTGATGGAGCTCGTTTTGACGGGGTTGCAGTGGGAGACATGTCTTATATATTTGGACGATATCATTGTCTTCAGCCGCACATTTGATGAACATTTGACGCGGCTGGAGACAGTGTTCACGAGGATGCGTTCTGCCAAATTGAAATTCAAACCAAAGAAATGTCACCTACTGCAACGGTCCGTCCGCTATTTGGGGCACATTGTGAGTGCTGAGGGAGTGTCCACGGATCCGGAAAAGACGGCGTGCGTCCGGGATTGGCCGACTCCGGCCACCGTGGGGGATGTTCGGCGGTTTTTGGGATTTGCCTCGTATTACCGAAGATTTGTGCCGGGGTTTGCGACGATTGCGAGGCCCTTGCATCTCCTTACGGGTAAAGGACGGAAGTTTGTTTGGGGACAGCCGGAGGAGGCGGCCTTTCGGAGTCTGCGTGATCTATTGGCCACGGCCCCAACATTGGATTATCCCGATTTCGATCACCCATTCATTCTTGATACGGACGCGAGTGACACAGGTATTGGGGCGGTGTTATCACAGTCTAAAGGGGGTGTAGAGCGTGTTGTGGCGTATGGTAGCCGAGTCTTGTCTCCTGCGGAAACCCGCTACTGTGTCACTCGCAGAGAACTATTGGCGGTTGTTTTTTTCCTACGGCAATTTCGACCATACCTCTACGGTCGTTCTTTTATTGTGCGTACGGATCATGCGGCCTTGCAATATGCCCTTAAAATTGACCAGCCATCCGGACAGTTGGCACGTTGGTTGGACACGCTACAGGAATTTTCCTTCCAAATTAAACATCGGAAGGGAGTGCGCCATGCGAACGCTGACGCACTTTCCAGATTACCGCGGCGCGCCCCTTGTAAATGTGAGTCGGGGACGCATAGGTGTTCGCCGATTCCAAACCCCCCTCAGCCGCTTACGTTGGCCGTCGAGAAGTCGGACACTCCGATGGAACCGGGACCGGCTGACGGGGTTTTGAATCTGCCGCGGTCTGTCTGGATCCGGGAACAGATGATGGATGAGTCATTGGTGTCCTTGCGGAAGCGGTCTGCTAAGGACAATGGGAGTCCGAGTACGGCTGTGGGGCCGCAAACCGCTCTCCGAGATGGTCTGCTTATGTGGCGGGAGGGGTTCCAGGAACGTTGGCGCCTGGTGGTACCAACGTCCTTGCGATTCGAGTTGATTAGAACCCTCCATTGTGACACTCTCTTACATTTAGGGGTGCAGAAGACCTTGTTGACGTTGCAACGTCATTATTTTTGGCACGGCATGGCGACAGATGTCGTAGGGCACGTGCGCGCGTGCCCTGCGTGTGCACGACGTAAGCCGCCGAAACATCCTTACGTGCCGCCTCTCCAGTCGATTCAGGTGTCTCGAGTCAATGAATTGGTGGCACTGGACATATTGGGACCTTTTCCACCATCGGCGAGGGGTAATAAATATTTGCTGGTAGGGGTTGAGTACCTCTCCCGTTGGCCGATGGCCTGGCCGTTGCCCGATCAGTCGGCCGCGGCCATTACCGACGCCTTTTTGTTTGGGTATATTATGGATAAGGGGGCGCCTGAGAGACTCCTCACGGACCAGGGCAGGAATTTCTCTTCTAAATTATTGGCGGAAGTGTGCGCGGGCCTTGGGACTAAGAAAGTACGGACATCCCCATACCATCCGCAGACGGATGGTATGGTTGAACGGCTGAACAGGACATTGTCTGCCATGCTTTGCCATACCGTGAGTGAACAACAATCAGATTGGGATCTGCACATCCCCGGGGTGCTTTCGGCGTACAGGATGACGCCTCATGCGGCTACAGGATATTCGCCGTTTTACCTTATGTATGGTCGGGAAAACGTGCCGCCGGTGGATGTGCAATTGGGAACTGGGGTGAAGGGACCTCGTAAACCACTTCCTGAATACATTCAGGACACGGTTCGCCGAGTCACGGAGGCGCGGGAGAATGCCCGCGTGGCTACGGCCAAAGCGCAGGCCCGGAACGAGCGATATGCGCGACGGTCTGAGGGGGAGTGCCCTTGGAAGGTTGGGGACCTAGCCTGGCTTCATTGTCCACAGGTACGTCCGGGGACCTCGCCGAAATTGCACAAACCCTGGCATGGTCCCGTACGCCTCATTGCGGTTCCCAACCCACAGTCAGCACGCGTCCAGATTGGGTCTCGTCGCTGGGTTGTGCATACGTCGCGCTTGAAACCATATGTTGCTCCCTTACATGATGCGTCATCCCCCAATGTTGCCTTGCCGGGGTCTGTTGCTGCTGACTCTCCCCTGCCTGCGTCCATTGATCTTGCTCGAGCGCCTGTCGTACCTGTTCCAGACAGGCCGGCCGTGACATTGCGGGGGACGAGGGGCCCTGCTCGGAGGGCGCCTGCCAGGTCTGCGGGACCTTCGAGCCCTGCAGCCCTTCCGACCCAGCTGCGGGCACGGTCACAGGACAAGCCCAAGACTAACTCTTTAGAGACACGGGACGGCGGTGGACTTCCAGCTGCGACAGGGGGATTACCCCCTGTCATTCCTCGACTTTCATCGCGTTCCCGTTCTGCGAGTGGGCCGCCGACCGTCCGGGACGGGCCGGCGACCCGCACACGTTCCAAATCGCTTACGTTTCGTTGATTGTTGTTGTCTTGTTATTTTTTTCTTACAGTTGTATTTATTGCATGCTTTTTGTACGTTCGTTGATGTTAATTGCGTTGTTGTTGTTGTTCTTGCTGTTACACTGTATGCTTAGTGTCCTTTAGGGGGGGAAGCTCGGTTCGCCGCATTACGATTTGCTATTGGTCAGCCGAGGTCGGCTGGGATTTTTCTACGGGGGAGGGTGGTGTAATGCGGGCGTAAGCGACCTTCCGGATGTGACGTCACGGGGGGTGGAGTCATGTGACGTGGGGGGAAGGTTCGGGTCCTTAAGCGGATAAACCGGAAGGGGAAGGCAGTCGGGGTGTGAGCGGAAAAGAGTGAGGCCACGCGGGCGAGTGTGGAGAGGGGGGCGCGCCGACGGCCATCGGGAGCCAACCCCGAAGATAAGAGGAAGCTGCGGAGTGGTGTGCAGCTGCAGAGGAGACAGCCAGAAGGGCTGCGAGTTAGAGGCAGCGGTGTGGCTGCCAGGAGGAGCTGCGGAGAGAGAGAGAGAGAGGGCTGCGTGTTAGAGGCAGCGGTGTGGCTGCCAGGAGGAGCTGCGGAGAGAGAGAGAGAGCAAGAGGCTGTCAGAGCTGCGGAGGGAGAGGAGTTGCAGCGAGTACAGCCAAGGGGGGCTGTGTGAGAGAAACAGCAGCGGAGCTGCTGTTGTGGATCGGGCCGACATTGGAGTCAGCACCGTGGAGAAGCTACAGAGTAAAGACAGCCGTGTGGGTGTACAGCACGAACCGAATAAAGGACACTGAGCCAGACATCGTGGTCCAGTCGTTTATTACACTGGTGTCGACAGGAATACACTGGCAGTACTAACAGCAGCAACATCACCAACAGCAGCAACATCACCAACAGCAGTGACATCACCAACAGCAGTGACATCACCAACAGCAGTGACATCACCAACAGCAGTGACATCACCAACAGCAGTGACATCACCAACAGCAGTGACATCACCAACAGCAGTGACATCACCAACAGCAGCGACATCACCAACAGCAGTGACATCACCAACAGCACTAACATCACCAACAGCAGCAACATCACCAACAGCAGTGACATCACCAACAGCAGTGACATCACCAACAGCAGCAACATCACCAACAGCAGTGACATCACCAACAGCAGCAACATCACCAACAGCAGTGACATCACCAACAGCAGTAACATCACCAACAGCAGCAACATCACCAACAGCAGCGACATCACTAACAGCAGTGACATCACCAACAGCAGTGACATCACCAACAGCAGTGACATCACCAACAGCAGTGACATCACCAACAGCAGCAACATCACCAACAGCAGTGACATCACCAACAGCAGTGACATCACCAACAGCAGTAACATCACCAACAGCAGTGACATCACCAACAGCAGTGACATCACCAACAGCAGTGACATCACCAACAGCAGTGACATCACCAACAGCAGTGACATCACCAACAGCAGTGACATCACCAACAGCAGTAACATCACCAACAGCAGTGACATCACCAACAGCAGCAACATCACCAACAGCAGTGACATCACCAACAGCAGTGACATCACCAACAGCAGTGACATCACCAGCAGCAGTGACATCACCAACAGCAGTGACATCACCAACAGCAGTGACATCACCAACAGCAGTGACATCACCAGCAGCAGTGACATCACCAACAGCAGTGACATCACCAACAGCAGTAACATCACCAACAGCAGTGACATCACCAACAGCAGTGACATCACCAACAGCAGTGACATCACCAGCAGCAGTGACATCACCAACAGCAGTGACATCACCAGCAGCAGTGACATCACCAACAGCAGTGACATCACCAACAGCAGTGACATCACCAACAGCAGTGACATCACCAACAGCAGTGACATCACCAACAGCAGTGACATCACCAACAGCAGTGACATCACCAACAGCAGCGACATCACCAACAGCAGTGACATCACCAACAGCACTAACATCACCAACAGCAGCAACATCACCAACAGCAGTGACATCACCAACAGCAGTGACATCACCAACAGCAGCAACATCACCAACAGCAGTGACATCACCAACAGCAGCAACATCACCAACAGCAGTGACATCACCAACAGCAGTAACATCACCAACAGCAGCAACATCACCAACAGCAGCGACATCACTAACAGCAGTGACATCACCAACAGCAGTGACATCACCAACAGCAGTGACATCACCAACAGCAGTGACATCACCAACAGCAGCAACATCACCAACAGCAGTGACATCACCAACAGCAGTGACATCACCAACAGCAGTAACATCACCAACAGCAGTGACATCACCAACAGCAGTGACATCACCAACAGCAGTGACATCACCAACAGCAGTGACATCACCAACAGCAGTGACATCACCAACAGCAGTGACATCACCAACAGCAGTAACATCACCAACAGCAGTGACATCACCAACAGCAGCAACATCACCAACAGCAGTGACATCACCAACAGCAGTGACATCACCAACAGCAGTGACATCACCAGCAGCAGTGACATCACCAACAGCAGTGACATCACCAACAGCAGTGACATCACCAACAGCAGTGACATCACCAGCAGCAGTGACATCACCAACAGCAGTGACATCACCAACAGCAGTAACATCACCAACAGCAGTGACATCACCAACAGCAGTGACATCACCAACAGCAGTGACATCACCAGCAGCAGTGACATCACCAACAGCAGTGACATCACCAGCAGCAGTGACATCACCAACAGCAGTGACATCACCAACAGCAGTGACATCACCAACAGCAGTGACATCACCAACAGCAGTGACATCACCAACAGCAGTGACATCACCAACAGCAGTGACATCACCAACAGCAGTGACATCACCAACAGCAGTAACATCACCAACAGCAGTGACATCACCAACAGCAGTGACATCACCAACAGCAGTGACATCACCAACAGCAGTGACATCACCAACAGCAGTGACATCACCAACAGCAGTGACATCACCAACAGCAGTGACATCACCAACAGCAGTGACATCACCAGCAGCAGTGACATCACCAACAGCAGTGACATCACCAACAGCAGTGACATCACCAACAGCAGTGACATCACTAACAGCAGTGACATCACCAACAGCAGTGACATCACCAACAGCAGTGACATCACCAGCAGCAGTGACATCACCAACAGCAGTGACATCACCAACAGCAGTGACATCACCAACAGCAGCAACATCACCAACAGCAGTGACATCACCAACATCAGTGACATCACCAGCAGCAGTGACATCACCAACAGCAGTGACATCACTAACAGCAGTGACATCACCAACAGCAGTGACATCACCAACAGTAGTGACATCACCAACAGCAGTGACATCACCATCAGCAGTGACATCACCAACAGCAGTGACATCACCAACAGTAGTGACATCACCAACAGCAGTGACATCACCATCAGCAGTGACATCACCAGCAGCAGTGACATCACCAACAGCAGTGACATCACCAACAGCAGTGACATCACCAACAGCAGTGACATCACCAACAGCAGTGACATCACCAACAGCAGTGACATCACCAACAGCAGTGACATCACCAACAGCAGCAACATCACCAACAGCAGTGACATCACCAACAGCAGTGACATCACCAACAGCAGTGACATCACCAACAGCAGCAACATCACCAACAGCAGTGACATCACCAACAGCAGTGACATCACCAACAGCAGTGACATCACCAACAGCAGCGACATCACCAACAGCAGTGACATCACCAACAGCAGTGACATCACCAACAGCAGTGACATCACCAACAGCAGCGACATCACCAACAGCAGTGACATCACCAACAGCAGTGACATCACCAACAGCAGCAACATCACCAACAGCAGTAACATCACCAACAGCAGTGACATCACCAACAGCAGTGACATCACCAACAGCAGTGACATCACCAACAGCAGTGACATCACCAACAGCAGCAACATCACCAACAGCAGTGACATCACTAACAGCAGTGACATCGCCAACAGCAGTGACATCGCCAACAGCAGTGACATCACCAACAGCAGTGACATCACGTGGTTGATGTGCAAGGTCACTGCGGATTAAGTCGACGACCCCCGTCCCACCCCGGGTTGCTATTTGTCCAGGCGAATTGATGAGAGAGGAGAGACGAGGAGGAGGAGGAGAGACGAGGCTTGATCAAGGATCAAGCGGGGAAGATTCAGATCCTCGTGGAGAGGAAGACCTCCTCACGTGAAGGGAATGAGAGAGGGTGATGATGATGATGAAGAGAGAGGGTGATGATGATGATGAGAGTGTGGTGATGATGAGAGAGGAGGAGGGGGGGAAGAGACGAGGATTGGCGTGAAGGGAATGAGAGAGGGTGATGATGATAATGATGAGAGGGTGATGATGATGAGGGTGGTGATGATGAGAGAGGGTGGTGATGATGATGAGAGAGGGTGGTGATGAGGAGGAGGAGAGGGGGAAGAGACGAGGATTGACGTGAAGGGAATGAGAGAGGGTGGTGATGATGATGAGAGGATGATGATGAGAGAGAGGGTGATGATGATGATGATGAGGGTGATGATGATGATGAGGGTGATGATGATGATGACAGGGTGATGATGAGAGAGGGTGATGATGATGAGAGAGAGCGGGGGGAGAGAGGCGAGGCGAGGCGTCGTGGCAGAGCCCTGCATACGTGGACGTGCACCGCCTGAAATGAAGCCTCGGGGCGAGTGTCAACGCGGGGAGACCCAACAGAGGGCTCACAGGGGTCTCACATGGGTCTCTAAGGGGTCTGCTGGCAACCCACAGCTCCTTCCCAGGGCTCGACGATGACCACCCCCACCCCCACCCCGCCATAGCGACCCCACAGAGAGAGAGCCGATAGCGATCTGAGGTAGGGCTCCATTCGGGAGTAGCAATGAGCCCGAGACAGAAACATCACAGGGGCCGCCTCAAGGTTGGGGGGGTGGGGTGGAGGCAATAGGAGCCTGAATAGGACGCGACATGGTCCTGACTGGACCCCGTGACAGGGAGCCGACAGGGAGCACGACAGGGACCCCCCCCCCCTCCCCAACATCGGCGCGCCGCCCTCACCTGTCTGTCGACGGCTCCCCCGAGGCCGCGCGCGCGGAGGCGGTCTCCCTCCCTCAGCGGCCTGCCTCAGTCCGTCTCCCGCGGTGCCTCCCGATGCGCGTGGCCCAGAGAGTCGAGGGGCAGGAGGAGGAGGAGGGGGGCAGGAGGGGTGGGGGCGGTGGTTGAGGGGAGGCCCTGAGGCGGACGCGGCCCTTGGGCCTCTTTGCCTCTCTGCGACCCGGGCGGCCCGCGATGGCGTCCGTCCCGTGACGTCAACTGTTGCCGGCCGCGCGATGACGTCACTCTTGCCGGCTCGCGCGATGACGTCACTCTTGCCAGCCCGCGCGATGACGTCACTCTTGCCGGCTCGCGCGATGACGTCATTAGCGGAGACCACGCGATGACGTCGCTCTCCACCCGGTGACGCCCGTCGCCGACCGCGGGGCATTGGCGTGGCGATTCGGTCGCGATGACGTCACCAAAGAAATTAGCGCGGCCGCGCGCCGTCACGAACTTTTGCAGAGTAAAGTGGACGATGACGTCACACCCAACAAGTGCATATTTCAGCGCTTTGAAATGACGTCACCGCGAGTTCTGATAGCGACGTCATTTGTGTGTGTTTGTGTTCAGCTGCGGTCAACCAAGCGTGACGTCACCGATGCAGCTCCACCGAGCGATGACGGTGACCTTCCACCCCTCTCACAGCCTGCAAGCCTTGGACCTTTAGACTGACCCCAGAAGCCGACAGCCACACACAAAGACAAAGGTCACTCGTGTAGCCTTAACAGACTGTAGGGGCAAGTGCTGCTAGCGAGTAGCACCTATAAAGGCTGGCACGGCACACGAAGGGATGGGTGGCCAGCACCCCGCCCGACCACCTTTGTCTCCCCAGCCGCGATGTTTACACATCGCACCAGGTACTAATTTGAGGCTGAGTAGACCTAGGGGAAGGGCCTAGGACCGCTCCAACAATCGCACACAATATACACACGCACACAAGCACGTTTAGAAACATGCAATTGAGATTATTTGCATTGTTTTGCTGCTGTAAATGTCCCAGTAATAAGACACCTTGTCGCGCTATAATTTATGGCCAGATCCGTTATGGAAAGTCATACCTCGGTATACGACCGCTTTGGAATGTCGAAATTGGTACACGTCGTGTTATGACGGGGAAAAATTGTCTTGGGAAAGATTGTTTAAAAATATTTTATTTTTTATTTTCAATGATAGAATATAGTATTGTCATCAGTATGACATACCTATACCAAGTTTGCAGTCGATACATTGGGAATACGGGTGAAATTGAGTTACAAGATTTGAGGATACAACACATACAGTAAGTTAAATAAAAGCGTGTAAAAAGTACAAAAATATGTTTTGGATTTTCTATGATAGAATATCGTGTTGTCATCAGTATGACATACCTATACGAAGTTTGCAGTCGATAGCACATTGGGAAGTGTGTAAAAATTGAGTGATTTATTTTTTGAAGATACAACAGACAAAGTGAGTTAAATAAAAGCGTGTAAAAAAGGCAACAATAGTGGACTGGTTAAATGAGCGAAACTAATTAATTCCACAAGTTTGCCGAACACCATACGATATCTGTTGAAGGTGTACAACTGGCAATACAATTTAAATGTGGATTCTGCAAGGTTGAGTGTTTGTGTGGCGCGAAACGTAGGACGTTTCCAATCTGTGCATGTTGAGACAATGTAATACGTGAATTACTTATGGCAAAACATTGAATTAACCACACATACTTGTTGCAAAACAAACAGGCTAAACAAGGCAAGACACACCTTCTTCCAACTGATAAACATCTGGAATTCTGGCCAAACATGTGCTTAATGCAGCCTTGTTGCCTTGAAAAAGGTATCTATTTGGTGTTAACACCTGTTTTATTTACAGAAAGGGTAAAACATTATTCTTTTCATCAGTTTTGATATTGGCAAAAAAGGTCCCGTAGACACGTTCAATTAGAGCCCAAGCAAAGTGAGAAACATTGATGAGAAAAGTGGACGTGAGCAAGACGTTTCGCTGTTAGGGATTAATGCCTGGTGTTGCCTGAGGGATGGCAACGGCATGGGCAAGCCTTCATCCAGCAGCGGACAGATCAGGGTGTGCGTAGACAATGGCTATGGGGAATCCAGTGGACCCACTTTCTCAGTGCTCGAAGATCAGGATTTCGCAGATGACATAGTCCTGCTCTCCTCTAAACAAACCCATATGCTGGAGAAAACAACTCTGTTGAGCCAGTTTGTTGAGCAACTAGGCCTGCAGATAAACGTAGAAAAGACCCAAGAAATGAAAATAAATACAGCAACAAATGCAACAATCAGGGGAAAACCACTGGAACAGGTTGATAGTTTTACATACCGTGGCGCTATAATAAGCAAAGAAAATTATACATCAAAACTCCAGGCTAAACAGGGCAAGACACACCTTCCAACTGATAAACATCTGGAATTCTGGCCAATACATTTTAAAGACAAAGGTACGAATATATAACGGCAATGTAAAATCATTGTTACTCTACAAAAGTGAAAGTTGGAGAACCACCAAGATAGACATGAGCTCCCCCTATCAACCTTCCACCTAAACCGCCTGACGAAAACCTGTCGCATCTTCTGGCCAAACAAGATTTCAAACCGGGACCTGTAACATCGAGACCAATTCAAAATGCATAACGCGGGACTTAACAGAGAGAAAACTCAGGTGGCTGGGACACGTGCTGAGAATGGAACCAGAGTCCATTGCGAAAACTGCTCTGCGGTGGACACAAGAGAAAAGACCGCGGGGCAGGTTGAAGACCAGCTGGTGACGCACCATTCAAAACCAACTAAAGACCACGGGGGGCCTTGTCTTGTGGTGAAGCAGAGAAAGCTGCTAAAGGCCGTCCGGCATGGTATGGGCTTGTTGTGTCCTCATGCTCTACAGAAAACAAAGAGGAGTAAGATAAGATAAGACAATGGCTGATAATTGTTTTTTTACCCTTTTATCTGGCAACAAAACTGACACCTTTTTTACAAGGAGTCATGTTTGCATAGACCGCAATACCTGCAGCCATAATGCAAACAAAAAACATAACTCTGATAATGTGCACTGTCCTTGAAGTTGATTGGTCCACACCCGAGACAGCTTTCCTTAGAGCCTAGTCTCACATGGGTTGGACCAGATGACGCCAAAAGGCGCACAACTCAAAGACAATGCACCATCAGAGTATGAGAGCTCGGGGTAAGTATTTACACCATTGGAACCTCATTTGCCAGTAAAAAATATTAGTTTTTTACTCTTCTATCTGGCAACAAAACTGACACCTGTGCCAGATAGAAGGGTAAAAAAACCAATTATCATGTTTTTTACTGGCAAATGAGGTTCCAATGGTGTAAAGACAATGGCTGCCGACTGATAAGAGCATCTAAAACAGGAAGAGCATCTCAATATTCCTCAGGGTGAAAGCATGCGAGCAAACAGTGCAAACACCGAGGCAACAACAACGGGCAGTCAATCCTCCCTCCCACGTGGTCACACAGAACAGCGCAGTGTACTTCCTGAATTTTATTAAAAACAAAAATATCACCATAGACACATGCAGACAAAGGCGGTGGGGGGGGGTGCAGGGGGCTATGATCCCCACTTGGCAGACTGCGGGGTGAACAGACAATATACCACGGTGAATTGGCTTTACCCTTTCTGCTTGCCAGGAAGCCTATTCATTATTTCATCATCTTGAGAATGGCAAAAAGGTTCCCCGGAATTCTAGATTTGAAGCTTTCGTGACTGCAATGATTCATATTCTCAGGTTTTTTTTTCGGTAAAGTCACGTAGGTAAAAAAAAACCTGAGAATAGGTTCCCCGGAAACTGGAGTAGGTGGCACCTGGCTATCCTCGCAGTGACTTCAAGCTAACCATCGAACAAAGACGGTCACTTGCATCGTGCGGTCTCAGATGCGCTTCTGCGGCCGTCCGGAACGCTCTTCCTTCCGACATTAGAAAGCCACTGGAGATATGCACTTTTAAATCTAGATTGAAAACGAATTTCTTTATAACAGCTTTTTGCTTAGTTTGCTGTCATTTTCTCGCACCTCCTTTTTGCACGGTTAGCTACGTACGGTGCGAACAAAGTTCAACACACATACTAGTAGCTACAGCCAGAACGATGTCTACTGGGCATGTGAAAAAGAGCTTCATTGCTCATCGGATTCCTCCAGTCGAAAGATTTTGATTCGTGCAATTCTAGATCTGTACTGGGCGAGTAAATATTTTATGGGTTGCCAAAATTGTTCTAGCCCCCCCACAACTGACTTCAGTTTAGCAGGAACAAGTTTTAGCTAGTGTTATTGGAATGATAGCACACAGTACTTCAATAATATTAAGCACACCACACCTACACTCAATTGTTCACCAAATAGCTTCTGTTCATATACGATATTTAAAATGACATCTGCAGACAACTTTTTATTTTACCAGTTTCAGCTCCTCGGAGCGATGTAGCTCTTTTTGAGAAGCGACCTGGCCACAAATGATAGCAAGAAAAACGTGGCGTATCGTGTGGAAATGTATAGCAACCAAATACTCTAAACACATGTTTATAAATGTGGAGGAAAAGACCGGAGGACCTGGATAAAAATCCACACCATCACGGAGAGAGAAATGCAAACTCCAAATATACAGACGTTTGAGTCCTGATCGAACCCACGACCTCCTGCGTACCAGGTGAGGTAGTTAACATCTTGCCACCACTGCGCCTTTATGGAATCATTCCACCCCTGCACTTTCATTCACCACAATGTTAAATAAATAATCCGTTCTCGAATTGTAACTCTTAATCACAACAATTCACACATTCCTTAACTTGTTCCTTTGAAATTAAAATATAAGCCATCCTATTTAATGAACGATTCAAAAGTTGAATACAGTGAATGGACGCTGTTGCGAAAGACGTGGGTTAATCTTTTACTTCTGTCATTGGTTCTACTGCATCTGTGGTTGCTTTCACTTGTACTGATGTATCTGTTCTTGCTGCCGCTTGTGCTGTTGCATATTTTGCTGTTGTATATGTGGTTGGTTTTTCTGTTGTAGCTGTAGTTACTGTTGTAGCCGTGGTTGCGGATGTATCTGTGATTGCTGTAGATTGTGCTGTTATATTTGTGGTTGCTGTTGTATCTGTGGTTGCGGTTGTTTCTGTAGTTGCTGTTGTAGCTGTGGTTGCTGTTGTATCTGTGATTGCTGTAGGTTGTGCTGTTATATCTGTGGTTGTGGTTGTTTCTGTGGTTGCTGTTGCTTGTGCTGTTGTATCTGTGGTTACGGTTGTTTCTGTAGTTGCTGTTGTAGCTGTGGTTGCTGTCGTATCTGTGGTTGCTGTCACTTGTGCTGATATATCTGTGGTTGTGGTTGTTTCTGTGGTTGCTGTTGCTTGTGCTGTTGTATCTGTGGTTACGGTTGTTTCTGTTGTTACGGTTGTATCTGTGGTTGTATCTGTGGTTGCTGTTGTATCTGTGGTTGTTTCTGTGGTTGCTGTCACTTGTGCTGTTTGCCGTTGATGCTGCATCGCACTGCGAGCAGAGACCAGGATGCACAGCTCTTGAGTCAGGAGTTGGAGCAGAAGCCGCGATGGTTCCCCTGAGCCGGGCGACATCTGTCGCGAGACACAAAACCATGGCAGGCACACACCCAGGGATGACCTCACAGCGCTAAACAAATCGCTGAGTCCCTCAGCACGTGCTGTGCTTGCTCTAGGGTTGTCGTGGTACAATCGTGGAATTCTCATGATATCCTATCAATTTACATGACATCAAGATTGCTGCAAAATCAGTATCCCTAAAGTTTGTAATCACGTTTTACAATTGTTTTTTCTTTGCTGTACTTCCAGTACAAATTAATATTATTTAAACGTTCTTCAACTGGTGTTATTCTAATCATTGTGATGGTAATAGTCCACGAGCCCAGACGAGATATTTCCCTCTTTTGGTGTCACCCGAGGTGACAAAACACGCGTGGTTCCAATTTCTTCACGCGGCCAATAACAGGGGATCATGTGATGACCATTTGAAACGAGCGGGTTGTAAAATTAACTCACATTCGCCGTGTAGATAAAAAGGGTATGACTACAGTTTTGCTACCTCAGGTGGCACCATTCTGACAGCATGTGCGCACTGTTACGAGTGCACATGCTGTCAGATACAGAAAAATCGTCAATATCCCCTGAGCACGTTCATGTCATGATCATGCTGTCAATTATTCAGGAAAACCTTTTTGAAAGCGCTAAATGAATTGCTTATAGAGATTACGCCACTGTTATTTCTAATATATTTGGTCAGGAAATGAGATATGGGATGAAAGCGACAAGAATCACGGTATATTCATATGTTACAAACGGACGATGTAATCGCCATATCGCAGCAACCTGACCTTTTACTAATCTGTTCTGCAGCCATTAGAGAGCAGAGTGCCGAGAGAAGAGTGAGGCTTGATCAGGAACACTTCAGATGGCACACATTTACAATACGTGGTTTCACAAAACGACCACATCTCAACACATATAAACGAGCATTGCTGTGAGTTTGCCAAATCTCCATATATATAAAAGGCAAAGTTGTGATTATGTGTGCCTGTTCAAAATGTTTAACATACTTCCCGACATGCATCAAACTTGAAATTTGCCATGTGGGTACTTTCCAGACTGTACACCATGCAAAAGTTATAAAAATACACTTTCGTTTTTTTGGGGGGGGGAGCTCAATAATGCATATATTTTTTGCACGGCAAGTGAGCTGTGACGTCAAATCTGTCACGTGACCCGCACATGTGGAAGCGTCACGCAGTGTAGTGTAGTGGTTAGCGCGCTGGGCTACGAACCCGGCGACCCGAGTTCGATTCCTGCTCACGGCCACCACCGGTGACGATTATTTGAACCAGTCCCGGGGCCTCCCCTAGGTCGACTCAGCCTCAAACGAGTAACTGGTGTGGTGTGTGAACATCGCCACTGGGGAGACAAAGGCGGCCGGGTGTGGTGAATCCAAGTCCCGGGCGACGCCGGGTAGGAAAGCTAGTATCCCACGTAGGACTACAAAACTTGGCCAATTGTTGGCATCTGTTCTGAATGCCTTCCCGCTTGTTTGCGGTTTCCTGCACCGTTGAATCTTCCAGAAATGTAAAAAAAAACCTGTGTACGTTACAAAGTATAATTAGAGTGCGTCACGCCAACACACACGTTACCCTGGCGATGGTCATCCTCCGTGCCTGCTCCATGCAGCAGCAAAGCTTCAGCGCCAGCTCCTGCGTCTCCTCCTGCATGCTCCCTCGGCCGACGATCACATCCGAGACCAGGTGGCTGGGGCAAAGACAAAGATCCCCCGTGTAGACTTAACAGACTGTTGGGGCAAGTGCTGTTAGTGAATACTTATGAAGGCCGGCACGGTACACAAGGGGGCGGGTGGCCAACACCACGCCCGGCCGCCTTTGTCTCCCAGCGTCGATGTTTACACATGCGCCAGGTACTCATTTGATGCCGAGTCGACCTACGGGAGGCCCATGACCAAGTCAGATAATCGGTTCGTAGTACAGCGTGCTAACCGCTCCCCACACACACACACACAGCACAATTGGACCACCACATCGCTGCGAATTACGGCAGGTACAGCCCCGTTGATTTCAGAGTGTCCTAAAGCTTTTGGAAAAATCCGAATTTTGTCGCCGGTTTAACGTTTTCTGGTCTCGTGCTCAGCTCATGATTGCGGACAAAGGGTAGGGCAACCCGAGCAGTGGGGCGGGAGCCTATGAGCAGTAGGTGGGGCCCAACGGCAGAGCCAGGAGGCCGTGGGGCTGGTTGTCGAGTGGGCGTGGCCATATAAAAGTGGGCGGGGCCATATAAAAGTGGGAGGGGATAACAGAGGTGGGGGGGGGGCTCGAAGCTGTGTACCAGTTGAGCCTCCCGGAAATTTTGACGAGCCGCAGTTTAAATCGGAGAGCGCACACATGCGGTGCAACTGAAGGGTGCGACGGAGAGGCATTAAATCCGCGGATGTGAAACCCATGAAGATTCAAAGAGAAACATGTGACCGTCAAACAAGCGATGCGTGGAGATGACCACGGGTCGGCAGGCGAGGGCTTACGTCTTGTGCGCAGGAAGGCAGAGAATCCCGATGGCTGTGAGCAGCCTCCACGAGGGACCGTCCACTCCAAATGTCAGGTTCCTAGGAAAAGGCCGGGAGGACAGGGGAGAGGAACATGGGATTTTAAGGTGCGCCGTGTCTTTTTCCTCAATTTTATCACATTTGTGCTATTGGCATTACGTCATGAGATGCAGAATCCATTTGAAGTCTCACACAGCAGCAGAGGTCGCAACCGGGTACCCGATACCCGATACCCGTACCCCGATACCCGGGTAGGGTACGGGTATCGGGTACCCGGTTGCGGCCGGGTACGGGTAGGCCGTGAGTCACTGGTGAGTAACTGTTTGTCACTCAATTCCCAACGTCTTGTCTCTTCTCACAATTCAAGTTCCTAGAATCAACCCACCCGCGCCTGCAACATGGCTTCATCCCAGAGGTCGCAATCGGGTACCCGATACCCGTACCCTACCCGGCAGGGTACGGGTAGGGTACGGGTACGGCCGGGTATGGGTACGGGTACCCGTTTGCGACCCTGGTGCGGCCGGGTACAGGTAAGGAATCAAAACCCGTTTGCGACCTCTGCACAGCAGTGATCCGCTTCATGTTAGAAAGCGGCCTGTTGAAGCTGCAAAGAACTGCTTCTGACATCTCGAGTGGCTTCATCTTCACGCACTCGGAGGAAGCAGCACTTTCCAAAAAAGGCAATATTTGTTGCACGAGTCAAACCAATATTCCGAATGATGACAATTGGAATTTCGCCAAATTAACTACAGACCTACATTTTAATACCATGGTGTTTTTGTGCAATCATTGGTGATCGGGCTCAGACCATAAACTTACTCCACTTGAAAACCTGGTTTGGAATTCAGGATCTCAGCGATGGAAGCTCAGTCACTCTGATATCTGACCCACCCGGCCACCTCAGGACCGAGGACTTGAAAATGTCTGCAGTGAAGCATTATGAAACGAGGCTTTTCATGGTGAGGTGAGGTAAAGGTTTGTGAGGTGAGGTCAATGGAGGAGGCGCCTAACCTGGTGAGGTCCCTCTTTTGCAGAAGGGTCAACTTCCACTCAGCGGCAGTACTCGGGCCACACGCCACACCCAACACGTCGTCTGCACAGACAAGAGCCGCACACATTTTAAACTCATTTCTCTAGAACTGATTTGTGTTTAGTTTGTTGTCCTTCCCCCACACTTCCGATTATGCACGGTTGGCTACGTACGGTGCGAAAGAAGTTCAACATACATACAGGGACTACTCTACTTACGAATGAGTTAGGTTCTAGAGGTCTGTCCTTAATTCGATTTGTTTTTAAGTCCAACTTTTACTCCTGTCGATTCCAAACATGTTGTACGGCGTGTACACTAAACATGGGGAATAGCTTTAAAAGTTGTATAATCTCCTGTAAATGTAGACGCTACTGGTTCTTTATGTTCTGCAGATGTAGATGCCACCACCGCTACGTATTGCGCGGCGGTTGAACTTACGACTCTCGATCCGAACAGACAACTGGACAGGTTTGTTCGTATCTATGAAAGTTCGTAAATCGAGTGTTCGTAAGTAGAGCAGTCCCTTACATTGCGTGGCAGTAACAGCTGAGTGTGGCCCCATTGCCTGGAGAACACAGTGAGGCTCCTATCCGCGTTGATATAGAGGGTGTGGGTGGATCCTATTATCCGTGCACTCATCAGCAGCTGAACACAAATAGGATTCAATTTAGAACTTTAAGGTGACTTTTGGGTGTGCCTGTTCTCCAATCACGGATAACACTGGTCAACACACTTTTTCTGGCATAAGGTATTTTAACGGTTCTAAGATAATTTTGGGGTGCTGATTCCAAATCTGGCATTTGTTTTTGTCCATCACATCAGGTTTTTGAGATATCAAATATTGCATTTTCAATAAAAACTGCAGAAGAAAAATATTAAATAAATGTGGATATCTACATAAAATGATATTATAAACACACTATCCTAAAAATACAGCACCATATTTTAACACTAAAGCAGTCACTGACTCGCAACAACCTGCAATCATAAGTGACAGAGTTAATTTCGGGTAAAATCAATGAAAATGGGGTATGCCGATAGCATAAAAATGAGATGTGATACAGCAAATCTGAGATTAGATTTAGTCAGCACCCTGAAATTAGTCTAAAACAGCTGCAAAAGTCCAGGCCAGAAAAAAATGTTTTTTCTTTGTTGACCAGTGTTATATAATCGGATGTATATGTCTCCTTATCCACAAAAATAAACATACGATGGGATCTGCGAATCGCGAGAGGCGTTTTGGTACGGTGCAACGGAAAGCGCTCCTGGTCATTGCGGCATGGTGAGGGTTACTGCAGCAGCAGCTACTACTCTATGGTCAATCTAGATTTGAAGTTTACGTGACTGCAGGGATCCATACTCTTTGGTTCTTTCGGTAAAGTCACGTAGCTATAAAATAAAATAAATTAAATCACGACGTTTCGGGCGCAACACAAGCGTCCGTCATCAGGTGATTACATTTATTTAATTTTATACCAACGTGACTTTACCGAAAGAACCAAAGAGTACTCTATGTATGATCAGTGAACAATGTCAGACCTCTTCTCCATGTTATTATGATTGCGATTTATGCTCGTTTACCCAGGAAAACCTCACCGAGTCTCAAGACCCTTTTCCAGGAGGGATCCTGCGACGTTTTCGCACGAGGGGCTGACGTTGCTATGCGTTTTGAAATTCAGTAATTTACGGTGGAATGTTTCAGATTCGTCAACATTTAGACAGTGACACCGGCAACGCAATCGCCTACTCTTCTTCGAATAACACCATGGGATCTCTAACACCCATGGTGAAGCAGACGGCATGTAGCATTTTATGGTTTAATATGCACCGCGTTATTAACCAGGGTGGCCCGTCGCATTCAAACGGCAAACCTCGGCAACAAGCAGCGGAACGCGGTAACGCCAAGCGACGTCACGTGCATAGTAGGCACCAGAGGTGGGACAAAGTCATTGTTATGCAAGTCCAAGTCGAGTCGCAAGTCATCAAATTCATGACTCGAGTCTGACTCGAGTCCAAGTCACATGACTCGAGTCCACATCTCATAGGTGGGACAAAGTCATTGTTATGCAAGTCCAAGTCGAGTCGCAAGTCATCAAATTCATGACTCGAGTCTGACTCGAGTCCAAGTCACATGACTCGAGTCCACACCTCTGGTAGGCACACCTGGGTGGTGTCTCTGGGCGAGCCTGGGTGCCAGAGGTCGCAAACGGGTTTTGATTCCTTACCCGTACCCGGCCGCACCAGGGTCGCAAACGGGTACCCGTACCCATACCCGGCCGTACCCGTACCCTACCCGTACCCTACCCGTACCCGGCCGGGTACGGGTAGGGTACGGGTATCGGGTACCCGATTGCGACCTCTGGGATGAAGCCATGTTGCAGGCACGGGTGGGTTGATTCTAGGAACTTGAATTGTGAGAAGAGACAAGACGTTGGGAAATGAGTGACAAACGGTTACTCACCAGTGACTCACAGCCTACCCGTACCCGTACCCAGCCGCACCAGGGTCGCAAACGGCTACCCGTACCCGGCCGGGTACGGGTAGCCGGGTATTGGGTACCCGGTTGCGACCTCTGCTGGGTGCCCTGTCAGTGGTGCCGGCAAGTACCAGACGCCCCCGGATCTCACCGACAGTGGCGTAGACGACGTCATGGGGATTGGCATCGCACACGAAGCCGTAGTGCAGCAGCAAGCTCTGGCTGTCGTGAGGCCCATAGCAAATGAACACCTGCGAGTGGTGTGCGTGCGTCTGCCCAGCACGCACCTCGTACTCCCGTGTCGCCTCGTTGAACCCCGCCGTGACCTGCCACACCACCACACAGAGAGAGTACGCGCCGTAGGGCACTTTAGCGACGCTAGTGCATCCTTTTCATCTTGCCAAACGCTAACATCTCAGAAGGTATTGACTTCAATTGTCCGGTTCGGCGACGGAGAATATGTCTGCAACTACGCACCACATCAAGTATACTTCTTGCTATGGTTGTGGCTACTAGTCCCGTGCTGCCAATTCCGTTTTTTGGCTGAATAAAATAGAAATTGCATTTAATTTTCAAAGTAGGTTAAGCTTTAATTCTAGATTTGAAGTTTTCGTGACTAGGTTAAGCTTTGCAAATGAGTACACGGAAAACCAATTCATAAAGTCAGCCGACCGCTGAAAACTAAATGGTTGCCAAGTAATACAAGTTTTTTTGGATTAGATTGCGTAAGCTAGTTGTAGTTACTGGCGAAACGTCGTACTCAGATTGTTAATGTTGTGGCTTTCCTCTCCAACACCACTTTGTTGTACTAGTAACGAATTGGCATATTCTGTCTACATCACAAAGCTTACTAATTGTCTGTGTCTGGTGGTTGCGGGTTGAACGACACATTTATATATTTACGATCTAACCCAAAAAAATGGAAATTATGGATGATATTGGTCGCGAAAGCCAACGTGTTAAATTGGATGCCAAGTATGCTACTCCAGTCGTTCAGCAACCCGGAAAGTATGGAGTGAGAAATGAAGCCCGAGGCTAAATGAGAAGTTTGACTTTGATCCCTGATGGCGAAACTGCCGTGTGAACGTGGTAATGCGGCGCAGTGTCATGCGATACAGCACAGTCAAGAATCTGTGGCCGATTCCCCCTCTGATGTCAGTTGGGGACTGTCAGGTTCCTGACCTTTGCGGAGGGGTGGTGGTTCAGAAGGTCAAGCACGGGTGCGAGGGCGAGGCTCCCCGTGCCCCCGGCCAGGGCAGGGCAGGGCTGGGCGGGGAGGTACACGGCCCGCGTGTTCACGCTGCACCACGCCCAGCGGAACGCGTCCTTGCAGAACACGCGACTCACCTACACGCACGCGAATAATGTCTTTATTTTTCGATTTAAAGCTTTCGTGACTGCAGGGATTAATCTTCTTGGTTCTTTCGGTAAAGTCACGTAGAAGGGAAATAATGAAATAATAAAAATAAAACATAATAAAATAATTCTCACGACGTGAAGAACAGGTCTGTCGGAAAGACCTGTTCTTCACATGAGGACGGCTGCTTGCGTTGTGGCCGAAACGTCATGAGAATTATTTTATTATGTTTAATTTTTATTATTTTATTATTTCCCTTCTACGTGACTTTACCGAAAGAACCAAGAAAATGTATTTATTATCGTGTGTTTTTAATGCAGACCACAGACTCCAAATTTCAATGAGCCAGCAACAATCAGCACTGTCAAAGTAGTAAAAGGTTAGAGTTTACATGTTTTTGTTTTCTTTTAATTACAGAAGGTTAATTATTAGAGCCTGGGAAAAGAGACGATGGGAGGGAATTGAAAAGTGTAGCAGTTCAAGGGAAGCAGCAGAACGAGGAGTGAGTGACCTTTTAGCGTGGTGGTTGAATACAGTACCGATGAGACAACACAGGCAGTGTCTGGTAGAGACCGAGTCCTTTACATTGGTGGAGGAATGAACGAGCAAAGTTTACAGGAACAGTGACCATGGTAGTAGCGATAGAAGAGTCACGAGGAGGCGACTGACCGCTGGCGAGTGAGTGACTGGGGTGAGTGTTGGCTCATCTTCAAATTGACTGCTATACATTCAATTCTATGACACAGTGTGAGATAGTAACTTGTGTGCTCCACCACAGGTATGACAACAATATTCAAACTTCGCCTAATCTTGAAGGCGTTTACCAAGAATCGCCGGTGACGAACCTCCACACAGGGGGTGTGTGTTAGGGCGCAGACCAACATCACCACCGAGTTAATCCAGTCTATCAAGTCCACATTTAAATTGTCGCAATGTAAGATGCACTTCAAAATCCCCGCAACGATGTGTTCCAAGAAATAGTTTACGATAATAATGTACAGCCCTATCAATGCACCGCTGGATGACGACCTTCCAATTGCGTGCAGGGTGTTTGACGATACTTCACCACACTGGCCACTGCAGGTTGATGAAGGAAGGTGGGGGTGGCAGGCACGACAGGTTCACATTTCAATTGCCGCTGAAGATACCCATGACATGGAATCAAACTCAGCTTACCGGGTTTATAGCATAGTGTGCTAAAAACTGGGCTACCCCTTCAACCCTTTGCTGCAGGAGTAAATACTGGATTTGGAAACTCTGCTTTGTGGCTATGCTATGCCCAAACATCGATTAAGATTGCATCTTACATTTAAAGAGGTGTGTACCCTTCAGTCCGTTTTTAATATGCAATGGGATGTGATACTCAGTTACTATGAGTGCTTGGAAACTACACCTGACACAGCAGCTAAAATGCGTATTCATGTAATGTTAGTGCTTTTGAACAAAACCTTTGCAACTAATATTTTATTGAATGTACTTTTGAACTATATCCGAGACCAGGGGTGGGGAACATCCGGCCCGCAGGCCGTATAAGGCCAGCGAAATCATTTGGTCTGGCCTTGCCAAGGCAACCGCAGGCGGGACTCGAAATTCAATAAATCTAGGAGCAAACCTGGAAAAGCAGTTGCGAGTAGCAACAACATCATCAATACCAGCTAACATCACACGCCTCACCAAATAGAAGCAGTTCCAGGCATCACATTAGGGGTGAGTTAATTAAATGTTTGACCAAATGTAACAGGCAAATTTTTAATTTGATAATTTTGTATGGCCCGCGAATGATGTTATAAATATCCAAATGGCCCTTAGCACAAAAAAGGTTCCCCACCCCTGTCCTAGACAGTAAAAAATGTTTCTCGTTGGAATTTCAGTTGTACGTTGCATATAGTCAAAGCGATATTTTCATTCTCAAAGCGAGACGTTATCCAAATTAAGTGCAAAAGCACATTTAACGTGAGTTTTTGTTGTACAGACATTGGTGACATGGTTGTGACCATCAACTCATTTCACTTGAGAACCCAGTTTAATCATAGGTGACTAAAACCAGCTTTCAAACCCAGGATTATCAGCGGTGCTGGCTCAAGAGTTTTGATATTTGAGCCGCCCGGTCCCCTACACCACGTGCAAATTTTTATCATGCGGCCCACTGACTGACATAGCTGAAAATCCCGACCCTGGTGCTCACTCACGGGCTCTGGGAAGAGCGGCTGGAGCAGGCGGACGAGCGGCCGGGTGCCCCGCCAGTCCTGCAGCAGCGCTGCCACCTGAGCCTCGGCCTCCTGACGGAGGGGCGCAGGGAGAGCCGACCTCTCCTCGCTGGAGAAGTACGCAGGGCACGAGTACGACGCAGGGAGCACGGCGATGTACGGGCCCCACTGTCCCGGCTGCTGCTGCTGCTGCACTGTCGGAAAACGCATGCACACGACGAGTCGGCGCACTTCATTTCAGTTTTGTCGATCAGCGCTGCACATTTACCAGAGGTCGCAATCGGGTACCCGATACCCTTACCCTACCCGATACCCGGCTACCCGTACCCGGCCGGGTACGGGTACCCGTTTGTGACCCTGGTGCGGCCGGGTACGGGTAGACCGTGAGTCACTGGTGAGTCACCGTTTGTCACTCATTTCCCAACGTCTTGTCTCTTCTCACAATTCAAGTTTCTAGAATCAACCCACCTGCGCCTGCAACATGGCTTCATCCCAGAGGTCGCAATCGGGTACCCGTACCCTACCCGATACCCGGCCGGGTACAGGTAGCCGGGTATCGGGTAGGGTACGGGTACCCGTTTGCGACCCTGGTGCGGCCGGGTACAGTAAGGAATCAAAACCCGTTTGCAACCTCTGACATTTACCCAGGACAGCCTCACTGAGCTCAATACAAGGAGTATTTCAACGCTTTATAGACCCAAAACGCAAATGGTCAAATCACCAGATTGCTCACGATCACGTCATATCTCGGAGGCGAAGCAGAGATGAGCCTGGAAGACGCTTGGATGGGCGACCACCATGACTGCAACAGGTGTTGCGGACTGCTGCGGTAAAAGTGTTACCAATCAAGTCAACCTGCTGCCAGATTTTGCTGCCCTCTACAGCATGGACCCGACATCGTTTGTAGGGATCGCAAGCGTTAGCCCTGTGCTATGCGCTTCCGTACGCCCTTCTCTAATCTTTGGTGTTTGTGAAGAGTTTCACTGCTCTGTGGTAGTTCCGATTGGATTTTTCATCTCAAGGAGATGTTAACCCTGCTCCATGTACGAGGAATGCAATGGTAGAAGTTTTCAAATTCAATTTCAGGAGCCGCATCGCTCCCTCGCTACTCACAGGAGGGGTCCCCATCACGCGCCAAAGGCAAGCAGGTCTTGCTTTGAGAGAAGAACCTTTCACAGATGAGGAACACGCACAGCGCTTGCAATGCAGTCACACTCCCACTGCACCTGCAACACACAAATAAGAGTCAACATTCATAAACGAAGATGAATATGCATTACGTAACTTACCAATGTGTGATTTCCCTCACAGGCATTTAATGAACAATAACAGTAGTGCTCACACCAGACGCATAGGAAGCGATACGTCCGTCCATAGGCCGCCATGCGAAAAGGGAACTTGGATAATGGCTCTGCCGGGAGGGTGGGGGTGCCTCAGCCGGCACGCTGTGGAAGAAAGTACTCCCCTCGACAGCATGCCGAGGAGAGTCCTTTCATCGCTGATTCGTGTTGCAGGTTGTGGACAACCCTTTGATCAATGTGGCCGGTTTTCTAGCGATAAATCACGAATGCAACGTGACTTTATAGTCAGGTTTGGTTCAAACTGGATCATCTTTACGAAGAGTTATAATCGCCACCCCATTACAGACGAACAGAGGGCAGAGCTCATGTATTCAAGCGTTCAACCTTATCTGGAAAGCGTTGTGAAGACTCACTCACGCAGGTAGCGCCCGAGATAGGTGTCCAGCAGGGTACTGGCTGTGAGAAGGCATCGCTCAGGAACAGAGATAATGACATCGCCTGGCTGCAAGGGGAAGGGAAGGCAGCGAGGGGGTGAAGTCATTTTCAATGAATGGTCATTCACCTCACGAACGAGCCTGAGGACTCTCTAAAATGTTTTAAGATACACACGCGTGTTCGGTGCGGGACACACAGTGATACGTGCTGCGTATGAAACACACTGTCACGTGTCTGCGACATGCTGCCATGTGACACACGGGTCTGGAGGAACTCTGCATGGAGGCTGGGTGGTTCAGAGGTCAGAGTGCTGAGCAGGTACTTTTGAGATTCTATGTTCCAAGCCAGGCAGCCGCCTGTGATTAATCCGAGGCCTCAAGTGTAGTGAGTTGATGGCCTCAGCCCGGCCACCAAGGTCTGTACAAAAAAACTTCCGCGTTAAATTTGGTTCTGCGATTAATGTCGCTTACTTCCAGCTCTGAGGATTTAAAATATGAGTTCGACTGTAACGCACCACATTGTACTAACTTTTGCAAGGCGGATGGGAAAGTGTTGCCCCATACTCTGTGAACCAAAGGTCACTTGAAGGGATCTGAGAATTTCCCCTGTGACATCCGCCTTCCACGGGAGGTTCCCTTTCACGAAGCGTTGCATCGCTCTTGCAAGAGATCCTAATGACGTGATGCCGATTGGCACAATTGTGATAAAAATTGTGGAGAACAACATGGAGCAAGAGCAGAGCCTCACCATTCTGGCGAATTGCCCGATGATGCTGGATGCAATTACCAGCGAAACGTCGTACTCAAAAATTGTAAATGTTGTGGTTTCACGCTTCAACACACCGCTAAAGCAGTGAACTATTTGTCTTTTTGTCAACGTGACACTTTTTTGCTGATTGGCCGTGTCGGGTGGTGGAGGGTTACGACACATTTATAAATAACGCGATCTAAACCCAAAAACGTTGATTATGAGCATGAACAATATCAACTTCGAAAGAATAGGAACTGCGTGGTAGGAAGAGCACACCTGGAAATGTCTCCTCGCCATAAGCCCTCGCCCTGTGTCTGGAAAGAGAAGGTGAGACAAAGCTGTCACCTCAGCTGCTCGCAAAGCACACGTCAATCACTCAATTTAACCAGCAGATTAAATACAACCATTGAGGCACGTGAAGCAGCATTCTGTTTTACAGCGACGACCTATCGAGTCACTTTAAGTGGACAATATTTTAAACACATTTAAAATTTAACAAATCTGGACTAAATTTAATAACTTAAAAGAACAATGTTATTCATTCTCAGTAAAGGTGTATTGCATTTTAAATATTTAAACATACAAAATATTGTGGAAAGGAAATTCACACGTGTCTGGAGCGCTGTTATACTAAAGCCATCCTAGGTCGCCCACTCAACCCAAACACCTCTTATCGACGCATAAACCCTGGCGTGTGGAGTTTGTATGTTCTTCCCCTGTGCTGCATGGAATTTCCTCTGAGTACTACCGTTTCCTTCCATGGTAAAAAATAAAAATTACACAACTCTAACTGATATTGGCAAATATCCTAATGCTGAAAATTTACCGACAACTTATTGAATTCGCATTACACAAACCAAACTCGCTCCCGACTGCGAAACTTGGCAGGACCCTCTAGAAGAGGTATTGATTGAGACTCGGTTGGACCTTCCTGATTAGACGGCATGCAGAGTTGTACCGTACTTCTAGACGACCGCGTCTATTGCTCCCCGCCTTCAACAACCCCCCCACCCCCCAAGGATTCGCGTAGGAGAGCGGACGCCGTCATCCGGGAGTGGGTCGACAAAAGGGCTGCGAGTGGACACATGGAGGAGGCGCGTGTTCACAAGGGCACCTGCCTGGGTGGGAATACAGTACATGCTGTGACAGTGGGAGTACAATACATGCTGTGACAGTTGGAGTACAGTATATGCTGACAGTGGGGGTACAGTACATGCTGTGACAGTGGGAGTACAGTACATGCTGTGACAGTTCGAGTATAGTACAGCACATGCTGTGACAGTGGGAGTACAGTACAGCACATGCTGACAGTGAGGGTACAGTACAGCACATGCTGACAGTGGGAGTACGGTACGTACCATGACAGTGGGAGTACAGTACATGCTATGACAGTGGGAGCACAGTACAGTACGGGTACAGTAAATGCGATGACAATGTGGGGTACAGTCTGGTATATGCCGAGGGTACAGTATATGGTGTGAGGGTACGGTATATGCTGTGGCAGCGGGGGGTACAGTACAGGGTGTGACAGTGGGGTACAGTACATGCTATGACGGTAAGCCCTGGGACTGAGCCATGCTCTATCCGCTGCTCGGGGAGAGAGTGAGGTGGGGGGTGGGGACGACTGTCCACGTTCCCGCGGCGAGCACACGCACCCGGCCACACCGCGGCCTGCAGGCTGCAGCGGCCGAATCCGCGCCGGCGCATCCATCGTCGCAGCTCCACGTGGCGCGGGTCGGGCCCCAGGGGCGCGCCACTCGCGCTCGGCGTGGCCGCGGCAGAAGCCGGCGTGGCCGAACCAGCCGCGGTCGTCCGCGACCTCCGCCGCCGTCTCCTCGCAGTGCGACCGGCGCTTCCCGCCATGATGCGTGACCCCTGACTCCTGACCCCCCCCACACACACCGCCCCACTCCCCCACCCAAGAAACGATAGCATCCGGGTCACGACCCCCCCTCTTCCCCCCCCTCTTCCCCCCCCTCTTCCCCCCCCTCTTCCCCCCCCTCTTCCCCCCCCTCTTCCCCCCCCTCTTCCCCCCCCTCTTCCCCCCCCTCTTCCCCCCCCTCTTCCCCCCCCTCTTCCCCCCCCTCTTCCCCCCCCTCTTCCCCCCCCTCTTCCCCCCCCCTCTTCCCCCCCCCTCTTCCACCCCCCTCTTCCACCCCCTCTTCCCTCCATCCCCCCCACCCCCTCCTCCCTCCATCCCCCCCACCCCCTCCCCCCCATCCCCCCTCCCCCCCATCCCCCCATCCCCCCCCCATCCCCCCATCCCCCCCCATCCCCCTCCTCCTCTTCCCACATCCTCCCCCCCACCCCTCTTCCCCCCATCCCCCCCACCCCCTCTTCCCCCCCCCCATCCCCCCACCCCCTCCCCCCCATCCCCCCACCCCCTCCCCCCCATCCCCCATCCCCCCCCATCCCCCTCCTCCTCACCCCACTCCTCACCCCCCCCCCTCCTCATCTCCTCCTCCTGACCCCTCCCCCTCCTCACCCCTCCTCCTTGCTCCTCCAGACCCCCCCTCCCTCCGTCTCCGCCCTGGTCGCGTGGCAACGAGAGGACGCGTGACGTCACTGCGGCCTCTCGCACTGCACGGGCCTCGCTCCGCGGGTTGAGACTTTTAGAGGTGAGCGACTCTCTCGCGACAACAACAACAACAACAACAAAACTCTCTCACGACAACAACAACAAGACTCTCTCACGACAACAACAAGACTCTCTCACAA